>NW_012267362.1:2301914-2317881 GCF_000151885.1 Dipodomys ordii | reverse complement strand
TTAGTAACGAAGTGTGTATTAACTTCAAACCCTTTTTAAGTCTGTAGATTGCTTCTTACATGATTTTGCAAGTAAATCAGAGAACAAATATAAGGCAGCATATATATACTTCACGGACTGTAAGTATCTTTTTTTATGAATTATTGCTTTAAAGTTTAAAGTCCTATTCATTTGAAAGTATCTGCTTTTTATAGTACTGTTTAAGTACTGGTGGTTTTTCTGTTTATCATTTGTTATTAGGCTAGAGCCTAAAAAATACAAGTTTCTCTTTTGATTCATGTTTTGGTTAAAAAACATAAAGAAGCAGGACACCTGTGGCTCATACCTATCACCTTAGCTCCTCAGGAGGCTGAGATGAGGAGGATTGTGGTTTGAGACGATCCTGAAAGAAAAGTTCATGAGACCTTATCTTAATAGAAAAAGCTGTGTGTGGTGGCATACTCATGCCATCCATGCTATAACTAGAAGCATAAATAGAAAGGCTATTCTGAGAAAAAAATAACTAAGGCAAAAAGTGCTTAAGACATGGTTCAAATGGTAGAGTGCTTCCCTAGCAGTACTACCAAAAAGACCTTGGGGAAAGCATTGAGTAAAACAGCCATCAGTTTGGTATATATTAACAGAGAAAAATGTCATTTATTAATTCCTAGACTTTATCAGAGATTCCTTAGTTTAAATATTTTCCCTGTATCTAATGCCTAGTAGTAGTGTGCATTTTATTACAAAATCAGGTTGTATTGGTTACTTAAGTAATCTTACTATACAGAACTTCATGCTTATGGAATCGATAAAATTTAATGAATGTGAAACCTCTTCTAAATTAAGTAAACTTTTTTAAAAAAATCACTAGGATTTGAACTCAGGGTTTGAACCTTGAGTTTACTAAGCAGGTACTCTACCAATTGAGTCACACCTCCAGCCCAGGAATAATTTTTATGGTGCTGAGATTGAAGCTGGGGCCATATGCATGTTGAGTAAGTGCTGTACCACTGAGTTACATCCTCTTTGTTTGTTTGTTTGATTGGTTGATTTGTTTTTTTTTTTGTTGTGGTGGTTGGTTGATATAGGGTCATAGTATGTAGCTCAGGTGAGCCTTGAACTCAAAATCCTCCTGCCTCCATCTCCTGAATGCAGGGGTTATTACATGCACAACCACACTGAGTTAAATTAAGAAATCTTAGGGCTACAGAACATCATGTTGAAAGAGAATAGGAACCAATGAATGAAATCCATTATCAACCTTAACATTTAAGAGTTGATATTCCAATCAAGATTTAATAACACCATAAACATGTAGGTGAAAGAAGAGAAATCATGACCTCTAAATTCTAGAACTTTCTAGTTCTAGGAAACTTGAATTAGAAAAATTTCCTTTCAAGCATTTAGTTTTAGCAGATCTCTAATGAACTAGCTTTACAGGAAATGTGAATGGAGAAAATGAAATTATCACAGCCCTTTTGACCCGAATATCTGTAAAGTAAGAACAATTTATGTTATCTTTATTCTCATAGTGTACTACTGTGTGGAAGGCAGTGATTAAATATAAAAATAGTCTTGAATAATGGATTGAGATGAAGATTGAATGAATAAAAATTGAGATGCAGTTATATGCCTTGATTTTTTTTCTTTCAGTTTGTCCTGATAGTCTCTTTAACAAAATTAAAGCATCTTGCTCGAAGTCAATAAGAAGATGTAAAGAAATAAATATTTCTTTCATTCCACATGAATCTCAGGTACTTTCTATTTTTAATTTTAGTTCTCAATGGATTTTCATATTTGATTTTACAAGTTTTATTACCTATTTGATGAATTTTTTTTACCTTATCTACAAATAAATGTCCCCTATAGTGAAGAGAGAAACATAAGCAATGAAATTGGAATGCATTATTAATTATGAAAAGAGGAGCTTAAGTTTCTTATCTGCTACCAAGTCCTAGGTATATAAGATTTCAGCACTACTAGAGTATGGAATCAAGAAATTTGTTTTTGTCTTTATTGGTCATGGGGCTTGAACTGTGGGCCTGGGTGCTGTCCCTGATCTCTTCAGCTCAAGGTGAGCCCTCTACTACTTGAACCACAGCGCCACTTTAGGTATTCAGGTGGTTTATTGGAGATAAGAGTCTCACGAATGTTCCTGCCCTGGCTGATTTTGAACGGTGATCCTCAGATCTTAGCCTCCTGAGTAGCTAGGATTACAGGCGTGAGCCACTGGTGCCCAGCAAGAAATGTTTTAATATCAACTTTGTTGGGTGATACAAAAAATAGTTCATTTAGCTATTTCAGGGATATAATAAACTTAATTTAACATTAAGTCATAATTTATAAAACTTTTGTCTAACAGCTTTTAATTAATAATAGTACTTTGTATTAGGTATTTTATTGGATGCTTTACATAAATTAGTAATTTAACCATTGCATCATCACTGTTTCCAGTAGAAGGATAAGAAAACACACAGGTTAAATAACTTACCCCAAAACCCATAGCTAATGAATCTTTAGATTTGTGGTGCTCTGTTCTCTGCGCTTGGATTGTAGCATTTTATAGAATTTAAATAATTCAGTGTTATTTGGTACTCTAACTATATAGGGGATAGAAAAATCCTAGGTAAGGGAATTCTCTTTTAAGCTTTGCTGTTTTTGACAGAGACTATAATCTAAATCATAAAATTTTAAATTATCTGCTTAACTGTTTTCCAAAAGTTATCTGTAAAGGTAATCCTTTAACACTGTGTAGAAAAATCTCTAAAATCTCCTCTTATTACAAGAACAGCCCTTTTGAACAAAGAACAAAGGTTTATTTCTCATTCATGTTTTACATTGTTGAGGCTAAAGAACAAGTAGTCTGGGACATAACAGGGGGAAAAGAGAAAATGTGGCCATGCAATGGTTCTTTTGTTTTAATTTTGGTAGGGTTTTGTTTTGTAGTTTGTCTTTGTTTTTCTGTGGAAGGGAAGAAGGAAAGTGTGATGCTGGGGATTATAGCCACAAGGCCTTGTACATGCCAGGGAAGCGTTGTATCCCTTCTTACATAATGGTTTGTTTTTGTTTTTGTCGGTTGTGGAGCTTGAACTCTGGGCCTGGGCACTGTCCCTCAGCAGTTCAGCTCAAGGCAAGCACTCTACCACTTGAGCCACAGCACCACTTACAGTTTTCTGGTGATTTATTGGAGATAAGAGTTTCATGGCTTTTCCTGTGGGGGTTGGGGGCTTTGAACTGTGATCCTCAAATCTCAATCTCCTGAGTAGCTAGGATTACAGGCCTGAGCCACGAGTGCCCAGATTACATAATAGTTTTTTTTTTGGTCCAGACGTGGGGCCTGAACTCTGGGCTTGGGCGCTGTCCCTCAGCTCTTCAGCTCAAGGCTAGCGCTCTACCACTTGAGCCACAGTGCCACTTCTGGCTTTTTTTTCTTTTTGCTTATGTGGTGCTGAGGAATTGAACCCAGGGCCTCAGGCATGCAAGGCAAGCGCTCTACCACTGAGCTGCCTTCCCAGCCCCTACATAATAGTTTTTAAAGCTTGTTGTGTAATTGATATATGTCTCTTCTATTTATGTTCTATAGCTAAGTACAGTATAACATCAGTGGGAGGAAAATATACTCCCATAGGGACAGTAAGAGGGATAAGTATCTTTGAACAAATTATATTATTGGTAGGGATAGTATACTATGGTAAGGATACAGTGCTGGTAATACAGCAAAAAAACAGGATCTTTGAGTAGCAAAGATAACTAGATTGACCACAGCTAAATTATACTCTATATTAAGGCTGCTCTGTTGGTTATGATCAAATAAATGAATGACTTTGAGTAAAAGGAAATGTAAGGAAGTTTGTTCATGATTCATTACTTAGTTTATAATATTTATTACTTGCCTACTTTTATATCCAATATATTATTCTAGGTGAAGAGGGCTTCCTATCACTTTTTTTTTCTTTCACTGACATGGAGTTTCATGGGCTTTTTTTTTTTCCACCACGGGCTGACCAGGAACAACAATCCTCCCAATTTCAGCCAGCGACATAGGTTAGGATAATAGTCATACACCACTGTGCTTAGATATGGGTTGAAAAGGAATTTCTCAAACTTTTCAGCCAAGACTGGTCTTGAACTATAATCCTCCCATTCTCAGCCTTCCAAGTAGCTAGGGTGAAGCTTTGAGTCACTAGCACTAGGCTCTACTGGGTTAGGATTTTTAATCTTTGACATACAGACCAACTTGGCTTTGTTGTAATTCTTTCTGCCAACTATAAGGTTTTTATTTTGGTTTCACTACCTCAGATTCCTTCATCTGTTGCATTGGTAGTAAAAAGTAAATAGTACAATCTATATTTGAGGGAGACTAAACAGGGAAGACATGGGAGAAAAGAGATAAAGGATGAAATCAAGATGACAGAGAAAACAAGATTTCATTAAGGTAAAGATGCAGTTGTTCCAGGAAACAGCATTAGTAATATTTTTTCTTTCTTTTCTTTTTATTTATTTTTATTTATTTTTTATTTTTTTTTAATTTTATTATGAAAATACTGTACAGAGGGGTTATAATTACATGGGCAAGATAATGAGTATATTTCTTATCAAGCATTGTAGACTCCTCCTTTGTTTCCCCTTCCCATCCCTTCCCAGCCTTCCCCCCAACCCCCGTATTTTTTCTTTAATGTCTCGTAATACCATTTTCTTGATGTATTTTTGAAATGAAGTCTCCTGATTGACAATATCAACTTCTTTTGGCCTAACCTAGGTATATACTCTTGATGTACCCGATGCATTCTATTACTGTTATAGTCCAGACTCTGCTAATGCCAATGGAAAAGATGCCATTATGGAAGCAATGGCTGAGCATATTGTTACCGTATGTGCCACTTTGGATGAAAATCCTGGAGTAAGATATAAAAGGTAAGGCACAATATGATCTGTAGATATTATGCTTTCTATTGAAATCTAATCAAAGTTAAGCGATATCTTTATGCTTTCTGTACTGGTGTGCAAAACTATATTTTCTTTGTACCATTACCAAGTTCTACATATGGCTGATTTAAAGTTAAAGGTTTAAATTTCAGATTACCTAATAGCTTCTGTTAACTGAATTTCAGAGCTCAAGTTTAGTACCATTTAGAGACAGTTTTTCATCAGTTTGAGGCATGCTTAGAGGAATGTTTTTACTGTCATAAAAGAAATACAGCCAGGCTGGGAATGTGGCTTAGTGGTAGGGTGCTTGCCTAGCATATATGAAGCCCTGGGTTTGATTCCTCAGTACATAAACATAAAAAGCCAGAAGTTATGCTGTGGCTCAAGTGTTAGAGTGCTAGACTTGAGCAAAAAAGAAGCTCAGGGGCAGTGCTCAGGCCCTAAGTTCAAGCCGAAGAACTGGCAAAAAAAGAAAAGAAAAGAAATACAGCCTTACATTTAATGTTTTATCATTTTCACAAATTTAAATGGCCGTACTTACTGTAGACTTTTCATAAAGTCTCCGTTTCTTGAGTATATTTAATCACAGTGGCCATTCTAAATTAAGAGATAAAGTTGATCTCTTATGCTACATACATCTGTTTATTTGTTGCTTTTTAAAAATGCTTAAAGTACACTAATTTTATACATGGTTTTATATACTTCATTCCAAAATGACTGTACCCTACCCTCTTAACCCCTCTAAGATAAAAGAAAATAATAATAATTAATATTAATAATCTTAGATCATTAGAGGGCTAATGAACCCTCCCAGAAACTATTTCTTTTACTATCAGGGATAACTGTTGTCCAATTTCTAACATACAGTTTAGTTTTGCCTGATTTTGAACTGGTATACATGTAATTCTGTGATTGATTTATTGATTTTGTTCTTTACTCAATGTTAGTTTCTGAGAGACATTCATGTTGTGTGTTAACAGTTTGGGCTTTTTCTGGAGCTTGCTTGGTATCTGACTCTTCTGGCCTTCGTTGCCTTATCTGTGAAATGGTAACAATCAGAATGCCTCTGTCATAGAGTTGTTAGAATTAAATGAATTTAGTATCTGTAAAGCACTAAAAAAAACACATGGAGCTAATAAAAATGGTAGTAAGTATATGACACCACTCAAGGAATAAGTGGTATTACTGATTTTTCTTTGAGAAAATTTTTTAATCTGAACATTGGCATTTGTTAAGTTATAAACTATAAATTGACTGAATTATTTACATTTTATTACTCTCAATGTAAAAAAATTTTAAATCAACTATCAATTACTTAGAAAAAAATAGTAAATCTCCTTAATTTAAGTAGGTATTACAAAATAATCTCTTTACCTTGGGAATTAAAAACATTCTTCTTATAAGCAGTGTGCTAATTACATGCTGAACACAGTGCAGCCAAGCTAAGTGGTTTGTCTCTTGTAAGAGTTTCTGCTGTTAGTAGTTGACTATGCTCAGAAAGAGTAAAAGCCAATTAATACGTATTAATTAATATTTATATATTAATGTATTATATATAGTTTATAGGTCTCTTAGGGATATGCTCTGAGTTACTCAAATAATCTTGGCTAAAAACATTTGCTTGTTCTTTCACAAAATAGTTCTTTGTAAACTGGGCGATGGTTGCTTACTGCTGTAAACTTAGCTACTTAGGATGTTGATCTGAGAACAGCAATTTGAAGCCACCTCAGACTGGAAAGTTTATGAGACTAAAGTCCACTAACCTACAAAAAAAGCTTTAAGCAGATCTATGGCTCAAGTGGTAGAGCACTAACATTAAGCAAAGGAAGCTAAGGAACACCCAGGTTCAAACTCCAGAATTTTTTTAGAAAAAAGTTCTTTCTGTTTTATAGACTTTTAAAGTATAATGAATTTCCTTTTGAACATGTTTTTAGAAAATGTACAGTAAATCACTCATTAGATGTACTGCTTTTTTTTTTCTTCTTTTCAGTCAGTCCCAGTCAGACCTGGGAGTTGTCCCTGAGCTTTTTCTGCTCAAGGCTAGAGCTATGCCACAGTTCTACTTTTTGGTGGTTAATAAGAGATTTGGTGGTTAGAGACTTTCCTGCCCCAAATGGCTTCAAACTTCAATCCTCCAGATCTCAGCCTCTGAGTAGCTAATATAGGCATGAACCACCAGAGCTTGGCACCACTTTATTTTTAAAGTATGAAATTATTCAATACTTTATTTACATCCCTCAAACTGAAACACATTCCATCCCACCCCCACTTTAAGGCTAACGTACTAGTTGAACAGTCTATTCTAACATTTTTTCCTGTAGATTTGGAAAATATATTAATGCTAGTGGTCATGAAGTTAATTTAAAGTATGGTGTTATCATATTAGAAGACAGAAGCATGCAAGATTTTAAGCAAATGAATATATTGGAAAATTGACTAAATGTTAGAGAACATAGGAGGAAAATATCACACTGATAGTGGGAGGGATAACTGGTCAATTAATTTGAAGAATAATTTGCTGTTATCTAGAAAAGTTGAAAATATAGATCCTCTATGATCCATCAATTGCACTTTTATGTGTAATATACCTGGAGAAACATGTACCTGAAGAAATAAATGCAAGCATATTGGTCTTAATGTTGTCCATAAAAATATAAAATTGAGAATGACCAAAATGTGTAAAATAATATTACATTGAGGATGCCCTAAATAGTGTAAAAAGGAGAATAACCTAGTGTTTAGGGTACTTAATGTACAGAAATCAGTGTAAATTATATGGTGGAATACTATATAGAAGATAATAAACATGGCAACAGAGATGGATCACACATACACACATGTACATGCACACATTACTGAAATAATACATTTGAAATTTCATGGTAATGGTTGCCTTGAAGTAGGGTATTGGAGGAAGGCTGGGGAGAGGACCCGGATTTGATGGGGGAAGGGTGAATAACTCTTAAATATGTAATATTTTATTTCTTTTATTTAAAAAGAATGTAATATACATGGATAAAGTTTACAGTTGTAATTCCAGGTATAGTAAGAATATTGTATTTGGTATTATTTCAACTTTTCCATTTTTGCAACTTTCTCATTTTATGAGTATTTTATAAATAAATTGCATGATATTGTAAAATGTCTCCTGAAAGAGAGATAAATGAACATTTTCTTAAATTTTTAGTAAACCTCTAGATAATGCCTGTAAACTTGCACAACTGGTTGAAAAAAAACTTGAAGACTATTACAAAATTGATGAAAAGAGCCTAATAAAGGTAATGAATAAAAGACATTGTATATATTGTTTCTTTCTAAGCCAAATAACTTATTTGTTCCTTTTCTAGTATTGATTTGGGAATCATTAGCATAGACAGTAGTGTAAATGTTAATAGGCAGAGTGGTTTTGAGAGGAAGATAAAGGCTTTGAAATCAGCACTGTGTTCACATCCTCACTCTTCCATTTAATTCGTGTTATTTTAATTAGGGCTAATTCTATAATTTTCTATACTTAAATGATCATTTCTATAAGATTCACCTAAGAGAATTTTTTTAAGTTAGAGGATTAATTAAATTAGTATGTATAGTCTTCAGTATAATGCCTGCCACTGAGTTAATATTTAATAAATGTAGGGGTTCCTGCTTTTACCATGACCTCGAGTTGTTTTTCTTTATTTGTAAAATGGCTGAGATAGTAAGAACCTTGCTTCTATAGTATGAAGACTGAATTAGTATGTATTTGGAACACTTATAGGAGTTTAATAATAAATAGCAACTGTTACCATCTTATCAAAATTAATGTAGTCAGAGACTTAAGATTGGAATCAGCATGTAGGTGTAGTAAAGAGATTGACAGAGATGCATTCAAAGGGCTGGGAATGTAAAGAATTAAAAGAAGGAACTATCCATTGTGTAGACAAGGAGTTGGCCCAGGAAACAACCACTTGCTGGGTTATGTAATAAGAAAACTAGAAAGGAATATAAACAATACAATGGAAAGATAAGCTGCAACTCAAGTTCCAATAAATAACTGGCATCTTGGAAGGCATCCAAGAGGAAGAGGCTCTAGCACTTTAAAAATGAATATAACATAATAAAAGGAAGTTTATTGAATGGATTATAGTATCCTTCGGGTACAGGCATAGAACAAAAGGTAAAATTCATAATTAAATAGTCTGGTTGGAATGGAAGATATAAGTTTAGATTTTATGTTAGTTCCTTTAAATGTTAATCAAGTCAGGTGCTGGTGGCTCACACCAGTAATCATAGCTACTTAGGAAGCTGAGATCTGAGCTTTGAAGCCAGCTGGTGCAGGTAAGTCCATGAGACTCTGTCTTCAGTTAATCAGCAAAAGGCTAGAAATGGAGCTATTGCTCAAGTGGTAGAATGCTAACCTTGAGCAGAAAAAACTAAGGGATAATGAGTTCAAGCCCCAGCACTGGTACACTGGTTTGGAGGTGTCATAAAAACTGTTATTCTAGGGGCTGGGAAGGTAGCTCAGTGGTAGAGCGCTTGCCTTGCATGCATGAGGCCCTGGGTTCTATTCCTCAGCACCACTTAAGCAAAAAAAAAAAAAAGCTGGAAGTGGTGCTGTGGCTCAAGTGGTTGAGCACTAGCCTTGCGCTGAAGAGCTGAGGGACAGTGCCCAGGCCCAGAGTTCAGGCCCCACGACTGGACCCAAAAAAACAAAAACAAAAAAACCCTGTTATTCTACTTATGAAGATAAAATAGCTTAGTATACATAGTGGATAGTAAATAGAATGTTTATTTAATGAAAGAAAAGCTATACATTCACTTTAGTTCTTCATGATTTCAATGGACAAAGGGCAAAATGCACAAAAGATAAATTTATCCTTTACATTTTTTCTTCTTTAGAAATTGTACATCCTGAAAATTCTTGATACCTAGTTCTTCCTGATAAAAGTCTCAGTTTCTTTTTGAAGTATTTTCTGATCTGAAGAGTCAGAAAATATACTTCCTCACCTTTGCTGTCCTAAGCAACCCCTGATAAAGAACTTAGGTTGACTTTTTCTTAGGCATATTTTTGAACATATAGCTTATAGCTCAAATACTAATTGTCAAGCACTATGCTAAAAGTTATTTCATGGTATTACTACATTTCATCTTTATAACAATCTTATAAGACTGTGGTTATACTATTTTGCAAAGAGAATACTCATATGTAACAGGTTGGAAAATTGATCCAACGTGTACAGCAATGATGAAATCAAGGATTAACTCAAAACAGAAATCTGATTCCAAAACCTGTGCACCTAACCACTGCACCATACTGTCATGAATTTCATTAGGAAAGTAAAGAGTAAACATACTTTAAAAATCTATCTTGTGTAGTTTACCTCTGTCTCCTATATGTAGACAAATGAGAAATATTTATCTAATGTGTTTTAGTTAAACTCTTATTGCTTTGAATAACAAGCTGAAGATTACTCTTGCTAGGTACCACAGTGGCTCACACCTGTAATTGTATCTACTCAGGAAACTGAGATCTGAGAATCATGGGCAGAAAAGTCCATGAGACTTTTATCTCCAATTAATACCAAAAAGCTGGAAGTGGAGCTGTGGCTCAAGTGGTAGAGTTCTAGCCTTGAACAAAACAGCTCAGGACAGTGCCCAGGTCTTGAGTTCACGCCTCAGGACCTGCACAAAAATAAATAAGTGCAGTAGCCTAATGGCTAAAAGTGTAGCATTACAGTGAATCCAACATGGGTTTGAAATTCCATTCTGCCATGTATTAATTATATGGCTCAGGCAAATTACTTAATTTCAAGTTTAAGTCTCTTGTTTGTCAATGGAGGTAATAATACCTGTCTCACAAGGTTGCTGTAAGAACCATGAAATAATACTTAAATTAGATGAAAAAATACTTGTATTTCTTGCTTAGCAAAATGTCTAACAAAAAGAGCTCATGTAGTAGATAGCTTCCATTTATAATTTGTGTTTTAGTGTTTATGAAACTGAATTTATAATAAAATAAGTTAGGCCAGACAAGGTAAGTTGTATATACCTGTAATCCCCACCCTTGGAATATTGAATCTGGAAGATCTTACATTCAGGGCTAGTCAGGACCACATACCTAGCAAGACCCTATCCAAAAGGAAGAGAGAAAAAGTGATGGAGATGGGGATAGGGATGGGGGAGAGAAAAGAGAAGGGAATACGGGAAGGGAAGGGGAGGAGAGGAGAGAGGAAGGAAAACAATACAAGTGTTACTGTTTTAAAAGAAAATTTGAGAAAGTTACTCAGTATAGCCTTTTAATCCAATTTTGAAAGTTAAATTTTGTCATTTTAGTGTTTCTTCCTACTGTGCCACTCAGATTTTTATTTGTTTTAATTCAGTTTACATTCTTAAGGAAATTAAGCATTTGTTTTCTTTCATTGTATGTTTTTTGGTGGGCAAAAGAACCAGGACTTAACAAAAGTCTGCTTCTGTTTTCTAAGATATTAAAAATGTAAAAATATGGAAATTGCTTAAGATAATTTCATTTTGTTATTCTAGGGTAAAACTCATTCCCAGCTCTTAATCATTGATCGTGGCTTTGATCCTGTGTCCACTGTCCTGCATGAACTGACCTTTCAGGCAATGGCATATGATCTACTACCAATTGAGAATGATACATACAAGCAAGTATAAATTGAAGGGCATATAAAGGGCATATACAAACAGAATAGACTTAAGCATTTAATAACCTATAGAGGCATCAGACATCTGAACCGCCATAATCTTTTGTACAGAGAGAGACCTTATTCTTTCAGCCTTAACAATCTTTTAAAACTTTGTGAGTTAATGGGCAATTTCACTGCTTTGCAACTTTTTGAGTATTTGTGTGCCTCCTTAACTAGTGGACCTACATTTAAACAGACAGAATTTGCATCTTTCACCTAAATTTTGAGTAAGCACCAGGCCCAGTTTTTTATTTGTTAAATAGACACCCTATTCAAAATGATTAGTAGTATGTGTAAGATAGTATAATGTAATGTATTTTTAAACGTAGTAGAAAATGAAGTCGTGTGGATATTTGAGAATAGGTACAATTTTACCATTTTGCTACTTAGTGTCTGTCTCTATATTTATATGAAACTATTTACTTTTAAAAAATACCAAAAGTAAATGAAATTACTTTCTATCAAGGAGCCATTTTACTTACTATCTTATCATTATGAGCAGGCCTATGGACACATTAATTATACAGTCTTAGTTATCACCAATCTCCAAAACTAAGTTGACATTTTTCAGCCAAGATTTGCTACTTTAAGCCAGAAATGTTAACACATGTTTATGCTCCCTGGGGAGTTAAAGCAGGAGAATCACAAGTTCTAGGCTAGCCTCCATAACAGTTCTACAAAGCAAATTTCAGGCCAGCCTAGTCTAGTGAGACCCTATTGCAAAAGAAATGCTATTTGAATACAATATAAAAATTAAAATTCATTTTCTGACTTTTTTGTTTAATAGTTTTCTTTTAAAGATAAAACTTTTGGTAATTATGTCTAACTTTTCTAAAAGTAGATATTACTTTAATATTTTCTGATCATTCATTTTTTCTATTGTATTTTTACTTGCATTCTAGTCAAATCCTAATTTCTGAGCTTTCCTGGGTTATCTGTTATTTTAACACAAGGAAAGTAACATAGCAGTTTTTCTCATAAAAGTTGTTTTAAGCAAGTTATTGCTTGTAGCTTTTATTTACCATATTTATCCTTTAGTCTATAAGTGTACATTGTCTTTTTTTTTTTTTTTTTTTTTTTGGGCTTGGGGCTTGAACTCTGGGCCCGAGCGCTGTCCCTCAGCTCTTCAGCTCAAGGCTAGCGCTCTACCACTTGAGCTATATAGGGCTACTTCTGGTTTTCTGGTGGTTTACTGGAGATAAGAGTTTCATGGATTTTCCTGCCTGGGCTGGCTTTGAACCGTAATCCTCAGATCTCAGCTCCAGAGTAGCTAGGATTACAGGCGTGAGCCAATGGCACCCGGCTGTGCATTGTCTTATAATAAAGACATTTAAAAATGACTTAATAACCAGGTGCTTGTGGTTCACACCTATAATCCTAGCTACTCAGGAGGCTAAGATTTGAGGATTGTGGCTTGAAGCCAGTCTGGGCAGGAAAGTCCATGAGACTCTTATCTCCAACTAATCACCAAAAGGCCAGAAGTGGAGCTGTGGCTCCAAACAGGAGAGTAATAACCTTGATCACAAAAGCTGAGGGACAGTACTCAGACCCTGAGTGCAAGCCCCACATTCACACGAAAATAAATAAATAAAATACACACCTACTGAGATTTGCTGGCAAACAAAAGAAGGTTTCATTTTACTGATTGATTGATTATACCGGGGATTGGACTCGAATCTCATGCTCTCAGCCTTTTCTGTTTATGCAGCTCTTTACTTACTAGAGCCATGCTGCCAGTTCAAGCTGAGATGACACATTACTGAAAATATATGTTACCTCTGTGTTATTAAATCCAATATCCCTTCTCACTACCTTCTAGCCCTCCATTCTCAGTATGAAAATATTCTAATGCTCAAGTTTTTAGGTCTTGTTCCTTGTTTTTTGGTGCCAGTCCTGGGATTTGAACTCAGGGCCTGGGCACTGTCCCTGAGCTCTTTTGCTCAAGGCTAGGACTCTACCACTTGAGCCATAGCTTCACTTCCAGCTTTTTGGTGGATAATTGGAGATAAGAATCTCACAAACTTACTTGCCTGGGCTGGCTTTGAATTGTGATTCTTACATCTCAGCCTCATGAGTAGCTAGGATAACAGGTATGAGTCACTGAAACCTGACATGGACCTTGTCCTTTTTTGTATAGTCTTACAGGCACATCCATTCTGTTTGTTGATGTTGCTGTTACATTGATATGCCAATTCTGAACCTTCCTGTTTCAAACCTAATAAGCATCTTACACTTTTTTTTTTTTTTTTTTTGCAGCCATGGGGCTTGCACTCTGGGCTTGGGCGCTGTCCCTCAGCTCTTCAGCTCAAAGCTAGAGCTCTACCACTTGAGCCACAGCATCACTTTCAGTTTTCTGGTGGTTTATTGGAGATAAGAGTCTCATGGACTTTCCTGCCTGGGCTGGCTTTGAACCATGATCCTCAGATGTCAGCTTCCTGAGTAGCTAGGATTACAGGCGTAAGCCACCAGCACCTGGCTAACATCTTAAACTTTTATGTCCAAACTTGTGCTCCTGATATTTTCCATCAGACTACTCCAACTATGGCCTCTTTTAGCTCAGTAACATAGCTCTAGTTTAGCTAGAGTTTACTAACGTTACATATCAATTTGTGGGTGTGTGTGCGCGCGCGTGTGCACACACATGCGTGCGTGTGCACATGCGCATGTGCACGCATGCATGGGCCAGTTCTGGAATTTAAAGTCAAGGCTTCTTACATTTTCTTTTTCCCTCAAGTCTGGTGTTCTACCACTTGAGTCACACTGTCACTTCTAGCTTTTTAATGTTAATTGGAAATAAAATAATCTCTCGGATTTGTTTGACTGGGATGCTTTGAATGTCACACTGTCACTTCTAGCTTTTTAATGTTAATTGGAAATAAAATAATCTCTTGGATTTGTTTGACTGGGATACTTTCTGAGTTGCTAGGAGTATAGATGTGAACTACCAGTACTGGGCAGGTCAAAAATTTTGATCATCATCTCTCATATCTTTTGGCCAATCAATCAAGTCCAAAAACTTGGGATTCAAAATCTATCTAGAAGCTAACATAGTCCCAGTCAATCAATTTTCATCTGGTTTTGGTAACACACTTTTCCCCCCTAGTATTGTACCGTGAACTCGGCTTGATGTTTGCTTCATTTGCTATTTGGCTACTGCTCTTTCACTTGATCCAAGCATCTAGCCTGCCTTTTTGGTTATATTTGGAGATAAGAGTCTCAAGAATTTTCTGCCCAAGCTAGCTTCCAACCTTGATTTTCAGATCTCAGCCTCCAGAGAGAAGCTAGGATTACAAGCATGGCCACCAGCATCTCACTGTAGCAAACCTGTATTTTTTTTTCTTCTTTTCTTTTTTGTCAGTCATGGGGCTTGAACTTAGGGCCTCAGCACTGTCCCTGAACTTTTTTGCTCAATGCTAGCAGTCTTTGGATCTCAACCTCCTGAGTAGCTAGGATTATGGATGTGAGCCACCAGCACCCAATTCCCTTTTTTGTTTGTGATAAGGTCTTGAGGTTTAACAGACCTCAAACTCACTGTATGCCCAACGCTGCCTTGAACTATTGTCCTTCCTCAAACTTTCCTTCCTCAGCCATGAATGCAACAGACTTCTAACTAATCTTCAATGCTTCTGCTTCTGTCTTTGGATCACTTTCAGTGTTCTTTCAACACAGCACAAAATAAATTCATTCATTTTTAAAAATAGAAAAAAATCAGAGTGACAATAGCTCATGCCTGAAATCCTACTACTCAGAAGGCTGACACCTAAGGATTGTGGTTTGAAGCCAACACAGGCACTCTTCTCTACAATTAACCACCCAAAAGCCAGAAATAGAAGTATAGCTCAAGTAATAGCACACTAGCCTTGAGCAAAAAAGCTCATAAACAGCACTCAGGTCCTGAATTCAAGCCCCTGGGCCTGCACAAAACAACAATAAAGAAGAAAAGAACCAAATGCTAGTGGCTCATGCCTGTAACCCTAGTTATTTGAAGAGGCAAGAATTAGGAGAATGTTAGGTCAAAGTTAGCCCAGTCAAAAAATTTTAGTCTCAAATCTCAACAGAAAATGTTGGATGTAGTAGTATGCACCTGACATCCCAGCTGTGGCAAGAAACATAAATAAAAGAATCTAGATCCAAGCTGCCCTGGGAAAAAAACAAGAACTTCTCTCAAAATTAAAAAAGGTAGGGTGAGGGCTGGGAAGGTGGCTCAGTGGTAGAGCGCTTGCCTTGCATGCCTGAGTCCCTCGGTTCAATTCCTGAGCACCACATAAGCAAAACGAAAAAAGCCGGAAGTGGAGCTGTGGCTCAAGTGGTAGAGCACTAGCCTTGAGCTGAAGAGCTGAGGGACAGTGCCCAGGCCCAGAGTTCAGGCCCCATGACTG
>NW_012267362.1:2290287-2295534 GCF_000151885.1 Dipodomys ordii | reverse complement strand
AGGCCCTGGGTTTGATTCCTCAGCACCACATAAGCAAAAAGAAAAAAGCCAGAAGTGACGCTGTGGCTCAAGTGGTAGAGCACTAGCCTTGAGCTGAAGAGCTGAGAGACAGTGCCCAGGCCCAGACTTCAGGCCCCACAATAGGACCCCCAAAAAATAAAATATTTAAGGTAACAGTGTGTACTGAATGAGGTGGTGAGAAAAGATGATGGAAATCAAGATGGCTATATGATCAGATTGGTTGCAAATGCAGCTTATAAAATATTGATTTATTTCTTTATATCTTAGCCTTCTAATTTACTTACTTAAAAATATACCCAAGAGGCAGGCACCGGTGGTTCATACCTGTAATCCTAGCTATTCAGGAGGCTGACAACTTAGGATGACGGTTCAAAGCCAGTTCAGGCAGGAAAGTCTATGAGACTCTTTTCTCCATTTAACAGTCGAAAACAGGGCTGGGAAGGTGGCTTAGTGGTACAGCGCTTCCCTTGCATACCTGAGGCCCTGGGTTTGATTTCTCAGCACCACATAAGCAAAAAAAAAGCCAGAAGTGGCGCTGTGGCTCAAGTGGTAGAGCGCTAGCCTTGAGCTGAAATGCTGAGGGACAGCGCCCAGGCCCAGAGTTCAGGCCCCACGACTGGACCCAAAAAAAAACACAAAACAAAAACAGTCAAAAGGCCAGAAGTGAAGCTGTGGTTCAAGTGGTAGAACACTAACCTTGAGTGGAAAAGCTAAAGAGATAAAGCCTAAGTCCTAAATTCAAGCTTCAGTACCAGCTCTGCTAGTGTCTCAAATGATAGAGACTACTTAACAAATGTGAGGACCTGAGTTCAAACTTCAGTACTACTAAAAGATAATAATAATGTAGGCTTATTACTTATAGTATGCTTTCTATTATGTCCTGAATAATTCAGAAACCTTAACACAAGTTTAACTCCATTTATCTCTTTTCTTTTTGTGTGTGTGTTACTTCTTATATTTTATTTATACTTTGCATATATTATAAGCTCACTGTTGTTTTGGTTTCTTTGGGGATTTGGGGGTTTTGTTTTGTTTTGGGGGTTTTTAGTACTGGTCCTAGAGCTTGAACTCAGGGCCTGGGCATTGTCCCTGAGCTTTTTTTTTTTTTTCCCCCTCATGCCTAGCACTCTAACCCTTGAGCCACAGCTCCATTTCTAGCTTTTTTGTAGTTAGTTGGAGATAAGAGTCTTATGGTAGCCAGGCACTAATGGCTCACTCCTGTAATCCTAGCCACTTAGGAGGCTGAAATCAGAGGATCACAGTTCAAATCCAGTCTGGGCAGAAAAGTCCCTGTGAGACTCTTATCTCTGGTTAACTATTCAAAAGCTGGAAGTGGAGCTATGGTTCAAAGTGGTAGAACACTAGCTTTGAGCAAACATTGCGCAGGGACAGTGCCCAGGCCCGGAGTTCAAGCCCTGTGACATTAAAAAAAGTCTCATGGCTTTCCTGCCCAATCTCCAATCTTCAGATTTTAGCCTCCTGCTAGGATTATGGGCATGAGCCACCAGCACCCAGCTCACTTATTTTTTTGTCTTAAGCACTCAGTGGACTTTTATTACTCATATATTTATCCTGTCTGGTTTTGTTTACTCCTATTGCTCTTTCCATCTAGCCAAACTGAATTATCTCAACTTTGGTTTTTTTTTTAGGACAGTTTGTTTCACAAGTTGTTTTTTCAAAGATATTTTTCTAAACTAAATTTAGAATCTTGTGCTGGCAAGGATTTTTTTCTTTTCTATCAATTTAAAGGTTTTAATATATAACTTCTGACATAATTCCCGTTTAAGAAGCTAAGTGAAGCCGGGCACTGGTGGCTCACGCCTATAACCCTAGTTACTCAGGAAGCTGACATCTGAGGATTGCCGATCTAAACCAGTTCAGGCAGGAAAGTCCATGACTCTTATCTCTAATAAATTACTCAGAAAACCAGAAGTGGCGCAGTGGCTCAAGTGATGTAGCACTAGCCTTGAGCTGAAGAGCTTAGGGACAGCATTCAGGCCCAGAGTTCAAGCCCCATGACAGACAAAAAACAAAGAAGCTAAGTGATAGCTGGATATTGGTGGCTCATAGTTATAATTGTAGCTACTGAAAAAGCCAAGACCTTGAGGATCAGGGTTCAAAGTCCACGAGACTCCCATTTTGACAATCAGCAAAAACCTGGGCTGGGAATGTGGCTCAAGTGGTAGAGCATCAGACATGAGCGAAAACTGAGCCAGAATGAGAGGTACACATACACACGGAAGCTAGCTGAATATTTTCTTTTTGACTTTTAATAATTTGACATGATATACTATTCTATGATGTAGGTTTCTTGAATCATTGTGTTACTGTTTCATCATCTTTGTTAAAATTGTAGCTATTTTCTCCTATTACGATTTTTCCCCATTTTTTCCTCTCTAGGACTTAATCACATGTATTTTAGATTTGTTACCATATTCTACATCTCTTACATTTTGTTTTTATGTTTTCCCCTCCTTTTTTTTAACATCTCTAATTTTTTTGTACTCAGCACTTCATGCTCTCACTTGGTATTTTGGTTTAGGACTGGCTCTCTACCATTTGAGCAACACTCCCACTTTCAGCTTTTTGATGGTTAATTGGAGATAGGAATCTCATGGAGTATGCCTGGGCTGGCTTTGAACTACAGTCCTCAGATCTCAGACTGCTACATAGCTAGGATTATAGTATATGTAAGTCACCAGTCCCCAACCCTCCTGCTTTTCATCAGCTGCCTCATGCTCAGGATTGAACCCTGGCTAGAAATAGGTAGCAGGACATTCTTTCTCAGAAATTCTTAGATGTTTTCATCATGTTAAAGCGTCCTTGTTATGTTTTATGACCATGTTAACAGCCTTATGGTCAAAACGCCTTCCACAACTGAGTCTGTAGCTGTAGTTTTACCTGTTGGTTGAAAGGTCATAGTTGATATCTAAAAAAAGGTTATGAATTAATGCCTTTGACCAATAATAAATACTCTGCCAGAGTATTTATGATCATATCTCCTATCTTTCATCTATATCTCTATGCATGGCAAACATGAAAGCTTAGACATATATCTTCCTAGTGAGCCAGTCACTTTCCTTCTGGTATCTATGAACATAATTGCCCTGGTTGATTGTCAGTATTTCCTACAAGCCACAGTATCTAGTTTCTATTCCTCTTATTCCAGATTGATGTCAAAATTGGCAAATAGGTCCAATAACCAATTTTTTTCCTTCTTGATGTTAATCAGAATGAGCTCTTTCATGAACTTCTTGGTCACCTTAAGAACACTAGAAGGCATTGTAGCTGACAGTAGAAAACACTTGGGTTGTTGCTTTTTTAGCTTTTGGAATAAGTCATAAGTCTTATCTAATCCTTGACTACTGCTTAATATTTTATCAACTTCATCTAATACATGCATCTTAATATTGGAGGACACAGGTAACTGGTTAAGCATATCAAGCATGCTGTCAGGGCTATCTACAATGATATGGATAGTTTCCATCTGTAGCTCCTGCACTTTGGCCACTTCATTGGCACCCCTAGTACAGACATGACAAGAGATAACCCTATAACTTCCTAATGCCATAGCCACCTTCTTTGTCTCCTAAACCAGACTTTGAGTGGTTGCCCTTAGATCCAAGTTAATCTGCTTCAGAATCCATAATAGCAATTTTATACAGTTTTCATAGTCCCGGCTTTAATATTACATTATAACCATTGATATAAGGAAGAATGCCTGCTGCTGGATGGCAGAAGGCTTATCAAAACCATAGACATAAACTGGGCACTGGTGGCTCATGCCTGTAATCCCAGCTTCTCAGGAGGCTGAGATCTGAGGTTCATGGTTCAAAACCAGGCTAGGCAGGAAAGTCTGTGAGACTATTATCTCCAGTTAACCTCCAGAAAACTGGAAGTGATGCTGTGGCTAGGTAGCCTTGAGTGAAAGAACTCAGGGACAGCATCCAGGCCATGAGTTCAAGTCCTACACCAACAAAAAAACAAAACATAGGCATATATACCCCAGAGGAAGGACTCAGATTCATGTCCTAAAAGCAACTTTATTCTCTGTAATGCTTTAGGCTCTATTCCCTGTATCTCATGATTAGAAATCCTGACTAGCAGACACAATCCTTAGAAACTTACTGAATATTTTATCTGAGTATTAACCAATTTCCTGTTTAACTTGCTGTTAATTTTTAGTTGTACACTAGCCATTGTGGATGATACATCCCAGTGGCTATAGCTATTGTTCGCTCTACAGAGTATACTGAGTTCCATTCTGGTGGGAGTTAAATTGCTAAAGAATACCTTGTTTCTTTTAAGACTGTGTGTTGTTAGGCAATGTTTTGGTGAGAGTTTTCACTTTTTAGTCCTAAGGCATACTGAGATTGAATATCTGGGTATTACTTCTCCATTTAGGAAGTGCTAGCATCTAGTAGGCCTTTGAGAGTTATACCCTGTACACATTCAGAATAGGGGTTCACCGGCAATCACTCAGTGCATGTTTGGGTTATGTTCTGGCTGGTGACTTTCTTTCTAGCACCTTTGCTTCCAAACCCTACTCTTCAGCAGCCTCAAACTCTGGTCTCTTTTTTTTTTTTCTTTTATTTTGCACAAAGAGATAATTGTTTTCTATTTTAACTCGGCTTACTTTCAGTATGGAAAACATAACCATAGAGAAGAGAAGATGAATTCAAGGATCACTTTTGTGCTTTCTTTCACTCCATTGTTCTTTATCCATTGCCTAAAAACTATTGTTTTATTTGTTTATGTTTATTGTTTTTTATTTGTTTATGGGGACAGAGTCATTTTACTATCAGCTTCTTTACTGTGACTGCAATTAGAAGCATCTGAAATTTCTTTAAAATTTTTCCATATGTTTCACAAATAACTAGTTTTGATAATATTTAATACTCCAGGATTGAAAAATTATAATATAGAATAATTAAATCAGAAGTTTACTTAAAATTTTTTCTTTTTTCTAGACATCACTTAGTGCTCTTACCCAACTGATGAAAAAGATGCCCTATTTCCGTAAGCAGATTACTAAGGTAAACAGTATTATATATATTGATGCTTTACTCTTTTTAGCCAATTGATCTCTGTAGTTCTGTATTTGTATCATTTATACTTATTCCAGCTTAAACTTTTTTTTGGGGGGGGTCCAGTCGTGGGGCCTGAACTCTGGGCCTGGGCACTGTCCCTCAGCTCTTCAGCTCAAGGCTAGTGCTCTACCACTTG
>NW_012267362.1:2281840-2290237 GCF_000151885.1 Dipodomys ordii | reverse complement strand
GAAGTGGAGCTGTGGCTCAAGTGGTAGAGCACTAGCCTTGAGCTGAAGAGCTGAGGGACAGTGCCCAGGCCCAGAGTTCAGGCCCCATGACTGAACCCGCCCCCCCCCCAAAAAAGGTAGGGTGGGCTAGGGGCATGGTTTAAGCAATGGAGTATTTCGACAGACCTCAATCCCCCATGCCACCTTCCCCTGCAATAAAAGATCTTGGTAAGACATTGGTCAATTCTTACCTCTTTGTTCCTCATAATTTAAATGGCTTCCCATTTTCTTCATACTAAAAGCCAAAGTGCTTGTAGTAGTCCTCAAAGCCTGTGATCTCCATTAATCTGTGTCTGCCATTCTTCCCATGATCACTCCTGTATAGTTAGACTTACCTCTTTCCAATCCTTAGTTTTGTTCTGGGGGTGCAGCTCTGAAGTTTGAACATGGCCTTGTTTTTGCTATGTAATTGCCCTACCTCTGACCTTTTCCTGTAGTCCTTTTTTGCAACAGACATGTACCTGGTCTAGGGCAAGTGGAATGATAGGTACATACAACAAATCCATCCATTTCTGTTGAAATTGGTGGGGGGCAGGGTCTCACAAACTTTTTTTTTTTTTTTGCGGTCATGGGGTTTAGCTGCTGGGCCTGGGCAGTGTCCCTGCGTACTTCAGTTCACGCAAGTGCTCTACCACTTGAGCCACAGCAACATGTCTCATGGACATACCTGCCTAGGCTGGCTTTGAACCGCTATCCTCAGATATCAGCCTCCTGAGTAACTAGGATTACAGGTGTGAGCCACCGGCACCGGGCGTCTCACAAACTTTTTGCATAAGCTCACCTCAAACCATGATACTCTCATCTCAGGCTAATACAGAGCTAGGATAATAGCTGTTAGTTGAAAAGGTGTCTCATGAACTTTTTTTTTCCTGGGACTGGCCCTGAACTGGATGCTCTCCATCTCGGCCTCCCAAGTAGCTAGGACTGTAGTTGTGAGCCACTGGCACTAGGCCCTCATCACAATTTTAAATGGAGACAAATAAAGCAGGAAATTCTAGGTATCCATTTTCATCTCAATGACTTCTTTAAATTTACTCCAAAAGAATTATCATTATCTTTTGCGTGTTTTCACCCTTGTTACTGATAAGTTATGAACCACTTAAAAGTCAAAAGTATTACCTAAATACAAGGTGGTACTTTAAATGACAAAAGGGATTTCATCCTTAATGCAAGCATAATTAAACGCAGGCATTTTATCTTTGAGTATTAAGACCACATACAAAGTTGGGCAGACCTATAATCCTGCATTCAGGAGGCTGAGATCTGAGGATCAAAGTTTTGAAGCCAGCCTGAGCAGACAAATCTGAGATTTTTATCTTCAATTAACAAGGAAAAAGGTGAAAGTAGAGGTGTGGGCTTACATGGTAGAAAGATAGCTGTGATAGAAAAAACCAGGTGAAGAGTGCAAGATCCTGAGTTTAAGCCCCAGTACTGGCTGGGCCAGGGGAGGGGGGCGGGAAGACCAGATAATGAAGGTGAATTTGTGGGTAGGACCTACAATTTTAGGGCAGGGGAGGAGGAGGTTATAGAAATGGCTATTAGTACAGTCCTTTTTAATTTTAGCTCAGAAAGTTGACAGTCTCAGGACAATTGAATTTCCCTAGCTCTACAAATGGAAGTAAGGTATTTGTATAAAAAGAGAAAGCGGAAGCTGGGTGACAGTGATCATGACTATAATCCTAGTTGTTCAGAAGGCTGACAATTCAGGGTCACAGTTTAAAGCCACTCAGGCAGGAAAGTTCTTGCCACTCTTGCCTCCATTAACCACCAAAAAGACAGAAATAAAGGTATGGCTCAAGTGGTGGAGCACCAACCTTGACCAAAAAAGCTAGCAGACAGCACCTAAGCCCTGAGTTCAATCCTCAGGACCAGCATAAATATAAATAAGAGGATTGTGGTCCAGGCCTATCTGGGCAAAATTTGGAGCCAGAGCAAAAGGGGCTGGAAGTGATGTTCAAGTGGTAGAGCACCTGCTTAACAAGCATGAAAGCTTGAGTTCAAAACCCCAGTAACAAAAAATAACAATAATAAAACAGATGAAACACTCTGTTTTTAAATGTTGTACCAGCTCCAAAACACATTCATTAGGCTGTATTGGGGTGACATACCTGTTTTAATGGATGCTTGATATTAGTGGTGTAAATATTTGCACATTACAATAGTTTTAAGTAGTTAGAACTCATATTATTAGTCTTTTCAGGGGTTCGTTAGTTTTTTATATTCAGGTTTGTGTTGTTTGTTTTGTTTTTGAAACAGAATTTTGTTGAATAGTCCAGGCAAGCCTAGCACTCATGATTCTCCTGTCTCAGCCTTCTGAGGGATAGGATTAAAAGTATGCACACAATACCTGACTAGTATATTAAGTGTTGTTCTGAAAGTTGATTACAAGACATTGAATTTTTGCTTTGTAAGATAACATTTTGCCAAGAATCTAAATTTTATTGAGATTAAAAGTGTCTTACAATAAAATGGGGAAAAAATACAAGGCACAGATAGCACTTTGAAATTTAGTATAATGATAACATACCTTAGTTTTGATAGGTATTATCCAAAAATGATGAATTGAGAATATGTAGTTTTGAATTTCTTTTTCCAAATTATTGTTTGTAAAAATGTTTTTTCCACTTTTGAGAAAAAATACCAAAAATGTTCTGCCTCTGTCTTCTTGTAGATATAAAACTGATGGAAAAGAAAAGGAGGCAATCCTTGAAGAAGAAGATGACCTCTGGGTCAGAATTCGACATCGGCATATTGCAGTTGTGTTAGAGTATGTCAGTCCATTTCAATTTTTAATTCCATGGTTTTAGATACTAAATATGTCATAGTACATTTTGTAATCTTAAAATTGTTCTATGAGAATTATACCTAATTTAAAGAATTCTCAATTTGACAGGGAAATTCCGAAGCTTATGAAGGAAATTTCATCAACAAAGAAAGCAACAGAAGGAAAGGTAAGAGCTTTACTTAACTTCCAAAATAATAACAAAGGTGAACTACTTATTTAAGTTTCTATGTTTGGCACATTCTATAAAGAGAAATAGAGAAAACAAACTCTTATTACCCATTATCTTATTTCAAAAATTAGCAGCATTTTGACTGGTCACTTCACTGAGTTTATTACTATTGTTTTCTTTTTGGCAGTTCCAGAGTTTGAATTCAGGGCCTCATACTTGCTAGGCTGGCACTCTATACTTGAGGTACCCTTCCAGCCCTGTTTTTTGGTGGTTATTTTTAGATAGGATTTTGCCTCTCAGCTTGATGTACACTTGAGCTGTGACCTACCTTCTTTAAGCTTCCCACTTTTGCTGGAATCCCAAGTTACACCACTACATCCAGCTTTTCTCTAAAGAGATGAACTTGTCTACTTCGGCTGCCTGAAACCAAGATCCTGCCAATCTTAGCTTCCTATGCAGCTTGGGATACAGGCTTGTATCATTGGGTCCAGACATGGGGAAGGAGGACCTCATAAACTGCTGTTGGGGCTAATAATCCTCCCAATCTCAGTCTCCTAAGTACCTAGGATTACAGATGCAAGCTACTAAACTCAGATAAGGTTAACATTTAGTTGACTAGTTAATTTCATCAGTGCATTATTAGAATTTTTTTTTTTTTGGTTGGTCGTGGGGCTTGAACTCTGGGCCTGGGCGCTGTCCCTCAGCTCTTCAGCTCAAGGCTAGTGCTCTACCACTTGAGTCACAGCGCCACTTCCGGCTTTTTCTTTTTGCTTATGTGGTGCTGAGGAATCGAACCCAGGGCCTCAGGCATGCAAGGCAAGCGCTCTACCACTGAGCCACCTTCCCAGCCCCAAGCTTAAACTTTTTAATCTTTGTTTGGATCAGCTTAGAATAATGTAAGAATTTACCAACTTAGTAGGAAAATTCAGCATTAAAATTGACCAGTTGGTGGTTGTTATTCTCATGTTTCTTATAATTAATAACATATTAGTAGATTTAATAACATATTAGTAGATTTAGCAGTCTGTAAGTGGTAAGATTGTATGTGTATGTGTGTACTCTGTGTGTATACATATATATTATATATTTTTATATTTTTTTAAATTTTTACTGATACAGCCCTTATAAATCACTATCATAATAATCTTTACATTTTTGAGATGTTGTATCCTAGTCAAAAACCAGTGATTTAAATGAAACATTTTGGTGTTAGCTATCAGCATTTCATTTTTCGTTGCCTAGTTTTTCATTACTCTCAAATTCAACACAATTTATCGTTTGCTGTCTGTTGATTATCCCCTATCATATTACTACTTCTGACTTCCTTTCTTGATTTAGCTTTTACTTACATGTTACTCCTTTTCACTTATGACCACACATTCCTTCAGACCTATCTCAAAAATTTAATCTTACCATTTGCACAAAAAATAATTAAAATGCTAGAAATAATCCATTCTTCTGTTTTCCAGCAAGTTGTCCACCTTAACTTAGCAGAAGATTGCATGAACAAGTTCAAGCTTAATATTGAAAAGCTCTGCAAAACTGAACAGGTATATGTAGAATCATAAATGCCTATGCTTATATGAACTTTGTGAATTAAAATGTAGGTTTTATCTGCTAAATTTAGTGCTTGTTTTCACAAAAAATAAAAATAAGACTTTTTTTTGGGGGGGTGTCAATTCTGGGACTTGAACTCAGGGCCTGAGCATTGTCTCTGACCTTTTTGCTCAAGGCAAGTGCTCTACCATTTGAATCATAGAGCACTTCAGGCTTTTTCTGTATATGTGGTACTGAGGAATTGAACCCAAAGTTTCATGCATGCTAGGCAAGCACTCTGCCACTAAGCCACATTCCCAGCCCAAAATAAGACTCTTAGAAAGGACCCCACCTAGGAAGTATTTAAGATGCAAGCCTCTACTATGTTCAACTATAACAAAGTACCTGAGATAAATCAGCTTATAAAGACAAAGGTTTATTTTTGACTCGCCGTTTTGTTTGTGTTTTTGATGCTGTGAATAAAATCCAGAACCTTGTGCATGCTAAGCATATTTGAGGTTCACAGATTTGGAGGATTCAGGTATAATCAGCTGCCCTCATAGCTATTTTAAGGCCAGTGGTGAGGCTGCGCATAATGGTGAGGGTATCTTGCAGAGCAAAGCTGCTTACCCCACAGCCATCCTCTATAAAGGCCCACGCTGAATGACCTGAAGGCCTCCCAGTAGGCTCCACTTCAAGTTTCTACCACCTCCCAACAGCATTGTTGTGGCTAAGGCATTATCACATGGGTCTTTGGAAACACTCTAGATCCAAACTATAGCCCATTAAGAATGGGCTCAGAGGCCCTGAATTCAAACCCTGGTACCACCACACAAAAAACAGCTTTTCGTATAATGCTTCATCCTAACAGAAATAGGAAGTAGGCAGGCTCGGATGGTTCATGCCTATAATCCTAGCTACTCAGGAGGCTGAGATCATGGTTCAAAGTCAGTGCAGACAGGAAAGTCTGTGAGACTCATCTTCACTAAACTACCAAAACAAAACCAGAAGTGGAGCTGTGGCTCAAGTGGTAGAGTGCTAGGCTTGAGTACAAGAAACTCGGTGATAGCACCCAGGCCCTGAAAGGGAAGGGGAAGGGGAAGGAAAAGGAAGGGAAAGGAAAGGAGAGCAAGTTGCATGTAATATTAAGTATTCTGGTAGCCATATTACAAAAGTAAAATATACAATTTAATAATATATTTGACTTAACCAAATACATTAAAAACATTGTAGTGTGTAATCAGTATGAAGATTACTAGTAAGATAATGATATTGTTTGTTTGTTTTTTTCATACTATGTATTTCAAATCTGGTATTTTGCACCGCACCACCTCTTTTTGTTGTTGGTAGTGGTGGTTGTGGGGCCTGAACTCTAGGCCTGGGTGCTGTCCCTGAGTTCTTCAGCTCAAGACTAGTGCTCTATCACTTCAACCACAGCTCCACTTCTGGCTTTTTTCTGCTTATGTGGTGCTGAAGAATTGAACCCAGGGCCTCATGCATGCAAAGCAAGCACCCTACCACCTACCACCCTACACCATAGCACCTCTTACTTCAGATGGCCTACATTTCAAGTACTTAGTTGCCATTTTACTTATGCTGGATAGCATACATTTAGATTAACGATTTTCTTCTTTTCTGCTTTATTTTTTACTTTTTTTATGAACTACTTATAAGGGATAGTAATATTTTTCTGTAAAGTGTTATCAATATTCCACTAAAGTCTGATGATTAAATGGGTACATTTAACAAAACTGAATTTTGATTGTAACCCACTGGTTATATTTTATTTTCATTAAGGACCTGGCGCTTGGAACTGATGCAGAAGGACAGAAGGTGAAAGATGCTATGCGAGTACTCCTTCCAGTTCTCCTCAGCAAAGATCATGATAATTGTGATAAAATAAGAGCGATCCTACTTTATATCTTCAGCATTAATGGTAATGAAGATTTGTTTTCATAAATACATTGAAATATCCAACTCTAAAATCACTGTTTTTTTTTGGCCAGTTCTGGGGCTTGAACTCAGGGCCTGGAGACTGTCCCTTAAGTGTCTTTTGCTCAAGGCTAACACTCTACCACTTGAGCAACAACACCACTTCCAGCTTTTTTGGGTAGTTTATTGGAGATAAGAGTCTTACAGGTACTTTCCTGCCCTGGCTGGCTTTAAACCTCAATCCTCAGATCTCAGCCTCCTGAGTAGCTAGGATTATAGGTATGAGCTCCTTGTGCCCAGCTAAAATCACCTTTTAACATGTAGTTTACTATTGATCATTGGAGAATCTTAGAAAACTCAAAGGGTAGTTGCTGAAGTTGGCTAAGTAAATATGTGGAAAATAGGAAGTTGGTTAAAGTAAGTATGTGAGAAATAGGAAATTAAGAGAAAACTAAAGGGGATATAATTTGACTGTTCATTTTTTTTAAAGCCAAATTCATGTTCCACTTAAGAAGAATTGGTTGCAGTAGCAGTTATGTGATTATGTGCTTACATTTTTACTTATATAAGGAACTACAGAAGAAAATTTGGACAGACTGATCCAGAATGTAAAGATAGAAAGTGATAGTGACATGATTCGTAACTGGAGTTATCTTGGTGTTCCCATTGTTCCCCAGGTATGAAGGTTACACTGTATTATATTGTGTGTGTGTGTGTGTGTGTGTGTGTGTCTGTCTGTCTGTCTGTCTGTCTCTATGTCTGTGTCTGTGTCTGGTCTGGAACCTAAACTTGGACCTAGCTCTCTACCATTTGAGCCACACACACTTCTAGCTTTTTTTTTTTTTTTCTTTTTCTTCCTTTGGTGGTTAATTGGAGATAAGAGTCTCATGGAGACTCCTGGGCTGGCTTCAGACTGTGATCCTCAGATCTCAGCCTCTTGAAAAACTAGGATTACAAGTATGAGCCACCAATGCCTGGCTTAGCTAAACTTTCTTTATGTAGGAATCCTTGTGCACATTCATACCATAGATTTTATATGTGCATGCTAGTACTGGGGCTTGAACTCAGAGCCTTGGTGCTATCCCTTAGCTTTTTCTACTCAAGGCTGATGCTCTACCACTTGAGCCACAGCTTTACTTCTAGCTTTCAAGTGGTTAATTGGAGATAAGAGTCTCACAGACTTTCCTGCCTGGACTGGCTTTGAACTGTCATCCTCAGATGTCAGCCTCTTGGTTAGCTAGGACTATGGGCATGAACTACTAGTATCCAGCCTCTTTTTTTTTTTTTTGGTACACTGTAGATTTTGATTATTTTTTTTAAGAAAAAACTTCTTTCCATTTCCTGATAGTTTTTTTTATTATTAAGTAAACAAATAAATGTTGTTTCTCTTTTCCATATATAATTTGGACACATGTTTTTCTAGTGTATTTATGGCTTCTGTTGCAGTTTTTTACTTGTGCTTTTTTATGATTCATTTATAGTAATAATTTGTTATATTTTAGTTAAACATTTAACATTTATGTAATATTTATATAATGCAAAGAAATAATTATATTCTCAAAAAAATGTAAGCTCAAAGCTATGAGTAGAGCTCAATGGTAAAGTACTTGCTTAGTAATCTTGGTTTCAATTTCCATCCAACACTAAAAAAAGAACCAAAAAAACCTCAAAGTTAAAACTGGAAGAATTCTTTTTAGAATCTCACTCTTTCGCACTAAGGTTTATATTTTTATTTGAGAAAACATGCCTAATCCTAATCTGATTGTTTTTAAGTAGGTACTTTCACTCTATTTTAAGTCAAAAATAATATTTTCTGGTAAATTGAATTTTTTTTGGGGGGGGGTCCAGTTGTGGGGCCTGAACTCGGCCTGGGCGCTGTCCCTCAGCTCTTCAGCTCAAGGCTAGCGCTCTACCACTTGAGCCACAGTGCCACTTC
>NW_012267362.1:2274054-2279675 GCF_000151885.1 Dipodomys ordii | reverse complement strand
AAGGCTAGCGCTCTACCACTTGAGCCACAGCGCCACTTCCGGCTTTTTTCTTTTTGCTTATGTGGTGCTGAGGAATCAAACCCAGGGCTTCATGCCTGCAAGGCAAGCACTCTACCACTGAGCCACCTTCCCCGCCCCTGTACATTTGTATACCAAGTATATCATAAAGTGTAGCACTGAAAAGAGGAAATTTTTTTTAATCAAAAAGAAAATGTCCCACATTCATGGATTATCTTGAGTATCCATAGGCCAGGTATGTGCCTCACATTTTAGAGCCACTACTATGAAGCCTTCAAGGTGTATAGGATTGGGATGGTAGTCAGGATCTCCTAATACTCTAGAGCTAAAAGGTCCTCCAAATGAAAAAGGTCCATCTGCAAAAAATATTAGTTTAATACATAAATGATGATGCTAAGTTTTGAAGCAAAGTATGTGGAATTCAAAGAAAGAGAAAATCATATATAAAATATATACCCTTAATGTTTATTAATTATAAATACAAATTTGTCCTTCATGCAAAACAAAAAAAAAGTCCTGAATTTATAGCATTTTCTTGATGGTGTTCACTCTTTCTTCCTTAGGATGCCATTGATAATAGATTAGATTCAAAAGAATGGCCATATTGTTCCCAGTGTCCAGCAGTATGGAATGGTTCTGGAGCTGTAAGGTAAAACCTACACATGAAAGTCAGTGAAATTTTCAGTATGGCACTACAAACTAATAACTGGAAATGGTACACAGGTACTCATTTGACAACTGCCTTCAGATAACACATAGTTATGCAAGAGATGATTTTTATTTAATTTTAGTCAGTTAAATGAGTCCAGGAAAGCAATACCAAAACATACTTTCTTATATAAAATACTTTTACAAAATAAAACTATCCATGTACACACACACACACACCTTTTTATTCTTAATATAGCAGAGAGTTTAGTATATTTTTTTTGTTTTGTTTTGTGTGATACAGGGTCTTGCCGTATAGCCCAGGATAGCCTTGAACTCCTGATCCTCCTGTCTTAGCATTCCTTAGCTGGGATTACAGGTGTGTACTACCACACCCAGCTTGGCAGAACTTTGTTTATTTTGTTGGGGGGAGCTCCTTTTTCCCTTTCCTTTTTTCCCCCACTATGTATTCCAGGCCAGTCTAGAACTTTCATTTTTTCTGCCCTAGCCCCCCAAGTGCTAGGATGTACCATGACATGTGACTGGCTTAATCATCTTAGATGATTCATAGTCTTATACTCAGTACCTGACTTAACACATAAAATCATTTATTCTGTTTTTTTCTCTTATGCTCAATTTCATGCTTACCATTTACCTGTTAGTCTTTATGCCTTTTCTACCTGTATTTGTAACCTAGAGAATGTATTCTACTCAGGAGGATGAGATCTGAGGATCACAATTTGAAGCCAGTTTGAGCAGAAAAGTCCCCAAGAGACTCTTATTTCCAGTTAACTACTGAAAAACCAGAAGTGGTGCTGTGGCTCAAAGTGGTTGAGCACTATCTTTGAATAAAAAGAGCTCAGGGTCAGCACTCAGGCCCTGAGTGTAAGACCCACAACTGAGAAAAAAAAATGTCAGGGAGTGAGTATTGTATGTGTGTTATTTGTGGTACTGAGGTTTGAACTCAGAGCTTTGTGCTTGCTCAGCTGGCATTCTACCATTTGAACAACACCTCAACCCTTTTTGCTCATTATTTTGGAGATGGATTGCTCATTATTTTTGGGAGACAGCACACTTTTCTTCCTGACTGGCTTCAACCTTGATTTTCCAGATCTCAGCATTCTGAGTAGATAGTATTACAGATGTGAGTTACCTGTACCTATCTTTAAGTTTTGTTTTGTTGCTTTTTCTCTTGGCTTTCAGCAGTTTATGGTATATGTAGGTACATTTCTCTTTGTGTTTATTCTACATGGGTTTTTTTTTTCTTTTTTCTCTTGTGAGTTGTGGGGCCTGAACTCTAGGCTTGGGCACTGTCCCTGAGCTCTTTAGCTCAAGGTTAGCGCTACACCACTTGAGCCACAGCACCACTTCTGGCTTTTTCTGCTTTCATGGTGCTGAGGAATTGAACTCAAGGACTCATGCATATAAGGCAAGCACTCTATCACTGAGCCACCTTCCCAGACCCTCTACATGGGGTTTTAAGTTAATTATTTCATCAAATTAAGGAATTTTTTTCAGGCATTATTCCTTCAACTTTTTCTTTTCCTGTTTCAGAACTAGTTTCAGAAACTAGTTTCAGACATGTATGGAAAGATCTAGTATTCACAGATCACGCGAGCTCTGTTTATTCTTCTTCCAAATCTTTTTTCTATTCTTCAGCTTTGAATTATGTTCTCTCTTCAAACTGTCTTGAGGTTTCACTGTTGGTTATAACATGTCAAATCTTCTTTTGAGCCCACCTGGTAGTTTTTCATTCTAGTTATGCATTCATATGAATTTCTATTTGGCTTTTGTTTTTGTTTCCTCTCTTGTCTGCCTTCCCTCCACTCCCCCACCTCTCGTGGTGCTGAGGATCAAACCCAGGACCTTGCATATGCTAGGCAAGTATTCTACCACTGAGCCACTTCTTTAATTTTACTTTCCATTTCTTGTAAGATTCCCTATTGGTTAACTAACTTAGGATATATTTCTCTCTATCTTTTTTTTTTTTTTTGGTCAGTCATGGGGCTTGAACTCTGGGCCTGAGCGCTGTCCCTCAGCTCTTCAGCTCAAGGCGAATGCTCTACCACTTGAGCTACAGCGCCACTTCCAGTTTTTCTGGTGGTTTATTGGAGATAAGAGTCTCACGGAGTTTCCTGCCTGGGCTGGCTTTGAACTGTGATCCTCAGATCTCAGCCTCCTGAGTAGCTAGGATTACAGGCGTGAGCCACCAGCGCCCGGCTTTCTCTCTCTCTCTTTTTTTTTTATCATGTTTATAATTATTTGGAGGTTTTGCTAAATCTATTATCTGGATTTACTAAGGATGTTTCTATTAGCTATTTTTTCTCTCCTAAAGTGAGCTACACTTTCTTGACAAATCCACTTATTTTGAGTTGAAAATTGGACCTTTTAGGTAATGCATTGGAGCAACTGCCTTTTGTTATATTAATTTTTGGAATTAAACTATGAAATCTTTCACTTTTCCTGCATGTAGCCACCTACCTTTTGTTGAGAGCTTTTTGTTAGCATAAATTATTTGTGGAAATGGGAGTTTCATTGTGACATTTCCAAACATATGAACAATATATCTCAATCAACTAATCTATCCTTGTATTCTCCACATTCCCTTACCCTTTCAAGAGTTTTAATTTTTTGGCTTGGCTCTTACTGGCTACCTTTGTGTCTGTATAGAATAGGGAGTCAGCCAGTTGTCTGTGCAGTCATTGTGTTACATGCTTTAAACATGTACCTTTCATCCTTTGCTGGTCAAACTGATTATGGGTTGAGTAATGCAACAAACCTGTTCTCAAATGTCCTTTTTTAAAATATTTTTTTCTGCAGATGTTCTCAGGTTTCCCCTGTGTGCAAGTAGTTTAGCAGTCATCTAGCACAGTCGAGAGAGTATATCCTTACATCCAAGATTTCTTCATTAACTCTCAGACTGATGGGATGCCCACATCAGTTGGGATAAAGATACTGGGCTATCAAAGATTCATGTGTCTTTACTCAAAACCACATCCAGCCAACTTACTGCCATAATCATCTGAAGTTCAGCAAGGGCTATCCCAGTGCCTCATCAGCTCCAACTCTTTCCTTTATCTCTTCAAATGCTTACTGTCTCCCTGAGAGACAGGTCCCAGGCCCAGAGTTCTTTTTTTTTGTGAGGTGGGGGAAGGGATGATCATGGGGCTTGAACACCAGGCCTGTGCCTGTACACTGTCTCTGAGCTTTTTCCCTCAAGCACTCTACCACGTTGAGCCACAGAGCTGCTTCCAGATTTCTGGTGGTTAATTGGTGATAAAGATCTCATGGAATTTCCTGCCAGGTCTGGCTTTGATCCTCATATCTCAGCCTCCTTAGTAGCTAAGAGCTACCTACGTGTGTGAGCCACCAGTGCCCGGGAAAAAAATTGTTTCTCAGTGAATCAGACTTTTTAGGTATATTATGTCTTTATGTAAAATAAATGAGGAAGGATGTTAGTTCTACTTTATAGGTAAAAATGCTGAACTGGACTATAAGTGACTCTTTTGTTTTGTTGGTCATGGGGCTTGAACTCTGGGCCTGAGCTCTGTCCCTCAGCTCTTCAGCTCAAGGCTAGCACTCTACCACTTGAGCCACAGCGCCACTTCCAGTTTTCTGGTGGTTTTATTGGAGATACAAGTCTCACGGCTTTCCTTGCCAGGGCTAGCTTTGAACCGTGGTCCTTAGATCTCAGCCTCCTGAGTAGCTAGGATTACAGGCATGAGCCACCTGACTTTTTTAAGACAGGTCTTCCAGTGTAAGTGATTTGTTAAAATTATACATTTTAAATGGGCCTGTCCTACTTAAGTCTATGTGTTCTAATCATTTTGGAAAATCAACATAACTAGTTGAGTTTGGTTAAATTAGGCTTTGTAAAAAAAAGTTGTTATGGGAAAGATCATGGTCTGAGGCCATCCTACTCAAATAAAAAAAAAGAAAGTTCTTGAGACTTCATTTCAATCATTAGTTGGGCACAGTTAGTAAAAATGTCATACGAGGGATGTGGGAAAGCACAATAGAATCACTAGGCAGGCTGATCTGAACATAAAGTAAGCCTTATCTCAATAAATAACACAAAGGGGGTTGGAGGGGAGTGGAGGAATATATTGCTCAGGTGGTAGAAGTTCAAGTCCTAGTATCACACAAAAAAAATATTTTAAGGTCTTTATGAACATGATAAAAATGTTTTTAACATGTTTGCTTTCTTTTTACTTTTTAGTGCTCGCCAGAAACCCAGAACTAATTATTTAGAACTAGACCGGAAAAATGGGTCAAAACTGATTGTTTTTGTAATTGGAGGAATTACATACTCTGAAATGCGTTGTGCTTATGAAGTTTCTCAGGCACATAAATCCTGTGAAGTTATTATTGGTAAGTCATCCATTTTCTTTTTTAAAAATTAATTTTAGGGCTGGGAAGGTGGTTCAGTGGTAGAATGCTTGCCTTGCATGCATGAAGCCCTGGGTTCGATTCCTCCGCACCACATAAGCAAAAAGGCCAGAAGTGACACTGTGGCTCAAGTGGTAGAATGCTAGCCTTGAGCTGAAGAGCTGAATGACAGAACCCAGGCCCAGAGTTCAAGACCCATTCCCCCCACTTCTCCAACAAAAAAAAATTTTTTTAAACTGGCTACTGGTGGCTCACACATATAATCCTAGCTACTCAGGATACTGAGATCTAATTAACTTTGAAGCTAGCCAGGACAAGCAAAACCATGAGGCTCTTAGCTGCAAATTAATCAGTAAAAAGCTGGAACTAGAGGTATAGCTTAAGTGGTAAAGCACCAGCCTTGTGCAAAAAAAGCTAAACAAGAGAGCATGACCTGAGTTCCAGCCCTAGTCCTATCATGCACAAAAAAAGATGCTAAATGCACCGGGCTGGGAAGGTGGCTCAGTGGTAGAGCACTTGCCCTGCATGCCTGAGGCCCTGGGTTCGATTCCTCAGCACCACATAAG
>NW_012267362.1:2199804-2272641 GCF_000151885.1 Dipodomys ordii | reverse complement strand
AGGATCGCGGTTCAAAGCCAGCCCGGGCAGGAGAGACCGTGAGACTCCTATCTCCAATAACCACCAGAAAAACCGGAAGTGGCGCTATAGCTCAAATGGTAGAGCGTTCGCCTTGAGCTGAAGAGCTGAGGGACAGCGCTCAGGCCCAGAGTTCAAGCCCCACGGCCGACCAAAAAAAAAAAAAAACCAAAAAAAAAAAAATCAAATTCTGATACCACAAAAAAATTCAGTCAAAGTCACTGATAGGTAAATTCCACTGACCAAGGGAAGTACAAGATTTGACATGTGTTGATTCACAGCATTGCTTAGTTTTGTTGTTGAATGAAAACCAATATAGTTCTGTTATGAAAATAGAGAACATTCCCTGTTTTGTTCTTTAGTATACAAATCAACATACAGCACAAAGTAGACAAAACGTTAGAAATCAGAAGTGTTTCTAAAGGGTTACTGATCCTGTTCAATGACAAGGAAGGATTAAAATTGTCATATAGGGAAAATGTCTTGTAGAAATTTTGTTAAAATGGTGTAAGCATTTTGCATATTTAAAAGACAAAATAGTAGATTATGCCAAGAAAAATTAACTATTGGCTCTGAATAATTGTCTTTTTTCCCACCAGGTTCAACACATATTTTAACACCCAAAAGGCTGTTGGATGACATAAAGATGTTGAATAAACCCAAGGATAAAGTCTCCTTTATTAAGGATGAGTAGCTTTTTTTTCTAGTTTAGAGGTGTTTATTAATATGCTCGACTAAAATAGAATAAGAAATATTGCTATCATGTAATTTAAACAATGTAAATATTTTATGAAATAATAGCTTTTCAAGTATATTTCTTAAGACTGTTTATGTATCATTGGATTTACCATTTCTAATAATTTAAAATATTGTTGCTGCTTTATAGATGATAAGAAGAAATATTAAAATGCTTTCTAAAACAATTTCTAAAGGATTTCTCCTTTAAAGCAGAATGTATTAGAGTTATGGGTAACTTTTCACAGCTACCCCTATGCACACTAATTATCCTTTAGATACTTAGTCATCTCATGTCAAAGTAAATAATTTTTTAAAGAACAATATTAAATGAATAGGTTATGAAAGTAAAAATTGTAAATATGTATGATAGAATTATTCCTATAAGTAGTTTTTTCTTTTAACTCAAATCCACAATTTCTTTTATGTGTAAAGTAATTCCAGTTAGTAATAGGATGATTTCACAATGTATACTACTTTACTAGATACTCCTAAAGAACACAGTTTTATAATTATGTATATTTAAATTACAAAACAAAATCGTGAACATTCTAAGAGAAAATAAATACATAGAAAATTTGTCTGAGTTGTTTTTTTTCTGGTGGGAAGGGAAAGTTGAGAGATTTAAAAATTCTAAGTTAGAATTACAAAGAAAGAAAAAAAGGTATCCTAATACGCCTTCCAAGCTAACTTTTAATTAGTTTTTTTTTTTTAAAAAAAGAATGTAATGTCTGTATAGGGTTAAGACAATAAGGATAAGTCTTCAAGTATGTTCATGTTACACTGGGGGAATGTCTTCATTTTGAGTCTCTGTTTACATGATTTGTCCTCATTCTGTCATGTGATAGACCATAATTTTACATATCATTCAATTTTGCTTTTACAAGTAATGCTGTTATTTGGATACATACCTTTACAAATATATACTTATTCCAAATGCAGTTTCCTAACAATGTCAGCTGGTCTAAGGACTTGTAGATTTAAAATACTGGAAAATACTATTGCTTTCTTTTTTCTCAGGATGGGGCAGGAGGAGGGGGGCCTAAAACCCTTGATTGGCTTCCTTGCTTAGGTGGCTGTCTACCTCTTGACCCATATCTACAGCCCAGCATTTTGCTTGTTATTTTGAAAATGGAATCTCTTGGGCTTTTCTGCCCAGAATGGTTTCAAATTGTGATGTTCTAGATCTTATCTCCTGAGAAGCTAGGATTATTGGCATAAGCCATGCCTGGATAATAATTGTTTATTGCTGGTTTTGGTGATATTGCCGTTTAAATTCAGGACCTCACATTTACTAGGCTGGTGCTCTACCACCTCAGCCATGTTTCTAGCTAAATTTTTTCAGTTTGTATATGTGTGTGTTTGTGAATTGAACCCAGGGCCTCATGCATGCTAATAAGTGCTTAAGTGCTGGACCACTGAGCCACATCTGTTGCTCTGGTTTTACTTATGTCAAAAGAGCCATCATTATCAGAATTCCATTTTGTATTTAGAAATATCTTCTGCATACCTTCGGGTTTCTTCTAGAGCTGCTTGATTGTTTTATTTTTATTTTTTTGTAAATAACTCACCCATCTAGACCAATTTTAATGTAAGAATATATGTTAGATGTTTTTACTTAGCATTATGTAACATGCCTCCACTCCCCCATACCACGAGATTAAAAGCTAGGAAGTGAGTAGGGTTCTGAACCCTTTAGATTCTCCTAATATGCACTCGGTTAAGATTTGGAAAGCAAAAAGCTGGCAGAGGCCATCTTCTCTGGTTTTGCCAGTGCAGACAGGAAGGAGTTGTTTGTAGCATCCACACTCCATGTTTTAATGGCTCTCATCTTTTTCTTGGCTGTGAAACAATGCTGTGGCCACAAAAGCACTTAAACTTCGTCTTCTGCATCACAGATGGTGACGATGGCCTTGTGTGTCGTTTCTGCACCTCTTGCTTTTTAAATTAATTTTGTACGGTCCTAATTCTCTCTTAAATATAAATATCTCAAGGAGTTTGTTTTCTTCACAGAGCCCTGACTAATGCAGAATTTAACAATGATCCAGTTTTACAACTTTTTGAACAACTGGAGACTACTATGTTTTATTAGATAAATCCTGTGCATCAAGTACCATAAACCAAATCTGCATTTGAATTTTGTAGGAGTATTTCTGAATCCTTTTATTAACTATGTGTTTCTTTTTACCTGTTTTGATTCAGGATGTGTTTTATTTTATTTATGTTTTTCTTTTGTGGGTCGTGGGGCCTGAACTCTGGGCCTGGGTGCCGTCCCTCAGCTCTTCAGCTCAAGGCTCGCACTCTACCACTTGAGCCACAGTGCTACTTCCAGTTTTCTGGTGGTTTATTGGAGATAAGAGTCTCATGGACTTTCCTGCCTGGGCTGGTTTTGAACTGCAATCCTCAGATCTCAGCCTCCTGAGTATCTAGGATCACAGCTGTGAGCCACTAGCACCCAGGGTGGTAGAAGTAATCTTAACTCACAACCAAATTACTCACACTTTCAGAAATTTTCTAGCTCTTAGACTTTTCTAGATAAACGTTAGTATCATTTTGTTGCATTCTCAAAAATAGTTGATATTTTCCTTAAATTTATAGGTTAATTTAGGAAAAATTGCCATTTTTGTGTTAAAACTTGATATCTAGCTTACTAGGCTGGAGCTTTCTCCCATTAACTTGTGCCTCCAATGTAGCTTTTTTTGTGTGTGTGGGGCCAATGCACTCCAAAGGACATGGCTTATGATAATTTATTCTGTAAGATGCAATATCTCTAACTTAGTTCTACTCTAGGATCTTGTACATTTTGTGAGTCCTATCAGGATGCAAACAGATTTCTTCTAAATTAAAGGAACAAGATATGCCTTTCTCATAGGAAAATTACTACCAAAACAATTGTGTGGTGTATTAAACATAAATAAGCACAAGTTCATATTTATTAAGAATTGGATCCTCTTAAATTCATTAACAAGATTACAATAATCATATGCCTATAATCATAACTACTGAGGAGGCTAACAACTGGATGATCAAGGTTCAAGGCTAGCCCAGGAAGAAAAATTTACTAGACTCCATCTCCAAAATAACCAGCAAAAAGCCCAGCTAGAGAAATGGCTCAAATGGTTGAGTCTCAAGCTAGTAAGTGTGAGGCCCTGAGTTCAACCCTACTTGAAGGGAAGGGGAAAAAAAATTACAATAGAAAGGAATAATAGCCAGATGCCAGTGGCTCATGCTTGTAATCCTAGCTACTCAGGAAGCTGAGATCTGAGGATTAGGGTTGAAAGCCAGCCTGGGCAGGAAAGACCATGAGACACTTACCTCCATCCAATTAACCACCAGAAAACTGGAAGTGGTGCAGTGGCTCAAGTGGTAGAGTGTTTGCCTTGAGTTGAAGAGCTGAGGGACAACACCCAGGCCCAGAGTTCAAGCCCATGACTGAAAAAAAAAGGAATAATAAAAAGGTCACTTCTTTTGCATAATCATAATAGTTGACCTAAAATGAATGACTACATCTTTGTCTTTAGAGATAGAAACCTTCCAATAGTCATTGATCCTGCTGCAATTTGAGCATAGCTACTTACGGTCCTCCTCAATGTGAAGACTGTCAAGCTGGTCATCTACCACCATGCCGTCAGTCAGTGTGAGCCTCTTTACTGACAGCTCTAGAAATTCTATTTTACTGCCTAAATAGTTTTTCTAGTTTACTACTAGAATAGAATTAGAAGTAATAGATGAATTGACTGAGACATGGGAGACATCCCAGATCACATGATCAATAAGTATACAATTATCCTTGTAAATCAGTGCCTGGAACTCTTCCAGAATTCTTCAGGGGCATTGCCCAATTTATTTTTCAGATTAGCCCTGTTGCAGTGATTGTATGTAATGATACCCAATCATCAAGGAAATATGGTTTAGAGGTGGGCCATATGTTTAAATTAGAAAAAAAAATGATTGCTTAAAAGCTTCTCAAAAAAAAAAAGCTTCTCCAAAGGTTGGAAGATTGGTAATGTTTGTTAATTCCATTATTTCCATGGAACCAAGATTTTATGTACTTGTTTCAGGGTATTAATGAACTTCTAAAATTCTGTGTATATATCCCTTTTCTTGGGGAGGGCAGAGCATAAGGGAAGGGAGCATTCATTAGGTTCTCAAGGAGAAATGAATCCCCAAGAAGAATTGATAGAGAACATTTCAAACCAAACTAGAGAAATATAATTTTACACTTGGAGGTAGGATAGCAACATTTGGCATCGCAAAAAACTAGAAGCCTCTTAGAACTAGCATACACACACACACACACACACACACACACACACACACACAAAGCAGTAGAACATTTGCTCTAATCCCAGTACTGCTAAAAAAGAAAAAAAAGCTCTTGTTAGACTCTTTATCTTCATGAGACTTGTATCTCCAACTTAGGACCAAAAAGGTCAGAAGTGAAGCTGTGAAACAAGTAGTAGAGTGCAAAAAAGCTCAGTGCCCAGGCTCTGAGTTCAAGCCCCAGGGCTAGCACCAGGACAAAACAAACAAAAAAACCTTTAAGTCATTTCAAAGTTACTTTCTTTACAAAGGTTAAAGAGAAGGGACTACCTTATGATAGCTCAGGTTGACAGGCCTCTTCTGTGTACTGAATCTTCTGGGTTGGGCTAGGAGAGACAGGTCATTTAAACCACATAGCACTTGGCATGAGGTGTTCTATTCTGATATTTGTCTGTTGGGAGTCTAGTGCCAGAGCTTAGTACAAAATTACATTCAACAGAACACACAATTTGAGATCCTTTTCTCTCTTAGAATCCTGTCATGTCTTTTCTGGCTTCCTTCAGTGCCACAATCTAAAGCAAATTCAGCCACAAAGTCAGAGTTACCTTCATGCTGCCATCTGCATGATCTCTTCCAAGGTGTCCTAAACCTCTTTCAAAGCTCCAAAGTTAAATATAGCCCATGCTCCAGCCAGCTAGACAAACAGCAGGTGTCTTTGTTGGCAGGAAAGTCTTAAATGGAAATACATTTGACTCCCTCCTCAAGGCTGAGCCAAATTCTGGGGGTTGAGAAACCTTTTTGAATGTTTGGAGTATGCGGAGTTAGAAGGCCTCAAGAGGGGAAAAAAAATCTATGATCTGCCTTTTAAGAGGCAAATCAAGAACTTGCTCTTGCATTCTACGGGTAATGTTAGAACTTAATCTCTGGTATGCAGTTTCCAGCAATTACCTTTTTCTAAAATTTCATTAATCTACAACTGTTGTATTTGTGTATTCTTGGCCAACAGATCTTTAAACAATGTTATAAGCATATGATAGGAAATTGACACTGTTCAATAAACAAAAGTAAAAATTCCTCCTCTCCCAGGACACATTTCATTTCTAAGAGGTTGCTTACAACGGTTGTGTGTCTTCCTGGAGAATAGGTAAGCCTGTAAAAGCATGCACAAACTAGCTCATGCTGGATATATTGTCGGGCATCTTGGGGGTTTTTTTCACTGCCACAGATATTCATCTCATGCTTTCCAGTGACTAGAGTTGTAACTTGTTTGGTAAACATTTACAGAGTATTTAAGATTAGTTCCCTTTGAAGATGCTTCTGTCACTGATCCATTGTTGCCATATTGTGTGAATTGTCTGTAAATTCTTAGCAGTGGCATTGCAGGCCAGAAGATGAGCGCTTTTGGAATTTGTAGAATTTGGCAAAGTAGTCCCTTACTTGGCAGTGGCTAGACTTTTTAAATCATTATGCATTCAGTAGAGTCTGTATTTTGTATTTAACTTTTGATGTTTTCCTGCATTAGTGACATGCAGAACAATATACTCTCCAGATGGTGGCTGAATAGTGACAGCCAGTGGCAGTACCCATTCAGCCACAATCACGAAAAACAGATATTCTATAGTTTCTGTGTTTTTGTGTGTGTGTTTCTCTCTGTGTGTGTGTGTGTGTATGTGTGTGTGTGTGTGTGTTGCCAAGCAATGATGTTCAGTAGGTTAGGTGTCTTCATTTGAGTTATTTTCAGGTTACTCTGGGTTTATCAGTATGTACTGATCAGTAACTTGCAAAGCATACATATTAATCAAATTATCTTCCAAAACGGTTTCACTGATTTATACTTCCACCAACAGGGTATTGTCAAACAGTAGTACTTCTTCACTGACAGTTTTTTCAAACTTTAATTTTTAAACTTTAAATGATACTTGTTTATTTTACTTTATTTTATTATGAACTGTTTCCCTGCTGCAGAAAATTAAAAGAGAAGGTCTTAAGAAGAAAAGAAAAAAAGAAGGAAAAGCTCTTGAGAGCTTTGAAGGGCACTTGGATGCCATGAGTTAGGGCAGAACATAGATTTATTTTAATATAAATATGTAGTTGCTTTTAATTTTAAGAATCAGACCCTTTTTCATTAGTATTTTGTTACCCATTTTGAGTTTTGTGAGACTTTTTTTTTTTTAGAAAAATCTTTATAAGTAATAAGTCAAATACTTTGGGAAGAGAGATCAAATTTTCGTTGCTGCTTTTTTGGGGTTTTGTCCTTTTGACTATCTTGAGCTAGAATTTCAGTCGATTCCTCCATGTCTGTGCTTTGGCAAGATCTTCTGCAATATCTTTAATCATTTGATCAGTAGTTTGTTTCAAATTGGTGGCTGTCTTTAGGGCATTATCCAAAGCCGAGTTTGACATCTACAGAAGAAAAGTCCACATATTTTAGTTATATAAACTTACTATTATTTCTGATAATTGGGTTCTCTCATTGTTAAACATTGCAAGAGGGAATTTTTGGAGCATTCTGTTTTCCACACAGTTTATTTCTGTTTTTCAGTTTTTGTTTCCTAGGAAACCAGTCTAAGATGGAACATATTTGTCAGGGGAAAGTAGAAAAGATCAACACGCGACTGATGCTCATGAATCAGAGGGTGAGGTCATCAACCTGCTGGGCTGTTTCCCTGCTGCAGAGAAAGAAAAAAAAAAGTTCTTAGGGAGCTTCAAAGGGACTTGGAAGCCATAACCACTGAGAGGGCACCAAAGGATACAGTGCATGTGTGGGTATGGAAATACTTGAAAGTAAGCTGGGGATTACTGTTACTGGTTTGGAAATAGGAACCAGCTGGCAGCCCTAACCACAATGTCAGTAGAACAGACTCCAGGCCTCACACCCAGGCCAGGGGAATCCTGTAGCCAGGGTACCACCCACAAAATACTTTCTCCCAGAAATTTCCCTTGGAACCAGTTTAGGAATAATACAAACCATGTGGCTGCCAAGACCATGTGTTTTGGGTTAGTGCTGCACACTTAGCAGAGTTTTCTAAAACCCTATTTGCTCTTAGGACTAAACTTCTGAACTACAAGGATTTTAGGGGTGTTTTTTTTTCTAAGTTCTCACCTTAGAGTTTGTTTCTTCATTATTATTAAGGTCACATAAGGCTTTGTTTCTAGAAGCTCTGCAGGAATGGAGATGAGTGGAGGGTGGTACAAGATCTGAGCTGTAGGCCATAAAGGTCTTCATATTTTTTCTGGAAGGCAAAAAGCACATTGATACTTGTGTAAAGTGCCACCTCATGTCTGTTTGGCACAGACCTGGGGGTGGGGGTAGAGGAACTCCCATGTCCCTGTCTTTCATAGCTCTTGGAAACCACAGTTAAGCTCCAGAAAATGAGAACACATCCTCCCAGAATTGGTCTTTTTCCTTTGGAACAGGAAGGCAAAACTCCAAAGAGTTTTTAATTTACTTTTTATTCTTTAGCAGCCAACTTTCTGTTCCACTAGTTATAAAACAAACACACAAAACTACTACTTGCAAGCACCTTGGGTTAATTTCATTCTAGTATCAGAGATCTTACCTAGCAGGGAGACCAGTAGAAAAATAAAAGCAGTAATTTTATGTCCACAGCATATAACCAGTCCAGACTGCTATCCTCTAAGGTCTGCACAGTATAAATGAGGTACAGGCAACCACAATGTTCAGGTTATACACTATTGCTCTAAGGTGGTTATTCATAGTCTGGGTGATGGGCCCTGTCAGGAGTCACACTTCACAACCACGAGTGGGCCTGTGATGGAGCCCCTCATGTCATCCCCCTGCTAAGCATATTTTGGTGCATCTGCTGTGAGCAATATCATCTCTAGAAATTCCTCAAATACTCTGGCCTCAGCCTCCCATCCTCCTTATGTCCCTTCCACCTGTAGTTCAGGTAATGTGTTGGCTCTCCAGTGAGAGTCCATCTGCATCAGGGGCCTCTCACTGATTAAATCTTTCTTTTTTTTTTTTTAAATTTTTTTTTGGCATCCAGTCGTGGGGCCTGAACTCTGGGCCTGGGTGCTGTCCCTCAGCTCTTCAGCTCAAGGCTAGCGCTCTACCACTTGAGCCACAGCACCACTTCCGGCTTTTTTCTTTTTTCTTATGTGGTGCTGAGGAATCGAACCCAGGGCCTCAGGCATGCAAGGCAAGCACTCTACCACTGAGCCACCTTCCCAGCCTGATTAAATCTTTCGGCAGGGGATGGCAGTGTGGTGCAGTGGGCTTCAGAGTCCTCTCTCCCTATAGCCTGTCAGCCACCATTTCAACAGTATTAACAGCCATCACTAGCTGAGTACTTTTCATGATCCAGGTACTATTCTCAGGGCTAGATGTATATTGATTCAATGAATTTTTATTCTCAATTTACCTGTGAGAAAACAGGCAGAGAGTAGAATGCCTTTCCAAAGACAAAGCTAAGATGTAAACCCCAGAGCCTCCACAGACTAAATTTAAATCACTACCCTGTCCTACAGTAGGGAGTAGTTCAGTTAGCTACTCTACTGCCTCTTACCTTCAATACCTCTTGAATACAGACTTCTGTCTCTACCACCCTTAGACATGAAGGCCTTATCCCACCTGTTATTCAATTGGTCTTCAACTTTGGATCCTCACTCAATTCTGCTCTGCCAATAGCTAGAGTGATAGTTTAATACATACATACACACACCTTGATTTTAAAAGTTCCTTGTTCCCAAGTCTGAAGTCCTCCCTGTATCTGGCAAACTGAACAGCTGGCCTTTCCTATTCCCTAGACTGCCCTGTAAGCCTCATCTTGCCCAGATGCCCCACTATTCTTGGACTCCCAAGAGCTTTCCCACCTCAGAGAGCCACATAAATCGCCCTGTTCTTTGCTCCTTTCTTCACTCCCCTCTGCTAATTTGTTCGTACTTTCCTTTGGAGCTCAACTTACATGAATCCCTAAATTAGGTGCCCTTCTTGGCATTTAAAAGGTGATCCAGCTGGGCACTGGTGTGTCACGCTGTAATCCTCGTTACTCAGAAGACTGGGATCTGAGGATCATAGTTCAAAGCCAGCCCAGGCACAAAAGTCTGTGAGACTCTTATCTCCACTTAACCACTAGAAAACCAGAAGTAGTGCAGTGGCTCAAAGTGGTAAAGTACTAGCTTTGAGCAAAAGAGCTCAGGGACAGTGCCCACACCCTGAGTTCAAGCCTTACAACTGACAAAAAGATAATTCAACTCCTTTTTCAAACAGTAAAATCCTCATGGACAGTGGTTGACTTTGTCCTTGTATCCTCAGCACAATGTCCTGAATTCAGCAAAAATGTCGAATGAGTAAGTGAATGATTATATGTGAATCCTAGCCATAGTACTTATAATCTTGTGATTACCAAGAAATCTTGGTTACATATTTATAATAAACAGGTAATCACATTGTATGTACCTGACCAGTCATAGCAGATTTTTTTTTTTACTGTTAGTAATTAAATACTTACTTTCCTTGTGTGAACTCACATTCATCTTGAATGAATTTTGAATTCACTCTCTGAGAACAGATCCATTTTGGTTCTGAACAAGATGAAAAAATGTCAGCTATGATTAAATTCTGGAGCATCAAAATTATCTCTAAATGGTAGGTATGTGTCATTTTGACTTTTCAGTAAGAATAAAATATTTTATTAAAATGTTTAATAAATATGTAAATAAGAACATTAGGAAAAAAGAAAATTAGGCAACAGAAACCAAGGAATTTTGTCAAGTATTCTAAATTTATGGAAAACAACTCAACTTTTATTATTAAATTTATGGAAAACCATTCAATTTTTTATTTTAAATGGAAGCCAGTTTTTGTTGATATTAGGGGCTTGAGTTTGGGGCTTCATGCTCTCAGCTTTCTTGCTCAAAACTAGCACTTTGGGGATTTTTTGTTGGTGGTGGTGGTCTTGGGGCTTGAACTCAGGGCCTGCATGCTGTTCTTAAGCTTTTGTGCTTAAGGCTAGTGCTCTACCATTTTGAGCCACAGCTCCACTTGTGGTTTTCTGGTGGTTAATTGGAGATAAGAGTCTCATGGCCTTTCCTGCCTGGGTTGGCTTCAAACCATAAGCCTCAGATCTCATCCTCCTAAGTAGTTACGATTACAGTCTTGAGCTACAAGTACCTGGAAGCACTCTACCATTTGAGCCACATTTCATAACAATATGATTTCCAGGCCTGCACTTTTCTGGTTAATAGGGGATGGAGTCTCACAGACTGTTCTGCATAGACTGGCATTGAAGTGAGATCTTCCAAATCCCATCCTCCTCAGTAACTTGGATTTCATGCATAAGCCACTAGGACCCAGCAAAATTCAATGTACGTACGTGTGTGTGTGTGTGTGTGTATGTGCACACTCGTCATTCCTAGAGCTTTCTGAACTCAGAACTTAGGTGCTCTCCCTGAGCTCTTATGCTCAAGGTTAGTATTTTACACAAACACTTGAGCCTCTTCCAGCTTTTGGTGATTAATTGGAAATAAGAGTCTCACAGACTTCAAAGCAGGATCCTCAGATCTCAGGCTCCTGAGAAACTACAATTATAAGCATGGTCACTGGTGCCTGGCTCAAAACTCAACTTTTAAGAGGAGTTTTATTAGCAGATAAGAAACTAGGAATTTAGATTCTCTGCATGCCCATTGTGACCTGGCATATTGCCTAACTTCTGTGGGTTCAACTAATGCATCAAATAAATGGAAAAAATAACTTCTAAGAGGTTGGACCCAAGCGGATTTCTAATATTCTCTCCAATTTTTTGTAGCAAGAACTCTACAAGTACCTACAGATATTGTACCAATACTTGTGTTAAGACAATTCCAGAAAAGAAACTAAACAGAATGAAAATATGGTGGGAAAGGCCAGGAAAAGAAAGCTAGGGAAAGGAAGAGACAAGTCAATGGCCAAAAGAAAGAAAAAGTTTTTTCTCTGTCACTGAGGAGCCCTCTGCCTTTCCTTTTAATTCTTCCTCATTTCTCTAGTCCCAGGTCTCCTGCCTTAACTGGTAGCTAGTAACCAGGGGTCACTCCCCATGTAGGGTGTCTCCTTGGACAAAGGAAACAGACTGTTTCTCAGGCATGGACCACAGAATGGAAGCCAGAAAGTTCAGATTTAGATATCCTGACTACCTAGCCAAGATTCATGATAAACTAATGAGCTCAGTTTTCTTTCTTTGGAAACTCAGAAAGGAGCACAGAATCATGGGATTCCATTCCTGTTCAGTCTGCAGATCATTTACATCAAACAAAAATATACTGTCTTCCAGATGGGGTTCCTCAATTTCCTGTCAGTTCCAATTGCCGGAAGGTTCTTTTTCAGCACTGAAGAAATGCTGTTTCCCTGTGACCTCTGCACTCTTAGCCACTGTGTTAACTGGGGGAGTTCAGGACATCTTAGCGATTGGGTTGCAATTCTCATAGGTGTATTGGAAGAACAGCTCCAAAGACCAAGAATATAGTAATGAAATCTGCCCTACAGCTTCCAGATCCAGTGACTCACTGAGAAGGACACCTGGCTGGAGGATTGGCAGCTGGGGTAAGTAGGAGAGACATGCCTGAGGCCAAGAAAGTAAGTGACATTCCTTAGTCTTGGTCATTGGCAGTTGCAAAAGACAAGGTACATACATCATTCCTGATGCCAGAGAGAAAGAGAGGAAGTGTTCTGAAGGAATAAAGAAAAGTATGTAGCCTAGCCGTGGCTACCTAGGAGAATCAGTGTTCCTGTCCTTCCTCCATGTCCCCATAGCAAACTTGGATCTGCTTTAGTACTTACTACATTGTGCCTCCAACTCTACTTAGGGTGTAAGTTTCAATTAGCAACTCCTGAGGAGGAAGGAGTTGAATCATCTTCATAAATAAATATAGGATTTTAACTTTTTTTCCAAGGACAGCCCAAGTTTGCTTTAGAAATTAACGATACAACGTCTATGGAACATGAACATAGTTGACTTTACTATAGGCTGATGTGTGTGGACCAACACCTCTACCACTTGAGCCACAGATCAACTTAGAGCTTCCTGGTAGTCAACTGGAGATGAGAGTCTCATGGACTTCCCTCCCTGGTCTGGCTTCAGATTGCAATCCTTCACTCTCAGCCTTCTAAGTAGCTAGGATTACAAACATGAGCCATCAGCACCCAGCTACAGGCTGATTTTTTTTTTTTTTGGTTGGTCATAGGCTTGAATTCTGGGCCTGGGTGCTGTCCCTTAGCTCTTCAGCTCAAGGCAAGCAGTCTACCACTTAAGCCACAGTGCCACTTCCAGTTTTCTGGTGGTTAATTGGAGATTAGAATCTCACAGCTGGGCACTGGTGGCTCATGCCTGTAATCCTAGTTATTCGGAGGCTGAGATCTGAGGATCGTGGTTCAAAGCCAGCCCAGGCAGGAAAGTCCATGAAACTCTAATCTCCAATAAACTGCCAGAAAACTGGAAGTAGTGCTGTGGCTCAAGTGGTAGAGAGCTAGCCTTGAGCTTAAGAGCTCAAGGATAGCGCCCAGGCCCAGAGTTCAAGCCCCATGACTGACAAGAAAAAAAAAAGTCTCACGGACTTTCCTGCCAGGGCTGGCTTTGAACCAGAATTCTCAGATCTCAGCTTCCTGAGTAACTAGGATTACAGGTGTGAGCCACTGGTTCCAGGCTACAGGCTGATTCTTAATAGACATATTTGAGGCTTTAGTATGGCTACTCAGCATAATAACAGTAATAGTGGTGATTATCCAATCAGTCATTCGTTTAGCAAGTACTTATGATTTGGTACTGACTGCACTGGTATAACACTTAACTTTCACAGCTTTACACTGGCATTCCCTATTTCCCAGTCTCTACTCAGCCTCTTGCCATCCATGTGCAGGGCTGATTTGGAAGTTATCAGTGAGTTCAGGAAATCTAAGCAGCAGACAAGAGAGGGCAGGGCCTCAAGGGGAAGCAATAGAAAATGTCTCTCGATGGTGTTGATCATGCAGATGTACTTACTGGTGTTGATCATGCAGATGTACTTACGAGGTGAAGAATATTTACTTTGATCTAAAGAGCAGGACTGGATAAAAGTGCCTCTTCCATTCTGACTTAAATGATTTTGTCCTGGGGTGTTGTGTCTATAATGAAATTCTAAATATGAAAAAAGGATTAAGAATACAATTCATTGGCTTGGAACTACAGCCTTCCCTACTTACGGCTTCTGGAGCCCCCAAGTCAGTCTCACTTTTTGGTGATTCTTTACTGCAGACTCTTGGGGAGCTAAAAATCTTAGTCCCACCATCCTCGCATTTGCTACTCGGCAGTCTAGTGCCAGGACCAGAACAGAAGCTGGGTGGTCTTGTTTCGGAACCTGAAAAACCCAAGTTATACAAAGAAAGTATGAATCTCTAGAGTTGAGTCAGAAGGCCTGGTGTGGAGAGCTCTCAGTCCAACATGCAAATTTGTACATTAAGCATTGGAGTGTCAACTGTGTTATCTAACTGTGTTAGATTTCTAGTCTAGCTGCCATCTGGAATCCCATTTCTGACAGCTGAGATATTTAAGTAACAGCTCCTATATGTACCTGGCGCATATTGGTGCAAGTAAATGGGTAGTTCTATGGGAGTTTGCCCAATGAACTATCAGAGCTTCTTCCATTTGTAGTTATTTTTCCAGAGCTTCCCTGCCAGCCTCCATATTCTTTATCTCAGATCCTGCTAAGACCAACAGCAATGATTTGTTGTCCAGGAAACTAGATACTTTTCTTCTATGAAGACATTCATAAGCTCATACAAAAAATCTGAGGAATTCCAGGCACTGGTGACTCATGCCCTGTAATCCTAACCATTCAGGACTGAGGATCATGGTTAGAAGTCAGCCTGAGCAGAAAAGTCCCCGTGAGACTCTTAATTCCAATTAGCCACTCAAAAACTGGAAGTAGCACTGTGGTGCCTTGAGCAAAAGAAGCTCAAGGACAGCATCCAGGCTCTGGGTCTAAGTCCCATGACCAACAACAAGAAGAATCTGAGAAATAACATTGCCCAGCCTGAAAGGCTAGGAGCAAACAGCATGTGTGCTTAGAGCAGGTCTGGAACTTGCTGGGCAGTTGGCTCTAGATTCCAAGAAAGCACTAGGTCACAGATGGGATGAGTTTGAAGGACTAACGATGAGCCCTGGCTTTTCCACTTATGGTTATGGTTGAAAATATGTCCATGAATTCTGCGATACTTCTTTTTTAAATAAATGAAGACTAGGCCAGACACCAGTGGCTTCTACCTGTAATACTAGCTACTCAAGAGTCAGATCTGAGGACTGGGGTTTGAAGACAGTTTGGGCAGAAAAATCTATGGGACTTTTTTTTTAAGAGGAAATGTTTGTATTTATTTGGGTATTTATTCATACTTATTTGATCCGTCTTTTTTTAATTTAATTTTTTATTGTTATTGTAAAGGTGATATACAAAAGGGGTACATAAGACTTGTACCTTCATTAACCAGAAGTGAGGCCAGGTGCTGATGGTCATGCCTATAATCCTAGTTACTCAGGAGGCTGAGATCTGAGGATTGCAGTTCAAAGCTAGACCAGGCAGGAAAGTTCATGAGGCTTTTTGTGTGTGTGATGGTCCTGTTCCTGGGGTTGAACTCAGGGGCCTGGGTGCAATCCCTGAGCTTTTTTGTTCAAGGCTAGTATTCCAGTCCTTTGAGCCACAGTTCTACTTCCAGCCTTTGGTGCCCGGGCTGGCTTCAAGCAATGATCCTCAGATCTCAAGTAGCTTCTAAGTAGCTAAAATTACAGCTAGGATTACTAGTGCCCAACTCATGAAACACTGTGGTTCAGGTAGTAGAGTGCCAGCTTTGAGTTAAAAAGCTAAGGAACAGCATCTAGGCCCTGAGTTCAAGCCCCAGTATTAACAAAAAAAAAATCACAAAAAAAGGAGCCTGAGCAATGGTAGAATACCTACACAGCAGGGGCAATGCCACAGGTTCCATCCACAGAAACAAAGAAAAAAATTCTCCTTTCAGCGTGGAATTGCTTCTAACAAAGGAGTATTGATGAGGTGAAACATGCCAAACTGGGTCATAAATGCCATGTTGGCCTTTACTTTCTTTCTTTCTCTCTTTCTTTCTTTCTTTTCTTTCTTTCTTTCTTTCTTTCTTTCTTTCTTTCTTTCTTTCTTTCTTTCTTTCTTTCCTTTCTTTCTTTGTCCCTTCCTTCCTTCCTTCCTTCTTCCTTTATTTTGGGGCTCACTTGCTTTGGCTGGCCTATCATGGGGACAGGCAAGCAGCCTACCGGAGAAGCTTACATGATAAGGAACCAAGATTCCTGCCAATGGCCATGTGAGCAACCCATGTTAGAAACAGATCAAGACATCAGATGATCCAGCCCTGGTAAGTGCAACCCCAGGAAAGACTTGGCCTGAACCACCTAGCTAAGTTGCTCCAGAATTCCTGACCCACAGAAACAATGAGATAAGAAAAGTTTTAGTATACTTCTTCTGAAGTAATAAATAATGAACAGCTAGCTCTTTGACCTTGGTAAATTGCTTACCGTCCCTGAGCTTCATTTCCTGGTCTATAAAATGCAGATAATGATTCCTACCTTTTGGGAGGGGTTATAGATAGGAATTAAATGATATTCATTATGTCAACAGTCTTCAGACTTTTGATTTCAGAATCCTTTTCACTCTTAAAATGGAAGCCCCTGAAGAGCTGGTGTTTATATGGATTTTTTTTCACTACCATATACCATAACATGCCATTTTATATATGCAAGAAAAAATCCTCCCCCTGAATTGGAAAACTCTTACAACATGCAGTCAGCTATAAATAGATTGGTAGAGATTTGTAATACCATAACATGCCATTTTATATATGCAAGAAAAAATCCTCCCCCTGAATTGGAAAACTCTTACAACATGCAGTCAGCTATAAATAGATTGGTAGAGATTTGTTAATATAATTTGCAAAACACACTAAGGCTGAATATTAGGAAGTTCTGAGGCTTTCTGTTTTATTTTGTTTTACGCTGAAACATTGTATTATTATAACAACAAGTGGCTGAAAGAATGGATGAAGTATAGAGTATCTGACTGGCAAATGTGAAGCCCTAAATTCAAATGTCAGTACAGCCAAAAAAAAAAACAACTATGCTTCATAAAAGGGTAGGGAGTAAAAAGTTCACTGACAAAGTACTTGTCAGCATGTGTAGTCCCTGGGTTCAATATCCAAACGCAACCAGCACTAATAATAACAAGAAGCTAGGTATAGCAGCACCTGCCTGTAGTCCTAACTACTTAGGAAGTGAGGAAGATGGCTCCAGCAATGGCTTCAGGCTCAGGAGCTGCCTGAGCAGGCAGGTACCTGGCCCTCCCCTACGTCACTGCAGGCCTTTCAGCCAGGGATATGTCTCTGCTTCAACTGGCTTTGGAGGAAAGATCTTAATATGGACATCATTGAATTTCATGCACTCATTCCCTCTGGGTGTCTTCCCAGATCTAACTTCCTTTGCTTCTAGGAAATGTGTATAGACAAGCCAGCACCAACCCTCACAAGGCTGTAACCATACCTGGTGATCAGTGGTCTTGCTGGGATAGATAATGATGGATAGATGGATGCCTAATGACTGAGACCATGAACTCGAGGTTCCAGCTACAAACAGATATTGGCACTTCATCCTACTTAACCACATCCTATTTAAATCTAGTTCATTATTCTTTACATTTTGAAAAAATAAAACATTCCACACCCTCATCTAGTGAAATGCTGTTTGGGAGTGGCAGATCCCAGAGAGGGACCCTGAAGACTTGAGCGCCCATAGCCTTAACTCTACCACTCACCAGGAGTCAAATCTTGGTTCAGGTCCTTTTCATTTATGACTGAAAGCCTTCCACAGTCAATCTTCTTGTGGTCTTTTCTCTCCATTTTTTGCTTTCTAAAAAAAAAAAGATGAATAAGATCCATAGGGGTCAGATACAGTGGCTTACTTCTATAATCCCAGTTATTCAGAAGACAAAGACTGAGAGGATCATAGCTCAAGGACAGACCAGACAAAAAGTAAACCCCCATCTCAACAGATCAAGCTAGTCATGGTGGTTCAAATGTGCAATCTCAGGTACATGGTAGGTGTAGACAGGAGTATTATACTCGGAGGCCAACCCAGAGCAAAACACCAGGACCTATCTGAAAAATAACTAAAGCAAAACAAGACTGGGAATGTGACTCAAGTGGTAGAGTACTGCCTAGCAAGTCGAGATGCCCTGAATTTAAACCTCATTACTGATCCCTCCCTCTGCCCCCCAAAAAGCCCATAATACAGGGAAAGTATCTGTAATCAAATTCTTTTTTTTTTTTTTTGTCAGTCGGGGGAACCTGAACTCTGGGCCCTGGGCACTGTCCCTGAGCTCTTCAGCTTCAAGGTGAGGGCTCTACCACTTGAGCCATAATGCCACTTCTGATTTTCTGGTGGTTAATTGGAGATGAGTCTCATGGACTTTTCTGCCCGGGCTGGCTTTGAACCATGATTCTCAGATCTCAACCTCCTGAGTAGCTAGTATTATAGGCATGAACTACTCATACCTGGCTTCAAATTCTTATATCCAGTACTGGAACAATGTAGGAGTGGCCTAACATCCCTAACATAGATATCACCTCTGCCCTCCTGTTTGAGAACTTCCTGTAAGGAAATGTATCAGCACATAAAAGTATGTTTGCAGATGATTTAAAATAAATGTTTTATTCCACCATAACCATCATATGCACACACAAAATAAAAAATTATAGTATAGAATTATAACAATTCTATCTTAAAATCAGTTTTTGGTTTTTTTGTTTTGTTTTGTTTTTAATCAGTCCTGGGGCTTGAACTCAGGGTTTGGGTTCTGTACTTGATCATATTTTGCTCAAGGCTCGTGCTCTACCACTTGAGCCACAGCTCCACTTCCAACTTTTTTGGTAGTTTAGTGGAAAGAAGAGTCTTACAGATAATCCTGTGCAGGCTGGCTTCAACCAACCATCCTCAGCCTCCTGGGTAGCTAGGATGACAGGGCCAAGCTGTTAAAATCAGTTCTTATTCTGGAAAGAAGTTTGCTATGTAGTGGGTTCCATGGCTTTGGCTCTATAGGCACCAGCTGAATATATCCCAAGAACTCTAGCAAAGTGGGCTTTGTCAGAGTCCCAAGGCTCATGTGGAATTAATTTTAGTTGTGGCCACCAGGGGGCATCAGAAAGAAACAACTACAATGAGCATTTATCAGATCTCCCTGACCTGTCTAGTTTCAACCTTCCTCCACCACAGATTCTAGCACCTCCAAAAGAATTCTAATCAAGAAGGCATCTTAGTAAAGCTCTTTCTCAGCCCCTGAGATACATTAATACTAGAAAGATACACACGCTTAGTGTGAATGGTTGTGTACCCAGTCTAGATGGGCATGAATGAGATTGCGTAAGACGGGGGGGGGGGGGGGGAGTTTGCACTGCTGAGCAAATGCATGCATGGCCAGCTGGGCCTGGCCAGCTAGTGGAGGAAAAAACCCTTGGGGGTTGGAGGGGGAGGATGGGGCTAGGAAGCCAAGCCTTTCCTCTCCTGAGTCATATTTTCTCACACCTCATTTTTTTGTCTCCACCCTCCAGCTCTGGGGCATTTGAACATCTGCTCTCCAAAGTGGAAAACTTGGATTGCACTCAAGCTTGTGCAGTCCAACATGTGATTTAACTTTTTTCTGCTGCTCTTAATCTTCTCCGTGCACTCAAATATTCTGGGCACACAAAACAGCCGAGGGCAATTAGGGGAAGGTAGATTTTCAGCAGATAGCTTAAGTATGCTCTTAAATGCCAAGTTTTGCCTCAGCAGTTACTTAAAAGGGTATACATTTTGCATTTGCCCATTTACATTTTCATAAATAATTTACAGTTTGTACCTCAGCAAACTTTATAGAGAACATATCCACTCAGAGAGATACCTGTTTTTATCACAGAGTAGATGTATATAGTCCTTCTTTTAATTAATAATTTCTCAGGATCGTGTAGCTTACCAAGATTTCAATTCCTAAATCATAAATGAATCTCACCACTCCCCTGCAGTAGATTTATTGTTTCATTCATGGTTGTACTTTTGTTTCTCTGTTGCTCATTTAAAAGCACATTTAAGATGGATGCCAGTGGGTAATGGCTATAATCCTAGCTACTCAGAAGACTGAGATCTGAGCATAAGCCTGGGGAGAAAGATCCACTAGACTCCATCTCTAAACTAACAAGCCAAAAGCTGGGCTTGTAGGGCTTGGCTTAATTGGTAGAGTGCCAGCCAAATGAGAATGTACAGTCCTGAATTCAAGCCCCAGAACTCCCCCCCCCCACCACACACACACACACACACACACACACACAGCCTTGGTACTTCTGGGGTTCTGTAAAACCTACACCAAGATCTTGAAAGAGAAACAATTAGTACCAAAAGTATTTAATAATATTATTTCAAATGTCAGAATGGTTTCATTATATGTAATAAGATCTATTAAAACATCCAAACTGCAGACTTGAATTCAACCAATAAAAACTGTAAGCTTGGCCGGCTGGGTGAGTAAGCACCACCAATGTCCTTGTACTTAAAGGCAGGCTTGAAGCTGAACACAGACATGGTGGTTTGAAGTCAAGTTCCGAATGACACAGGGAATTTTTAGCACAAACTTCGTGCTGTGTCCTTTTTTAGGGGGCGGAAGGTCAATAAAACACTCCTGATTAAGTGCCCATTCCCACAGTGGAGGGCTTCCTAACAGGAAAGCAGTCTTTCAGACCTTGTCCTCTGCCTCCATTAGAGTTCATTAACTACTTAAATAGGAGTTGCAGAACTTCCCTCCTTGACTCTTGACCGTTCCAAGGTACACTAGCCAAGTTCTGCTGGGAGGTAACAGTTCTTCACTGACAGCAGCTATGGAGGACTGAAGCCACGCTGGCCATTAGTTGTACCAGTGGGTATTTCAAAAACATTAAGGATTTCTCCTTGGGATTTTACATGCTTTACTGCAGGTTAGTGCTGGCAAAGTGGCCTGCTTAGGAATGAGGAGTCAGCCCTTTCTCTTGTTTTTAGTGAGATTGAAGGACACAGCTGAGAGCCACTGTAGGACCATAGAGACAGAAGTTGACAGTGACTGTGGGAGCTGGCGGGCAACGGTGAGCATGAACACCCCAACTGACAAATGTCCAACCACCTGCAGGGTCACCCTCTGTGTGCTACAACAGATTCTTTACCAGAGATGCCCAGCAGAATCACCTGGGGAGATTTTTTTTGGGGGGGTCTGGTCATGGGGCCTGAACTCTGGGCCTGGGCACTGTTCCTCAGCTCTTCAGCTCAAGGCTAGCGCTCTACCACTTGAGCTACAGTGCTAGTTCTGGCTTTTTTCTTTTTGCCTATGTGGTGCTGAGGAATCGAACCCAGGGCCTCAGGCATGCAAGGCAAGCGCTCTACCATTGAGCCACCTTCCCAGCCCAAACCTGGGGAGACTTAAAGTGTAATCCTAGCTATAGGGGGACTAAGATCTGAGGATCAAGGCTTGAAGCCAACCTGTGCAGGAAAGTTTGTGACCCTCTCCTGTCCAATTAACCATCAAAAAGCCATTAGTTGAGCCAAGTTCAAGTGGTAGAGTGCCAGCCTTGAGCAAATAAGCTTAAGGTTCTAAAAGCACCAAGGTTCTGAGTTCAAACCCCAGTGCTCTCTGAGTAAAGAACCATGCTATAGGATTTGGAAGCGGGGAGGGAGGCTGGGCTTCCTGCCTTTATAACTAACCAGTGGCTCCAGTTAGCTGTCGCCTACTCTCACTGGAGTTACCCCAGCACTGCTCCCCTCCTGTCCAGGGACTGTGGCTTCTAGAAGCCCTCCCCATGCAAGAAGCAGGAGGCAGGAGGTACAGTGTGCCTTCCCATGGTGCCCCTGGAGTCCTCTTGTGCCACAATGCACACACGTGGATGTGACTCATAACCCAGATGCACAACCCAGCCCAGCTCAATGACTGTGTCAGAACCACAGACATTCACCCAGTGTCTCACAGATGGGGAGGTAGAAGCCCAGGGTGGAACAGAGGAAGAGACAGAGCCTATGTTTAGTTCTCATGTGTCTTGTGTGTGTGTGATGGGGGGGGGGAGGTTGGGGTGGTATCTGTGCCTCTTATATGCTAATGGACTGAAATGATACTTCAGTTGGGCCGGGTTTCTTTCTTCCTCCAAAGTTTGCAGACTGGGGTACAGATAAGAGAATGTTTTCCCTCCCTTTTCTCCTTTGTTTCAGACAAGGTGAACAGATTAGGAAAACACATCTTTCCAGTGGTGGAGAGTAAACTCATGGTGTTGAGCATGCTAGGCCAGGGCCTTAGCACCCAACTACAGCCCCAGCCCTTTCAAAATCCTTTTAAAATCGGTCACTGATTAGTAGAGCTCTAAACACTTTTGAGATCATGGTATTCAATGGTGAATTGGAACAAAGTTTGGGAGGCTGGTCATTGGTGGCTCACACCTGTAATCCTAGCTAAGATCTGAGGTTAAGATCTGAGGATCATTGTTCGAAGCCAGCCTGGGCAGAAAAGTCTGTGAGACTCTTACCTCCAATTGACTACCAAGAGAAAGAGAGGAAGGAAGGAAGGAAGGAAGGAAGGAAGGAAGGATGGAAGGGAAGGAAAGGGAGGAAGGGAAGGAAGGAAGGAAAGGAAGGAAGGAAGGAGGGAGGGAGGAGGCAGGGGGGAGGGAGGGAGGAGGTAGAGGGAGGGAGGGAGATAAAGAAAGAAATAGAAAAGAAAGAGGGGGAGGGAGGGAAGAGGAGCTGTGGCTCAAGTGGTAGAACTCTAGCCTTGAGCACAAAAGCTCAGGTACAGAGCTTAGGTCCTAAGTTCAAGCCCCAGGAACAGCACCCCCCACATACACACATACATTGGAAATGACTGAGCCCTAAGTGATTGATTATATGTTTCCTTTTTTAACACCAAATGATTCCAAAAGGGAAGACAGCAGCCACCATGCATTTCCACTGTGGTCTTAGCTTTTATGTAAACAGAAAATGAACATGCCTTCCCCACCACTGTAAACAATGCTCAATGCTGGCCTAAACATCACCCAACACACAGCTTTTTCCACATTCTGAATTACTTCCCGAGGAAACGCCTGCGCCAAAGGTTTCCCACATGTTTGTATGATGATGCATTCTGTCAAATTGCTTTCCACAAAAGCCTCACAGATTACACCAACAATATGGACAGCTGGGTTTGACTGCACCTTTCTTGATACTGGAAATGAGAATTTTAAAATGTTTTTGTTCATTTCAAAATGGGATAGGGAGTTAGCAAGTTGTGTTAGAATCACTTCTATAATTTCAAAGAGATAAATATTTCCTTTATGTTCACTGATTGTATTTCCTACTCACAACTTTAGCTCATTTCCTTTGCCTGCTGGTTTTTTTAGCAGGCTAAAGTGTAGTGTGTATGTCTGTCTGTGTCTGTGTCTGTGTGTATGCATGTGCATGTGCTTATGTACACACAAGTACTGGAGCTTGAATTCGGGGCTTAGCTTGAATGCTTGCTTACCTTTTTTGCTCAAGATTGACAATCAACCACTAGCTTCTTGCTAGTTAATGGGAGATAAGTCTCTCAGATTTTTCTGCCTAGGCTGACTTCAAACCAGGATCATTAAATCTCAGCTTCCTGATTAGCTAGGAACCATTGGCACCCAGCATGCTTCAATAAATGCATGTATGTGTGCATGTGAACTCGTGCAAATACACTCCAGTCCCAGGCTTGAACTCAGGGCCTGGGCACTGTTCCTGAACTTCTTTTGTTCCAAGCTAATGCTCTACCACTTGAGCCACAGCTCCACATCTGGCTTTTTGGGCAGTTCATTGGAGATAAGAGTCTCGTGAACTTTTATTCCCCAGGCTAGCTTCAAACTTCAATCCTCAGATCCCAGCCTCCTAAGTAGCTAGGATTACAGGCATGAGCCACCAATGCTGGACTAATACTTTTTAGTGATAGAAACAACCCAGGATGCTGCACATTTATATACCAGGTGCTGTTCATGTATCTGTTACTTCCGACCATCCTGGTGAGTTTCCATTTAATGAACAACCTGAAGCTCAGAGAATGTAAACAACTTGGCCAGGTCTCACAGTGAACAAGTGGCTGAGCTGGGACTAAGCCTTTAGCCTGTGACTCATATACTTGTGTTCTTATCTCCAGCTCTGCTTCTTTGGGCATTTGTTGGAGAACTAGATAAATCACAATTTCAACAGTGAAGATCATTTTCCCAGTTGTCTTAAAGTTTTAGTTGTGTAAACCTAAGTTAAAATGTTGATGTTGTTAAAGATGAGGTGCAAATGGCCCAGAAACATATGAAAATAAATTGAATTTCACAAATTAAAAGCAATGAGATGTCAGGTTTCACTTGCCAACTTAACAATGGTTGGGGGAGCAGGGTGGATGGGGGGAACACTGATATCCAGCTCTGAGTTCCAGACCTGAGATTCCTACATGGAGGCTTGTAAACAAACTGGTTCTACCTTCTAAACCATGTATTAGAATGTTCAGTGTGAACCATTAGCCATGAATTACAATGTTAGGATATTATTCTAAGAAAATAATCAACAAAGGGCAAACGTTTGCGAGTCAAATAACATTACCGAAGAGAGACAGACAGAGACAGAGAGAGAATAGATTGGTTGATACTGATATTTCTCTTTTACTGGAGTTTGGACTCAATGCCTCTTGCTTGATTTTCTTGCTCACTTTCTTACTCATAGGTCATGCTCTACCACTTGAGCCACACCTCCAACTTTGCCTTCTGTTGCTTATTTTTCAAGGGGAGTCTCAAACCTTCCTGCCTAGGCTTGTTTCAAACTGAGATCCTTGTGGGGCATTGATAGCTCATGCCATAATCCAAGCTACTGAAGAGGCTGAGATCTGAGGACCTAGCCCAGGTAGGAAATTTATGAGACTTATTTCCAATTAAGCACCAAAAAGGCAAAAGTAGCTCAAAGTGGTAGAGAGCTAGCCTTGAACAACAAAAAAAAACAACTCAGGGATAGCACCCAGGTCCTGAGTTCAAGATCCAGATGGCCTGCGCGTGTGCGCGTGCACACACACACACACACAGAGATCCTCTGAATTTTTTCCTTCTGAGTAAGCTTACAGACATGAGTGAGCCTGTATGGCCAGGCTTGAAGCCATATTTATAATATCTAAGAACTAGGGAGAAAATAAATAACAATGTCTATCAATACATTGCTTAAATGCATCAGGGTTCATGAAATACACCCTGGCAAAGCAGGTATAGAAGATGGGGTTGGAGGCATGTATGTTGTTCTAACATCTTATCAAAAGGAAGATGTAGATTAATTCTAAGAGATGTGGGCAGAGGCCTACCATATGTTAAATGAAAATTATTGACCATAAAACAATATATATAGTATGACCCTATTTTTATAAAAAGGTTCATGTGCAGCAAACACTGGAAGAACATGCACCAAAATATTAGCAATGACTTTTCTCAGGGAATTTTATCTATCTACTGCTATTTTCTGACTTCCAATTTTTTTCCCATTGTGGGAGGAGATTGGACCCAGCACTTAGTACTTTATCACTTGACCTGTGCCCCTAGCTTTTTTGTTTTAATTTTGCCAAGATCAGCTTTTATCTTCCAAGAAGCTTGGATTGCAGTTGTATACCACCATATCTTACTATTTTTTAGATTTATTTTGCAGTTTCACATTTATAATAATTTAAATAGTGGATTTTTTTGTAGCTTTCTTTTATCATTGCTAAGATTTCAGGGTCCTCCTTCCTTGACAGTTAAAACTGATTCATGTTAGAGGAGATCCCCTCCATCAAGTTTTAATATGAGCATTAATATGGACTGTGTCATTTATTCTAAGCTATTCCTTAGAACATTATTGTACTGATAATTCCAATGCTATTGTCATTTCAGACCCAGAAATGTTGAATCCCAGTAATTCCAACTGATGCATAATGGATCATCTCCAGATCCTTGCTACTCAAAGAGTGGCATCACCTGGAAGTTTATTTGCTGCACTCTGGGAGCGCTGAGTCCAAGACCCACTGAACCTAAGCTTGCATTGTAAGCAGATCTGTGATGTTAGAGCAGCCTTGGTCTGTGTTCAGGTACCCCATCTGGTTTCTCCTGTGAGCTGGAACAGTGAGAAGTTTTAGGAACAGGAGCAGCCATTGTGGGCACTAATGCCAGGCTGACAATTAGTGTTAAGAGCCTGGGGGTAGGGCTGTAGTTCAGTGGTAGAAACTTACCCATCATGCAGAAGGCCCAGCACCATTAAAAAAAAAAAGAGCCAAGTGATCTTGATGATGATGCCAGTTCCAGAGTCACATGCATCAACCCCGACCATAATTAAAGAGACAACAGAATGCACAGGAGAGGAGTCAGTCAGACTGGGTCACAGGATATATTACCCTGGATTCCGAACACAGGCATGTGGCCATTTGATCTGGCTAGTGCTGGGTAAATGCATGTTCACTTGACCTATTTAGGTAAATAGTATTAAATTTTAAAATAGAGTAGTTTCATTTTGCATTTGAGAATCAGGTTTTGAGCTACCGGGGAGCCTTTTTAGGGGAGATTGCCTGATTTCTCATTAACATGATGAAGCCGCCTTGGGAATTCAATTTGGCCCTCCTGGGAGCATGGGTGGGAACAGCTGAGGTGTGATTGTGGGTGGATGTCATGTGAGCCCTAGACCAGTCCTTCCCCCATGCCCCAGCCATCTCACCCCTCCTCAGGATAGTGGGGAGGAAATAGATAAACCGGTTGTGGGTGCAGGTGGGGAAAGGGCTTCTACTAACCTCTTGCTGGCCCCCAGGTCAGGAAGATCATCCCGGTGCTCCTTGATTATGTGGGGTAACACACAGGAAGCTGCCATTGAGGGCTCAGTGCCTGAGGCAGTGACTCAGGGTCAGATCAGCATGCCCAGGCCACCCTGAGCAGGCATGGAGTCCCTTTCCCAGGCTCCTTTTCTAGCTGCAGCCTCCATGCCTCCTCCCTCCCTCAGCAACATGGTCCTCCCACACCTACTTTGGTCCTGTCTCATTACTTAATAAGCATATCTAATACCCAGGTAATGTACTTGCTGTGAGCCAGGCCCTGTTTTAACTCCTTTACATATATGAACTCATTTAAGTGCCATGACAGCATTGGTAAGCTAAGAGAGCTAAGAAGGCACAGAGATATCATGTAGCTTTTCCAGCATCACAAAGCTGGTATTCGACAGGGCCAGTATTTGAATCCAGGTAATCTGCTTGTAAGGTCTTACTTCTAGCATAGCGCTGTCTTTTTCTTTAAATTTTATGCCAGTAGTGGGACTTGAATTTAAGGCTTCATGCTTTCTCTTGGCTTTTTTTACTCAAGGCTGGAATTCTACCACTTGAGCCACCCCTCCACTTCTGGATTCTTGCTGGTTAATTGAGAATATAAGTCTCATAGACTTTCCTGCCTGAATGGACTTCAAACCAGGATCCTCAGTTCTCAAAGTCATGAATAGGTAGGGTTACAGATGTGAGCCCCACCACTCAATTTTGTGTGTGTGTGTGTGTTGTTGTTGTTGTTGTTATTGTTATTTGGTTTGTTGTTGTTGTTGTCCTAGGGCTTGAACTTAAGGCCTGGCCACTGTCCTTGTTTTGTTTTGTTTTTTTTTTGGGGGGGGGTTGTTGTTGTTTTTGTTTAAACTCAAAGCTAGCACTCTACCACTTGAGCCACAGCACCACTTCTGGCCTTTTCTGCTTATATGGTATTGAGGAATCAAACCCAGGGCTTCATGCTTGCTAAGCAAGCACTCTACCACCAAGCCACATTCACAGTCCTTTTATTTTGTTTTTAGTGATATTAAAGTTTGAACTGAGGATCTTGAGCTTGTGAGCAGGTGCTCTACCACTTAACCTGTGTACCCAACTCTTTTTTGCTTTAGTTATTTTTCAATAGAGTCTTTTATTTTTGTCCAGGTTAGCCTCAAACCACAGTCCTATATCTGCCATTACCATAGGCATGAGCCACTGAGGCAAATTTGCATAGCATTTTTAACATTCTATAATCATATTTTTTGGAGGACAAGCTGTTCTTAAATTCAGTCCACTTGCTTCAGCCTTCCAAGTGCTGGGATTATAGGAATCTACCACCACACCTACTTATATTTCAACTCTGTTAATGTATCTCGCTCACAGAAGTGAGGCAGATGCTTTGTCTGTTTTGCTTATTTCATATCCCCAACACAACAAAAAGGTGCCTAGCAAAACAGCAATAATTGCTATATGAATGAGCAAATGAATACTAGTTGTACACTCTCTTCAGGTTTATTCATTGTGAAGTTACAGAATTTTTTGGAAGGCCCCAGCTCAAAGTAGCTTCATTTCATTTTGCAAGATTCCATTCTGTCTGGAAGGAAGACTACTTCTTGACTACTTCATTTTGTTTTGAAGAAGCAGTTCTATCTCCTGTTTAGACAACATATTACAAACTAAAATATTGCCAACTAACAACGACCTTGGTAAAAAAAAAAAAATCAAGAAACTGACTCCCCCCTCCACAGCAGCTTCCTGCAACAGCTACTGAGCTAAAACTACAAAACGTTAGCAGTGTAATCCTTCTGCATCTTAAATGCTCATGAAACACAACTCTAACCCCACCCAGGGTGACACTGCCCATGGGTGTCTGCCCCTTTACTCTCATGGAAAGTGAATATACCTTTGCCCTCTTGCTTAGCCATACTGCCTTTTGGTGAATGGTGAATTCTTTTTTCTTTTGGCGGTCATGGAACTCTGGGCCTGGGCGCTGTCCCTGAGCTCTTCAGCTCAAGGATAGCACTTTACTACTTGAGCCACTGCACCACTTCCAGATTTTTCTGCTTATGAGGAATCAAACCCAGGGCCTCATGCAAACAAGGCAAGCACTCCACCACTGAGCCACTTTCCCAGCCCTAATGGTGAATTCTTTCACACATCTCAGCACTGGCCAAAACCCTGGACATAACCATGTCATCATTTCCCAACAGATGCTGTGAACTTGGGAACAAATGAAGAACAAATCCAGATGTGAGGAAACTGCTGGGCAGATGGTGGGCTGACTCATCAGGCTCCTATACCCCCTTGAAGGTAATTCAGATTCAGGCCTCACAGGCCTAAGTGCTGTGAACCTTACAGACTGTGAGCCACACCCTGAGATTGGCTGTCCAACCCATGGAAGCCTTAAGTTTCCTGTATTGAGCCTCCACTCTATCCAGGCATTCAGGCAGCTGTTCAGCATGCTAAGACGAATTCCAAGGCACAGAATAAGTGAGACCCAGAGTTGAAGGAGCTCAAAGCTGCAGTTGAGTTCTGACTGAGGAGTAGGGCTGGGTATCAAGGGCAGGGAAATAACCTGCCTCTGAGGTTGGGCCTTAATGACTCAGATTTTGCTAGATACCAACGTGTTTTGAGGAGGCAAGCATACTTCTTTGGAAGAACTAATTTTTTATAATGTGTGTGGTGGTGGGAAGGGTGTATGCTGGTATTGGGACTTGAACTCAGGGCCAGGATGCTTTCTCACTCAAGACTGGTACTCTACCACTTGAGCCACACCTCTACTTCTGGCATTTGCTGGTTAGTTGGAGATGAGAGTCTCTCAGATTTGTCTGCCCAGGCTGGCTTCAAATCATGATCCTCAGATCTTAGCCTCCAGAATAACTAGGATTACAGGCTTAAGCCACAGGTGCTGGCTAATCTTACCTTGTACTTAGCTCTTACAAAAACCTTATTCAAATTTTGGATATCCGCTCCAAGTTCCATCTTTCAATGCTGTATGCAATTAGTGTCAACTAGTTTAAATGTGTCAAATAGTTTAAATGCTGTATGAAACTAGTGTCAACTAGTTTAAATGACAATTCCTCACAATTTTAATTTAGTCTGAAATGTTCTGAAAGTTGAGAACACAAAGCAATATATAAAGACAATGCCGATTGATTGGCATTTCCAGTCTTTTCTTTATATGTAGACAATCCAAAAGAATTTAACCCAAGATAGAAAATTCAAAAGCAGACTCGGAGGAAATAATTATGTCACTGAGCACATACTTCTTTATTTAGAAAAAGAACTATAAACCTACATTTCATTAGTCATCAGAAGTATCTCTTCCTTGAAACTTCAACTTCATTGTGACTAAACTAATAAGATGTTTCAAAAGCCAATGCTCAAAATACCTTCCAATTATTAAAAGCTGGTTCCATTTTAAATATTATGATTCATGGACTTTGGAAATATTTCATGAATTATTAAAATAGAATTCAGTGACTCCATGAATTAGGAGTGTATGCATGCACACAGACCATTTTTCCTGGCACAAAATTAGGCTGTAGGTCAGGGTATTATCTCATTGGAGGGCAAAGAGGATATGGAGGCCAAGCCATCCAGCGTGTCTGGAAAACCCCAAGAAAGAGGGAGAGCAGAAGTGTGTTTGTGTCCATCAGTTTCCTCTTGAATATCTTTAAGCAGCCTCTACTTCTCAGAGTAATTATAGAGGCTGTGCAATCAATCAGCCCTATTGCTGGCCACAATGCTGATCTTATATTATCACTGTGGCCTGCCTTCCAACAGAAAGGGAGATGCACACCTGCCTCACTAGCAGCCTGTTTATAGTCTCATTTCTAAGTCCTGGGTTCCGATCTTCATTTGCTGCCAATGAACTATGTATCATTTGATAAATCACTTCCTCTTTTTTTTTTTAACATCTAATGTCTCAGCTACACCAGGGAATAACAATACTTTGCTTATCTGATCCTGATCTAGTGATTTCAGAGTCCTTTATGGAAACAATTTTTAGGTATATTTTTTTAAAGTATCATCAATTTTTCTGCCCCGGATGGCCTGGGCAAGAAAAGGCTGAACTGAAGGAGTGGCTCAAGTGGTAGAGCATCAGCAATGAATAAGCAAGCCAAGTGAGAGTTTAAAGCCCTGAGTTCAAGCCCTAATGTTGGCATAAAAAAGAAAAAAAAAGTGAAATGATGGAGCAAAATCTTCAGGTAGTCAAAAGAAAAACTCGAGGACGTGATAGAAGAGGCTGGAGGGCTGAGTGAAGGAAGAAAAAAGGAGGTAAAAAACATGAATATTGGGAGATAGAGGAAAGACATTTTTGAGACATTTAGACAATAGAGAAAATATCAGGAAGAAGGGATAAATGGAGGTAGAACCCCTTTCCTTGAATTTTTAGCTTCTGGTTACTGTGCAAAAGAATCACATTTGGACTTCATTACATGTGCACCAGTACTGGGGCTTGAACTTAGGGCCTAGGTTCTGTCCACTCCTGGCTTTTTGGTTGTTAATGGTAGGTAAGTGTCTCATAGCCTTCCTGCCTGGGCTGACGTTGAACCTCAATCCTCAGAACCAGGATCCTCAGATCTTCCTGAGTAGCTGGGATTACAGGTATAAGCCAGCAGCTGTCCAGCAGAGGGGTTTAGGGAAGCAAGCGATGATTCAATGAATTTACAGACTTCTTGCCCTTACAGAAAGATATCTACATTCACCTTTGGACTAAACACGTAAGACATTTCTTGAAACTTTAAGACCTTGAAAGTCTGTAGGGTATATGGTATTCCAGCCATTGACTTGTTAATCCAGGAAGAATAAGAGGGTCCATCTTGACCTGATCAGCCTCCCTTGTCCTGAGGGGTGACCTTAAGTGAGCTATGGGAGCCGCTGGCTCCTCCCATGCCCAGTGTTGAAAGCTTTTCCCATATATGGGATATAAGGGCAGCTAAAAATCCTTTTGATTTATACTCATGCCAGGCCCAGTGTGGTTGTAACTAGGATATAAATAAGCACTGCATAACTTTGGTCTCAATGTGCACAGATGCCTGTCTTAGAAATGATTGCTAAAAACCAGAGATTCCTTGGAAAACAAATATACCTATTCCATTAATTTAACGAATAGCAGAAGCATATGAACATATCTTCCCCCAGGGGTGTAGTAGAAATAAACCTTTGAGGGGGAAAAACAACATTAAAATCCCCTCCCAGGTATTTATTACTCAATATGGAAATAAAGGTCCACAAAAGTCTTATTCATTTTTAGTAAGTAGAATTGTACCTCAGGAAAAATACCTCAGAATACTAATCCTGAAACATAGGTCACTAAAATATTTTGGCATCAGGAATGATTCTGTGTTGACATGCTATGAATAGAAAGAGTTGGACTTAAGTACTAATCCTACTCAATGGATTCTTCTAATTCAGGAAATTAAGTGGAAACAGATTTAGCCTGGAATTCTGGAATGTTTCTTAAAATTATTTGTAGTGGAGAGAAAAGAAAATGATTCCATAAAAAATGAGAATGAAGCCAAGTTTCTAATGTGAATTAACTTCAGAGTCTTTTTGTGTGTATGCTGGTACTGGGACCTTAACTCCAGATCTCACTTTTGCCCAGCTCTTTCCCCTCAAGGCTGGTGTTCTACCACTGGAGCCACACCTCCACTTCTAGTTTTTTTTGTAGGCTAATTGGAAATAAGAGTCACTTGGACTTTCCTGTCTGAGCTGTCTTCAAACCTTTATCCTCAGATCTCAAACTCCTGAATAGCTAGGATTACATGGCTCAGAAATCAATTAATAAGAAATCAAGCTTTATTTACCATTTTTCTTTATCAGGATTTTTGGTCCCTTACCCTGCCACAAATCAGTTCTACTATGAACTTCTGCCCACTGCCCTTCCAAATTATCAGTGGATGAGAAAAAGTAGGGAGAGGAACAGGAGACAACACTAGGCAGGAGCAGTAAAGTGTAAGTGAGAGAAACAGAGAACAGAGGAGAGGAGAGGAACGAAATCCCCCAGCTTTTCTAGGATTTTCTTGTGTTCATCTGGGTCTCAGAACCAATGAAAATAACATCCAACAAAATGCAAAAACATGGCACAGAGCTGAGTCCCCCATAGCTCATGCCTGTAATACTTAGCTTTATTGGAGACTGATAGGAGGATTACAGTTCAAGGCTGACCCCAGGCAGAAACAAATAACCAGAAAAAAAGCAGGGCTGGAGGTGTGGCTCAATGGTAGAAAGCCTGCCTGGCAAGCATGAGGCCCTGAGTTCAAATCCCCGTACTGTCGTTCATCCCTCCAAAAAAGGTGGCACAGCACCTCTGTCTCAGCAGATACCACTCGCACAGAAGTATTCTATACCACTGTGGCATCAGGTAACAGTTAGTCTAGACAGTTTCCAAGAACTAACTCCTACATAAAGGTGGCCTTTGGCCCAACCACCTTGCACAGTTGTTTTAACACTAACCTTTCCGGATTGAAGTCGCCCATAGCTGAGGATTCACACTTAAGGGTTTGCTCGTGCAAGGTCGGGTGCTTCTCCGTGGTGGCCAGACAGTCTTGATCCACTTCAAGGTGGCCCTGCAGTTGCTCCGGGACCTATGGCACAAAATCACAAGAGTCATTCACAAGCCTGCAGATGTAGTCATTGTCCTCCAAACACAATGCCCTACAGTAGTTCTAAATGCTGTTCCCACTTGCTTCTGCAGTGCCGTTTCTCAGACTTAAACACCTAAAATATACTGAGACCACCCGAGGACCAGCCCGGCCATCACTACATGCTCTTAGCACATGGCTGCAACAGTTGCTTTCCCCTCCCCTCCCTTCTCTCCTCTTCCCTTCCCTTTAACTGTCTTCTCCTCCCCCTTCTCTCTTTTCCTCTCTCTCAGATGGATGTATTTAGTGGCCCCAGGCCTTCCTAAGTGGAGCAATCTGTAATTCTGTGTATTTGCTGGGCACTGCCAGTAATCTTAGCTACTCAGTAGGCTGAGATCTGAGGATGTCTATTTCAAAGCCAGCCCGGGCAGGAAAGACTGAAAGATTCCTAACTCCAATTAACCAGCCAAGGGCTGTAAATGGAAGTGTGGGTCAAGTGGTAGAGTGCCAACCTTGTGGGAAAAAGGGAATTTTGAGTGCAAGGCCCTGAGTTCAAGCCCCAATACTGGCACACAAAAAAAGAAAAAGAATCCAAGTTTGGAAACCTGCTGGCTATAAGGTATAAAAATGGCAAGTCTGGTGGATGTTTTCCACCAGTCTTGGGAGAAACCCAATATTTAGCCTCCATCTTTCTCTGTGGCTCAGAAACCTCACCAGGCTCCCATCTGTCTTGGCTTTAGTTGTTTGCAGCCAATAGAAGATAGTGACAGGAGAAAGGAGTTGGCAAAGGACAAGGTAAGGGTCTTTATTTCTCCAGTTCCCTCCTTTCTATGTCATTGTGGATTGACTTACACCCTCCTACCAAGCACCACATTGGCCAGCCATTCCTCCAGCTGCAGCTACTTCTTTTAAGCTCCTGTCTCCTTTTAGCCCTGAACCAAATGGGCCTCTCAGACCATGGGCTGTCAGGAGCCCTTTACTATCTCAGCCCCAGTAGGAATCCCTGCTTACTTTCTACCATCAGGAAGAAACTTCTGAAGTCTCTAAAGGCCTTGAACCAGGTCTGCTTTCTGGACCCTCTCGATTCTATGTTCAGCCAGTTCCCCAAGTCCTAATTTTTTGATGCCTTGTGTATCATTTATTTCTTAGCAATTGGCTTTCACACACACCACTTCATTGACACCAAGCTTGCCAAGCAAGAACCCTTATGCCTTCTTGGTAGCCTAAGTCAATCCATGTCTTAGTCTCTTCCTTTCTTGAACATTTGGTGGCACGGCCCTTTTTCTCACCTTCTTAAAGCCTTCCTTTTTCTTAGTGTCAGTAGCTCTGCTCCTTCAGGTCTGCTCCTGACCCTGTGTAGGTTCCCCCCCCCCTTCATTCTCCCTTGGGAGCATCTTTTTTCCCCCTTCCCTCTAGTTATTATCGCCTATGACTTTATCCTTGATAAATCCTTATTTCTGATCCAAACCCCTCCAAGGGCTAGATCCATTGCTTTAACTACACACACCACCTTTCCACTTGGATATCCTATTGGAGCCTTGATCGCAAGTCTTCAATTATACTTGACACCTTGCCTCCTGCCTGCCTTTCACACCGGTCTGATCTGGATATTTCACTTGGTCTCAATTATCCCCTCTTCCTTTATTCACCCTCCCTTTCAGTCTATCACCCCTATGTGTAGATCTATCCCCCTCTCCACCCTTACTGCCAGCCCTGATTCAGGGCCTTAGAACTTGTCCTGACTTACCGATTCCTAAGTAACTGGTACCTGCATTCTTGTCCCCTTGCTCAAACTCAAAACAAAAATCCAAGCTCAGAGGCCTTGCAAATGTCCTTGACTCCCTGATTAGACTGCTCTTCCACTTTACCATGTGGACTCTTGGTTCTACCCAGGAATTTACAGGGCCACATAGATCCTCACGCTTGCAGCGCTTTCTTTCCCATGTGTCATTGCATGTGTTTCCTTCTTCTAGAAGACTCTTGTGCCACCTACTCTGCCAAGTTCCCCTGTAATGTCCATAGCAGAAATCACTTCCCTCGCTGGCAAGGATGCACCTCTCTCTCCTGGGCTGCTGTGAGCGCCAGCTCCAACATTACTCAAGTGATCTTTTACTGATCAGTTCACCAAGCTGTTGTTTCTAGCAGACTAAAATCATTGGAAAAGGCAGAATTTCTTTTTCCATATCCAAATCCCTAGACTCTGAGAGTCTGGGACATTTAACTCATGCCAGATAAATGTCTTCAGAATGCATGATTTAATAATTGATGACAGAGGCCACCTATGTCCTTTAGCACCTGAGTTCCTCTGGGTTTTGTTCACACTTGGCGATTTTGTAGCATAGCTTGGCTGAACCTGGACTTCCATTGCTGAGACCATGGTACAAACTATATTGTCCATCTTGAGCCCATTTATGGGTCTCCCCATTGCTCTACCTCCACTGCCCACCACCCTGGACTGCAAACAAGGCTGTTATAGTAACAACATGGATTACTTATTTGAATAAATGTAGTAAATAAGCAAGAAAGTAAAATATTTTAAATCTGTAAAGCTTGATTTGAGCTTAACTTTTGGTTTGTGTGTGTGTGTGTGTGTGTGTGTGTGTGTGTGTGTGTGTGTGTGTGTGTGTGTCCATCCTAGGCCTGGACGCTGTCCCTGAGCTTTTATCCTCAAGGCTAGTGCTTTTACCACTTGGCCACAACTGCACTTTCAGCTTTTGAGTGGTTAATTGGAGGTAAGAGTCTCATAGGCTGGCTTCAAACAACAATCCTTAGCTCTCAGCCTCCTGCATAGCTAGGATTACAGGTATGAGCCACCTGGGTTTGCTCTTTATAATGACCTATATGCACATGCTACTCTGGAACAAACCATGGACTCAGATTTATTATTATTGGTTTATTATTTATTATTACTGGCTACTGGTAAGGTATGTAAAAATGTTATAAATGCCTCAAGGAAGAAAAAGACTCATATTTTTTCAGTGATAAAATCTGCATATTTGTATTTCAACAATGTAGCTAAAACTTAATGTAAATTCTTTTTTCCTCTTTTGGCTTAATGCATATCATTTATTCAATATGAAATCTTTATACTATATGTTCCACGTATTAAGAACAAATGTTTGGGGCTGGGAAGGTGGCTCAGTGGTAGAGTGCTTGCCTTGCTTGCATGAGGCCCTAGGTTCGATTCCTTAGCACATAAGCAAAAAAAGCTGGAAGTGGTGCTGTGGCTCAAGTGGTAGAGTGCTAGTCTTGAGCTGAAAAGCTGAGTGACAGTGCCTAGGCCCACAGTTCAGGCCCCACAACCAACCAAAAAAAAAAAAAAAAACAACAACAATAAATGTACATTAAATCTTGGTAAGACTTAAAAAAAAAGAAAGACTCATATATCTAGAAACAGATATGTGTATATGTTCATTTATCCTCAGAAACTAAGATGGTTTAACTTTTAGCCAAACATCTCTTCTCATTCCCACCACTGAAGAGACGACATTGCTTTATAAAGTCATTTGTAATTGCCTATGTCAAATTGCCAAGTATTTTAAAAAAGTGGATTGAAGTCATTACCATTCTTCTGTCTTGTAAGTCACTATTTTAAAAAAGTGGATTGAAGTCATTACCATTCTTCTGTCTTGTAAGTCACTGGGAGACTCCTGATTGATTCTTCTAGAAAATTCTTGTACCTCTTTGGAAAATTCTTGTACCTGTGGTAGAAAAATGCAATATATTGAATTAGCGGTTTGGCCATTTGTGTTTGAATTTGGTTATTTCCAATATTTATAACAAGCTTTCAAAGTATTGCCTTCTTCTTCAGTTGATCAGTCTGTTCTTTTAACTTCTGGCACATCTGTGTCCCTTGGGATATCTTTAGAAAAATGTAAGAATTTGAGGAAGGGATTTTCTGAGAGGCTAATGTCAACTTCAAGAGGTTTGTCTCCATTTCTTTTCCTGTAAATAAGAGAGAGTAAATTTAGGCTAAGATTCATTTAAATTTATAGTTTTATTAAATACTAGAAATAGAAGTCTGTGGTAGATCACCATCATTTGCTATATGTTTTTATTTGTTTGTGTTCAAAATTCCTATTTATGCCAGACGCTAGCGGCTCCTGCCTATGATCCTAGCTACTCAGGAGGCTGAGATCTGAAGATCATGATTCAAAGCCAGTCCAGGCAGGAAAATCCATTTGACTCTCAGCTCTAATTACCAGCAAAAAGCTGGAAGTGGAACTATGGCTCCAGTGGTAGAGCACTAACTAGCCTTGAGTAAAACAAAAAACAAACAAAACAAAACAAAAAAACCTCTGGGATAGAACCTAGGTCCTGAGTTCAAGCCCCAGGACCAGCACCCAGGGAAAAAAAAGGCTATTTAAATATAGAAAATTTAAGGTATTAGTACCTGTGTGTTGTTGACTGATGTGCTTTTCAGGCTCCATCTACACAAAGAATAAGAAAATGTTACTGTGGAGATCAATGGATGACAGTAGTATTCCGAATGACTTGCTATGTTCTGACCCCCATGCAGACAGCCCATTACTGGACCAGGAGGCTGAGGTTGAATTCCATTCTGAGGCTTCTTTGCTGAGCAACCAAGGTACTATCATGTAAGTCTTAAATGTCTTGGAAGTAGAATAGGGATCATAACATAATCTACCTCATAGGGTTTATATGAAGATTACATGTTAAATATTCACATACTATCTAGCAGGTGGTAAGTCTGATACACATTAGCTGCCATTGGATTGTGTTTGATTCTAGCATGTGGAATACTCTCCAGCATTTCTCCTAAGACTAGTCCACAAACACAACTCTAGAAGAGAAAGAACCATTGTTCTTTTTGGTTTTGTACCAGTACTGGGGGTGAACTGGCCAGGGTGTTGTCCCTTAACTTTGTCACTCAAGACTGGTGATCTACCACTTGAGCCATAATAGCTCCTTCTGGCTTTTTGCTGGTCCACAAGAGATAAGTGTCTCATGAGCTTTGCTCCCTGGGCTGGCTTTGAACTATGATCCTCAGCTCTTAGCCATCTGAATAGCTAGGATTACATGCCTGTAATCCTAGCCACTCAGGAGGCTGAACTCTGAGGATCCTGGTTCAAAACCATCCTAGGAAGGAAAGTCTGTAAGATTCTTATCTACAATTAAACACCACAATTAGACACACACACACAGCAAAATGGGCTAGGTGTATGGCTCAAGTAGTAGAGCACCTACCTGACAAGTGTAAGATCCTGAGTTCAAACCCCAGTACCACAAAAGAAGTAAAAGGAGACTATACAATCCTGTCAAAGTGCCAAAGAATTAAGACATTTACTTTGATTGCTAAGGTGAATTTACCTTAGTACTGAACCTCATCCAAGGAGAATCTAAGTCTCCATATGTTAGCAAGTTGGGTGACATTGAGCATACGGGATAAGAGGGAGTAGCAATATAAACGTTAACAAAATCTGATACTAAATGGTCCTGAATATAGTAAGTTTGAATTATGTTATCCTTGGGGGTGGGGGGGAGGATGCCCGACAATGGAAGATGCAAAAAAGTTTACTGTTTCCCAGTGTCTGCCAGTCTAGAAGAAGAAAATGACCACATACACTTCCAGATTATGAGGATCCACAGCAGGCTGAGCAAACTGCTAAGACAGAAGCAGCAAAGAAGCGAGGATGGAAAAGATGGTGACTTGATGCATCGGAAGTTAGGTCACTCAAAGGGAAGGGAAGAATCCAAAGTAACCAACAGGCCTTTGATGAGTTGAGATGGAATATTCCAAGCAAGGAAGGAGTTCAAAGAATTCAGGGCTGGTCCTGAGAAGAGGTTCAGGACCAGCCAAATAGGTGAGTCTGACTGCCAGGGGAGGAGCTGAAACATAGATGATATTTGGGAAAATAGAGAGACCCAAATTCCAGCTTGGGGAAATTGCATTTTATTCTCTTATATGTTATTCTGGGTCAGCCCAATGCTTCTCATGGAGACACCACTGAGTTTCTGAGAGTTCAAGTCACTGGGAAAGAAAACCAAGAACTACCCTCTCAAGCCCACCAACTAAGCATTTACAGGAGACTCTTTTCATTTACCTGCAGTTGTTGGAAAGGCTCTGCTTCTTTCTTTGGTTGCTCTGGATGTTGTTTAGAAACATCATCTGACCTCGACATGGCTTCTAAAATTTCTTGTAAAGCCATTGCTTTTGTTCTCAATGTAGGAGAAAAGCTAACTTGTTTATCTATGGCAAATGGCTTCTCCACTGTGTTATTTTTAGGGATTTTCACTCTGGGGGCAACCTTAGAGAAATTCAGGTGCTGGTGATGAACTTGACCTTGGCCATCTTTAAACCCATTGTTTGAACCTGCTTTTTCAGTCAGCTGTTTCTGGGGTACCTGCCATCTGGAATATTTTTCTTTATCCCTTGTCCCCTTAATTTCAGTTAGGAAGTGTGGATTTTCTTGATAGAATCCATCTCTAGCAGCACAAGGCTCTTCTATATCTGAGATAGTTTCTGCTATCACACTTAGATAATGACTTGGCTTCTTGCTGTTTATACCACTCCTTTTTGGCTTGGGTTGGCCAGTGAATTCTGAGGTTTGTTCTTTGTGGCAAGACTTCTTAACATAGCGTGAAATTATATTTCTAATAACAGCTGCTTTGTCAACACTGTCAGTATTGGAGGTCTCTGGGAGTGTTTCACAATCAATACCTTTGCCTCTTAAGATTTGTTCTCTAAAAAGACGATGGTGTAAAATATTAGAAATGTTTGCCTTTGAATCAGTTGAATTATAGGCTGGAATATGAAGAGCCATGATGGATAGTTTCTCCTTATTATAACTGTTGTAGACTGTATTTTTTGTACTTTTATCCCAACCCATGGCCATAATTGAATTTTGCAAGGTCTTCGTTTGTGCAGGCTTATCTTGAGGGTCTGGTCCTGTCAGAATAAGCTGACCTGAGGCATTGAGTTTGTCATTCTTGAAGGTAAAATGATAGTCATTGCAAAACATCTGGGGCAGGTCCTCATCATAAGGCAAATCCTCCTGTTGTCGGCAAATTGTATCTTCTGAAATATCAGTGTCATCCATGATTGTGAAGCACGATTGTCTCTTGTTCTTCTGCGGCCTGATCTAGGGGTTGTTAATTGTCACAATAGATCTTCTGGTTTTTATTGATGTTGTTCATTGTGTGGTCTATCCTGGAAGGGATGAGAAGAGCTTCATTATTAAATATATTAGAATAATGTGTGAAATTGTATTTTTTTTTCTTTATCACCCAAAGCTGCCACTCTACTTATAAGGAAAACCTGCCATTATCAGAATGAGTCAACCAGTGTTGTCAGAACCAGCTTGCAAGTAATTTTCAAGAAATGGTAACTGCTGGGAAAAACCAAAATTCAAAACACCTGAGCATTACCCAATAAAAGGATGGTTCTTCTGTCAGTTGGGGCTCAGATTTTGTAGTAGGAGCTCTTCTGGGCCCACTGGTATAATAAACCTCAATGCTCCAAGTGTCCTTTTCTCCAGTTCCAGCCTTTTTTTTCCAATCATGGGGCTTGAACTCAGGGCTTGGGCACTGTCCCTGAGCTCTTTGGGCTCAAGGCTAGTGCTCTAACACTTTGAGCCACAGTTCCACTTTCAGTTTTTAAGGAGTTAATTGGAGATTAGAGTCTCACTGGAACCATCCTGTCTAGGTAGGCTTTGAATCCTGATCCTTAGACCTCAGCTTCCTGAGTAGCTAGGATTACAGGTGCCTAGCTTTGTGGTCATTGTTTTTATGCTCTTTGGGCCTGGCTAACCTTGCTTCAATTTCTTCCCACTCCGCTGTGTTACCCACTATCCCTATGGTGCTCTTTGTCGCCTGTTATTTCCTGACATTCCTGGTCCCTTCCTCTGATTTCCTTGTAGGTCTGAAAAGGGCGGAGAAGTACTAAAATATGACCCAGAGAGGACAAATAGGTCTTTTAAACATATGGAAGTAGACCGCAGCCCAATATCTCTCTTCTACTAGGGTCCAGGCAGGAATCTAGTAACAAGAGCCTCCTTCTCTAAGCAGCTCAGCCCAGCAGCAGTAGAGTGTCTTTTAGACATTCCTGAAAATGGTCAGAGAACCACCACCTGCCGTTGGAATGAATCCCTTTTCTTTTTGTTAAATTTACAGCCAGGGACCAGTGGCTCATGCTTGTGATCCTAGCTACTCAGGGAGGCTGAGATCTGGGAGGACTGACATTTGAAGTCAAGCCTGGGCAGAAAAGTCCTTGATACTTTTACCTAGGTGTAGATGGCAGGAAGTGTGTGTGGGGGGGGGGGAACAGCAAAACAGTGGGCTGGAGACATGGCACAAGTGGTAGCCACAAACAAGTAAGCGGAACAAATGCAAGGTCTTCAGTTCAAGCCTCATCCCACCCACCCACCCACCCACCCCCAATAAAGGGAAAATAGGTGGCATCACTTTAAGGATATCTCTTCTTGATTTGTGAACTTTTGGGACAACTCAAGTGTTAGGTGGGGTGATTAAGGCTGTGTCTCGTTCAAGCACAGGCCAGACTGTGAGGTTTAGTAGCCCAGAGAGACCACAGCCAGCAGTTGGGGGGTTTTGCCCATCTGATGTTAGAGTTGGCTGTACAAATCTTTTGAGGCTCTGTTTCAGGAAATTTTAGGAGTCTGTGAGCTTGTGATTTATTGGTTAACCTCAAAAGCGAAAAGACTATGACAAAGAGAGCTTAATTCTACAAAGAAAAACAAAAGAGTACAAAGTAAATGTGTCAAAGGCATAAGGGAAATATTACACAAGGATCTTACTTTATAGATTTATACCAGTGTTGGACAACCAAAAACACTGCTTAGAGAGTGGGAGAGGAGAGTGTAACCACAGGATTCTTTGAAATCATTTATAGAGGTTAATGTTGACTATAAAATGAGAAAGGCACATCTCTGTGAACAGATTTATAGGCTATTCCAACCCAAGTTGAAGATTCAGGGAAAAATGTTTCATTTCCAGGAAAGCCAAAGGCACTGTGGGAAAACAGACATTGAGAGACTGGAATTTCAATTCCAGCTTCTCTGCTCATTAACTGCATGCTATTTGGAATGTTACTTAGCTTTAGGGGTTTTTTTTCTTCTTTTTTCTTTTCTGTTTTTTAGAGACAGAGACTCACTATATAGCCTATTCTGGCTTCTTCAACTCAAGAACTCAAGTGATCATCCTGCCTTAGCCTCTGGGGTAACTAAAAATCCAAGCAGGCAACACTGACTCATTTTAACTTTTTTGAATCTCAGTTTTCTCTCCTAAATGAACAATTACACCTGCAAGACGATGACATGGGAGAACATATGTAAAGCCCTTCGTATAGTGCGTGGCCTAGAGTGAGAATTCAAGCTTGAACTCAGGGCCTTGTACTCTCACTTGGCATTTTCTGCCCAAAGCTGGCACACTAGTACTTTAGCCACATCTCTATTTCCAACTTTTTGCTGGTTAACTAGAGATAAGAGTCTCATGGACTTTTCTGCTTGGACTGGCTATGAACTGCAATCCTCAGATCTCAGCTTCTTGAGTAGCTAAGAATTACAAGCATGTGCCACGTCTCAAGAAACAGAAGTTTTTAAATGAAAAGAAAACCCAACAACAACAACAATCTCTGTGTTAGAGACTGAAGAATAGCCAAAGACAGAAGGCTAGGCACTCCTTAACTGTGAAGATGTTTAAAGGGAAAGGGGAGGAATTACCATTACAAGACATGCTCTGTGGAAGCACCTTAAAATTATGTTTAAGTCTGACTTTAAAATGAATGTTATTTGAAGATGAAGAAGTATCACTGAGTAATTGTTGACAAAGCATTGTCTGATTTTTGAGGACAAGAAAACTATTTTAAAAAGCCTATGGCAAAAAGAAAAAAGAGAAGACAATTCAGTATTATAGGACTTTTTAGGACCCCAGCTAAACCCAAAGTCACACTGATATCCTTTGTGACCCAGAGGGCTCGTTGCTGATCTCTAAGCCCATCTTATTAGGAAGAGGAGATAGAATTTCCTAAAATAGCATTCCATTTAAACTGATAATGTTGATTTTTGCTATAACATGAAAAATATAAAGACAGGGACCCCACTGCTAGAAATCCAAAGAATTCTTCCATCAGCACATAAAAATAGCTTGTGTTATTTCTTATGTGTGTATGTGCACGCGCGTGTACGTGTAACACTGATCTGGGGCCTGAACTCAGAGTCTTGAACTCTTGCTTGACTTTATTACTCAAGGCTGGCACTCTACTTGAGCCACACCTCCATTTCTGGCCTTTTGCTGCTTAATTTAAGACTCTCACAAACTTTTCTTCCGTGAGTAGCTTTGAACCCTGATCCTCAGATCTCAGTCTCCTGAGTAGCTAAGATTACAGGCATGAGCCACCATGTTGTTATTTCTATTGTTATTCTCTCTTTCTCTCTCTCTCTCCACACCCCCACCCACTCCTGTATTTTTGTATATTCAACAAGACTCTTCTAGAAGACTCCATATCCTTAGCATAATAATGCATCCCTTACAGATAGCTGGAAAGAGCTAGAACGTCTCCCTACCTCACCCTACCTCAACAACTCACCTGGGTCTTGGAATCTAAAGATGCCTCCAGAGAGATTTTTGTCAGAACCCAATAGAACTTTTACTTAGAACCAGAACCCATTTGGGGCCATGACTGCTTACATAGTAGGGCTGAGCATTATGTGGTCAGCATAGCTCATAATCACTCCACTGAACAAGTGAGAGGCCAGGGCAGCACAGTCCTCCAGCCTGTAAGAACACCTCAGCCCGGACTCTGAGCAGAGATGAGCAACAAGGTGCTCACCATGCTGACAGCTCTTCCCTGTGTGGTTTACTTGGTTATGAGGATGAAATTTGGTGATGAAATGCTGAACTAAGCTTACTAGCTTACTTGGTTAGAACAAGAAGAAAACCATGGCAGGATAATTGGAATTAGATGGAAATCAACTAAGGATGTGTGTCGATGGGAAACTAAAACTGCATAGTGGTTGGAGGCCAAGATGGTCAGCAGCTCACTTTTATGTCTGGTAGGTGATATTTCTTTTGTTTTCTTCTTTTCTCTTCTTTCTTTCTTATCTTTCTCTCGTTCTCTCTTTCTCTTTCCTCTCTTTCTCTTTCTTTCTCTCTCTCCCTTCCTTCCTTCCCTTCCTTTCCTTCCTTCCTTTCTTTCTTTCTTTCTTTATTGTGGGGCCTGAACTCTGGACCTAGGTGCTGTCCCTCAGCTCTTCAGCTCAAGGCTAGCATTCTGCCACTTGAGTCACAGCTCCACTTCTGACTTTTTCTGCTTATGTGGTGCTGAGGAATTGAACCCAGGGCTTCATGCATGCAAGGCACGCACTCTACCACTGAGCCACCTTCCCAGCCCTCTTATTTTTTGTACTTTTTTTTTTGCCAGTCCTGGGGCTTGAACTCAGGGCCTGGGCACTGTCCCTGACCTGCTTTTGCTCAAGACTAGCACTCTACCATCTTAGCCACAGCACTACTTCCAGCTTTTTCTGTTTATGTGGTACTGAGGAATCAAACCCAGGGCTTAATGCATGCTAGGCAAGCACTCTACCATTAAGCCACATTACTTGTTTTCTTTTTGTCTTTATGTACCAGTATTGAGGCTTGAACTCAGAACCTGGGCACTGTCCCTTGCCTTTTTTGTTCAGGCCTGGTGCTCCACCACTTGAGCCACAACTCCATTTCTGGCTTTTTTGGTGATTAATTGGAGATAACAGTCTCAGGGACTTTCTTAGGCTGGCTTTGAACTGTGATGCTCAGATCTCAGTCTCCTGAGTAGTTAAGACTATAGGTGTGAGTCACCAGTGCTTAGCTGATAGGTGATATTTCTGCTATTTGCTAAGCAGCCTGGTTAGTGATTGCACAATTTTACACATTGAAGAACTGTTTATATCATCATAGGTAAATGAAGATCATGTACCCACGACCACCTTTCTACCCCATGCATAGGATCCTCTGATTTTAGACCTCACTAGACAGGTAAACAAGGTATTTGTGACCCAGATATAGAAAAAGAATCAGTCATTTTTGTCTCTGCTCATTCTTCCCTGCTCCATCCCCTAAAGTATGCTTTTTTACCTGCTCCTTGTGGCTCTCAACCCCCACTTCTGGGAGCAATTCCACAACAAGAGTTGGCTGCTATAAAGCTCATGCCTGTAAACCTAGTTACTTAGGAGGCTGCATTCTGAGGATTGTGAATCAAAGCCAGTCCAGGCAGGAAAGTCCATGGGACTCTTATCTCCAATTAACTATCAGAAACAAAGCCAGGAGTGGAGCTATGGCTCAAGTGGTACAGTGCTTACCTTAAGCAAAAAAGCTAAAGGATGCTCAGCCCTTACTAGTAGAAGCAGGGGTCTAACAATCCAAATTCTTCTTGGTCCCTTACATATTTCTCATTTAGAATATGACTAGCTCACTGCTGTGAGCTTTCGGGACATGATCCATTTGTAACTTTGATCTGCATAGAGCTTTGTCTTTGCTAACACAATATGATAGTCAATATCCAGATAATAGAACAATGCAATAACAACAGGTACTCACCTACATCTTGGGGTCCTGACAACATGGGATGACCAATGTGAAGGCCCCTGAAACACACATGTGCAACCCCTTTACTTTCAACATCTTTTTTTCTTTTTTTCAGTACCTGAAGTTGACTGCAATTGAATAACAGACCCAAACCAGGACTTCAAAATCATGGGGTGTTCTTATCTCCAGGCTCCTTGTTAAATAAAGAAATGTCATCGCGGTATCACAAGAACTTCTGGTGTGATCTCCATCTTTGCCTGTGTGTGTGTGTGACTCTTGAAATATGTTCTCTCCTTCTATTTCTAGCTCTGGATTTCTATATACCACAAAAGAAAGAGCTGGCTTAGATTAATGTATCCCAGACCACACCCAGGTGTTCATGGATTTTATGTGTGGTGTTTCTAGACAAAAATATTTCTGAAGGTAACATGATGCTGGCCCCTGTAGAGCACTGTATTTGATTACATTTTGGTAATCCTACCAGCTAACTTTATCTCAGAAGTGTGGGCTGTCCACAAATGACAGGACTATCATTGTAACCATATCCCATTCAGTGTGGGAGTCTGGCTTCATCTTGTCATTGTGGAGTAACAGAAGGGAAACTGTGATGGTGCACTGATCAACCCAATACTCCCTGGAGAGCCAGCTGGATCTATTATTTAGAGTCAGCTTGGAGATGTGGTTCCCCTCAGAATGGCCATGAGTTTCATGACCAGCTGTGACAAGCGGTTTATCCTGAAACGATTTCAAAAGCAAGGGGAAAAAAAAAGTTTTTGGAACTGAGCAAACCAGAATTTGGAGAGGCCTTCTTTTCTTTGGTCAATGCTGCCTTTTTTAGTTTTAGATTTGTTTTGTTCAGTACTGAGATTTGAACCCTTGCTAAGCAAGGGTTCTAGTACTTGAGCGAGGCCTCCATCCCAGCCCTGGCTTTTTATCTAATTTTCTCACTGATGAGAACCTATAATCCTCATAGATTTTTCCAATTTGTAGCATAAACCCTGTACCTTTGTGGTGTGCTGGACGCATTGAGACTTTGCCGAATGATTTGCTGAAAATAATTCTGATGATAAAATTCAAAACATACTGGTTTAAAATATGTATGTATAGATGTATGTGTACATTCATGGTGTACACATGTTTATATATGAACACATAGACATAGCTAGTGTCACTCAAATTTCTTTGTCCTTCCCTAAATTTTCTAGGTTAAGTTTAACAGTTGCAGCCTAGAGATTCTAAGACGGGCCAGAAAGTTTTAGGAAAATGCTACATCCTTTATCTAAAGACATATTTTCTTCCTTGCCTTCCTCCCTAGCCTAAAGGAAGAACTTGACTGTGTTTTCTAAATTGGATAAAATGTCAAATGCATGGTACATTGATACCCAATCATGGTCTTCAAAATGATCTTTCAAAATTATGCTTTTGATTAGAAAAGTCTGTCTTCTCATTAGAGAACAAAAGAGGATGAATTCCTAAAATAAGGCAAATATTAAGGTTTAAGGTAAATTCTATTTCCTCATTAGAACGTTTCATTTATTAAAATTTTTTTGTTTGTTTGTTTGTTTGTGGGTTGTGGGGCTTGAACTCTGGGCCTAGGAACTGTTCTGAGCTCTTCAGCTCAAGGTAAGTGCTCTACTGCTTGAGCCACAGGGCCACTTCCCTAAAAATTTTAATATATAAGATGCATGTGATATCCTGCAATCAAAGGAAAATAACAAAAAGAGCTAAGGAGCTGGGCACTGGTGGCTCTGCCTATAATCCTAGCTACACAGGAGGCTGAAATCTAGAAGACTACAGTTTTTGAAGCTTGCTCAGGTGGAAAAGTCTGACACTTCATCTACAATTAACTAGCAAAAATCTGGGCTGCAGGGGTGGCTCAAGTGGTAGACCACCAACTGTGAGCAAGAGGCCCTGAGTTTAAATCCTGATGCTTAACTAAGTTCCCTTGGCTCATGCCTGTAATCCTAGCCACTCAGGAGTCTTTGGTTTAAAGCTAGCCGCGGCAGAAAAGCCCATGAGACTCATCTCCAATTAACCACCAAAATGCTGGGAAGTGGAGCTATGATTGAAGGGGTAGGGCACCTGCTTTGAGCAGAAAAAGCCAAGTGAGAGCACAAGGCTCTTGACTCCAAGCCCCAGTACTAGCACAAAAAATAAATATTAATAAACAGCTCTAAAGCATGCATAAAGTTTAGAACAGTGTCTGGCATGTAACAGCTGATAAATGGTAGCTTAAAAAATAGTTACTGGGCTAGGTGCCAGTTACTCATGCCTGTAATCATAGCTACTCGGCTGAGATCTGAGGCCAAAGCCAGCAGGAAAGCCAATCAGCTACCAAAAAAGCAAAAGTGGAGCTGTGGCTCAAGTGGTACAGCATTCATCTTGAGCTCAAAAGCTCAGGGACAGCACCCAGGCCCCTGAGTTCAAGCTTCAGAACTAGCAGGAAAAAAATTATTGGGTTTCCATCTACCTAGCAGACCAGAGACACTATTCAACCCCCAGAAAATTACATACTATATCTGCATTTAAAATCTTCGCTTTTTTAGTCACTTTGCATCAAGAGAAAAGTATGGATTAGAAACGCAAACTTGTTATAAATTATTTCCTGATATTAACACTTCCCTCATCCCTTTCTTTCCTTTTTTTTTTTTTTTTAAATGTGCCCAGGTCACAAGAAGATTTGAGGGAAGCACATGCCATGCAAGTGTGTGAGAAGCCAGTCATCATGCTTATGAACGGGAAAAGGAATGACCCCTTTCTTTTGAAAAGCACAAAGCTCCTTAAGAAGTAATCAACTAGGTCCCCCAGCAACTTGACTATGCAGTAAATATTTCTTAAGTTGGTGCTTAAATTCCAACCTTTATTGGACAGACGTGGCTATATTAAAATACCGGAAATGACAACCACAGGGGAAGTAGATAAACACTCAGCCTTTTAAGTTAGGCTTGCTGATGTTTAGCAAGCATTAACTAATTGAGACAACTCCTGGGTGAGGTGTTTCTTTACCTTTTCTAGCAATGTCATCATCTTAGAGATAGAAACTTAGCAAAAAGCTAAATAATTTTGGGCCAGGTGCCGGTGTCTCACGCCTGTAATCCTAGCTACTCAGTGTCTGGCATGTAACAGCTGAGATCTGAGGCTCACAGTGCAAAGCCAGCCCAGGAAGGAAAGTCCATAAGACATCTCCAATAAACCACCAGAAAACCGGAAGTGGCACTGTGGCTTAAATGGTAGAGCACTAGCCTTGAGCTGAAGAGCTGAGGGATGGTGCCCAGGCCCAGAGTTCAAGCCCCACAACTAACCACAAAAAAAAAAAAATTAATTTTGCACAGGAAATAATTACCTGCTTGAAAGATAACAGCACTTTGCATCTAAATAACACAAGCACCCATTAGAAATGCTAATGAAATGCTGAGACACTTGGAAAGTATGTTCTCTCAAGGCTGGCATTCATGGTTTCTACTTTGAACCATGCCTCTACTTCTGGCTTTTTATTGGTTATTTGGAAATAAAAAATCTCACAAATTTGACTGCTCCCAGTTAGCTTCAAACAGATCTTCAGATCCCAGCCTCCTGAGTAGCTAGGATTACAGGTGTGAGCCACTCATGCCTGCCTACCAAAATATTCTTAAAAGATCTACCTTTCTGCACAATCCTTCTAGCACGCTATCATAGTCTTCCATTAGTGTCCACAGCGGGTGGAGTCCAGAACCTAAACTCAACTGTACTGAACTACTAAGCTCTTATCTAAAATAGTGTAGTATTGCACATAACCTACGTACAATTTCCTGTATACTTTAAATCATTTCTGGATTACATATACCATCTAATGTAATATAATGCTATGTATTTGTTATACTGTGTTCCTTAGGAAATTAGGATGGTACAGGCATCATTTCCCAATACTTATGCATTTGGATGAACCTGAAGACCTACATATAAAAAGGCCATCAACAGCCAAGCACCAGTGGATCACACCTGTAATCCTAGATATGCAGGAGGCTGAGATCTGAGGATCATATTTCAAAGCCAGCCCAGTCAAGAAATTCCATGAGACTCTTATCTCCAATAAACTCCAAACAAATTTTGGAAGTGGCATTGTGGCTCAAATGGTAAACACTTGCCTTGAGGAAAAGCTGAGAGACAGCACCCAGGTCCAGAGTTCAAGCCCCAGGACTGGCAAAAAAAAAAAAAAAAAAAAGCCGGCATCTCTGTAGATTACATCTGGTTTCTTGGTAGATATCTCTAAAAAAGTTACTTTGTTCTTTTTGACTCTGAGACCAGGTTCTACTGTGGGCATATTGATTGGAAAGGTGATCTTTTGGGAAGTATCACTGACAACTCTGAGGTGGAGTCTAGCCACTAAGGTAGAAAGAATTCCACAGGATCATAATTTAAATTCATATACCCATCCAAAGGAACCTCTGGGCACATTTGCAATCCCATAATTAAGACTGATAATAGCACCATAAAACCCAAGCATTAGCTTCAGAGGAGAATGTCTGAGTAAGCATACTATCCTAAAAGCAAACTGACTCTTAGAAGCTAGGTGCATGGGGGTAGTCATAAGAGTACCACATTTCCTGGCTACCAACCCACCCTACTAAGTGATCTGAGCAATAAGTAATGTAGTAAAGAAATTGCATTGCATGACTTAACTTGCAAGTGGAATTAAGAGCATGTGAATTAGGAGTACTTGACCATTTGCTGCCGGGAAGCCTCCAGATCTACCTCACTGTTTTGTTTTGCAGTATTTCAATACTAGTGAAGCTGAAGTTCCTACACTGGCTCATTGCAACCACTTGAACTTCAATGGCCCTGTGCTGGGCTTTGTTCTTTGATATTCTCTTGAGAAACCTCTCCCACTCCCATTGGTGGTTTCATTGTTTACCAGCTCTTTAAATTCTAAATATTTAGTATTAACCCTTTGTCAGTTGTATATGTCTCCATATAGAGGTTTGAAGCTTACCCCTGAAACAGATTGGCTCTGAAATGTACTAGCTGTGAAGTTTAGGTATTAGGAGTTGGGTTAGTCAGCTTTCCATCACTTTAATATGCCTGAGATCATCAACTTAAAGGTTTATTTTGGCCCACAGTTTTGGAGATTTTCAGTCCATGCTTTCATGACATTGTAACCCTGTGACAGTATACCAGGATGGCAGTACATGGTAGGGGAGGCTCTCTACCTATGGCTACCAGGAAGTGAAACAACCAAGGAATCAGTGTTCTAATAGCCTCTTAAAGGGCACATCCCAATAACGTAACTTTCTTCTACTAGGTCCCACCTCATTCTCCTCCCCTTCTTTCCTGTCTCCTCCCCTCCCCTTTTCTAGTCCCTCCCCATTTCTCCTTTCCTTTCTTCCCCTCTCCCTCTCTCCCCCTGTCTCTTTTCTGACTGCAAAGATGTCACTATACTGCTGAGCCACACCTGCAGCCCAGTTTTTCACTGGTTATTGTTAGGATAGGATCTTGCTCCCCAGCCCAGGTGTGTGCCTAAGCTGGGATTTCCCCTCCTTTTAAGTTTTTGTGATCACTGGGACTGTGATGCCAGCCACAGCTTCTCTTTATGTAGAAGGAATCCTTTTCCCAGGTTGGCCTGACATCTCAATTTTACTCTCTCGGTTTCCCATGTAACTTGGGATGACAGTGTGAACCATGAGTTTTTGTTTTTCACATGAAAACATCAGTTCCACCAAACCTGAGGTTTGGGTTACTCTTAGGGCCAGAGGTATCTTCTGAGAGAAGCGGGGGACAATAGAAAGCAATAGATGTGAGCTTAGGGCTTTGTGGGTCATGGTAGAAGTTTAGGGTTTTTATTTTGTTTTGTTTTTTGCCAGTGCTGGGGCTTGAACTCAGGTCCTGGACACTGCCCTGGGCTTGAATTATTTTTTTATTTTTGTCTCAAGGCTATTGCTCTATCACTTAAACCTGTTACAGATAAGAGTCTCATGGACTTTGCTGCCTGGGTTGGCTTTGAATTGTGATCTTCATATCTCAGCCCCCTGAGTAGTTAGGATTTTAGGCGTGAGACACTGGTACCCAGCTTAGATTGTATTTTTAAGTGGAAAGCCATTAGAAGTTTTCAAGAAGAGTGAAGATCTGACTTATGTCTGTTGGAAATTAACCAGATATTAGTGGCTCACACCAGCAAATTTCTAGCTACTCAGGAGACTGATGTCTATTGAGGATCTTAGTTTGAAACCAATTGGAACAGACAAACTTGAGAGACTTAAATGGCAAAAAGCTAGAAGTGGAGCTGTGGCTCAAGTGATAGAACACACACACAACCTTGAGTTGGACCTGAGTTCAAATTCAGTGTCAACACACACACACACACACATTTTAAAAGATAATCTGATTAGCATGATGGCAGCAATATCAGAGGTAGAAAGTTGCATCTGTAAGAGGATGGTAACGATCACATTTTAGATATGCCAAATTTGATACATTGTATTCCCTTGTGGCTTATAACATCAACACCTACAGAGAATTTATGAATAAGAAGGAATTGTAATACCTACCTCTGAAACACTACACCCAGCTCATTCAAGTTATTTATAAGAATCTGACATTAATGGTGGTTGATGATAGTAGGACCCATGCATGCGTTCAGTAGTTTCTATGTGTCAGGAGTTATATTAACCATTTCATTAACCTACCCTCATCGTAGCATCATAACAAACCTTATTAGGAGTCATTATCTGTGTTTTACAGGTGAAGAAATGAAGGTTCATGAGGATGCTTTAGTTATTCAAGGTCAATCCTGTAAGTGGCAGATTTGAAACTGGGGAAGGTCTCGTTGGTGCCAATACTGTTCCTTTGAACCACTTGCCAAACCATGTTCTGGAGGCGAGTGGGGGCTTGAATCAGTGGTTTGGGCAGTCACTCGGAGACCTGCCGAGCCCGGAGCTGGGTCAAACATGTACATTTCACTTCAGTGCAGAAATGTTCATTTGAGAAGGGACCTCCGTTCCTCGGGTTCTGTAAACCTAGGAGACTCTGGCCTTGGCGTGGAATGATTTCGGGTTAATTTCAGACGGAGAGAAGCCAAAGGAGACGGAGCTGCTTCTCCGCCTACTGGGAACGTGGCTGTGGAAACCGACCCAGACCACAGCTCCATTTTTCCCCGGGGATCAGCGAGCCCGCCATCAAAGCAGCTTGTTGTTCCAGCAGCTGGAGACGCCAGGACCGGGACGCAGCCCCAGAACTGAGGCTGCCTTGTTCCCTCCCCAGAGGCCTCTTTCCCAAACAGCGGAGGCGGCACGGCGGGGGGGCCCGGCTTTCCCAGGGGGGTCGAGGCTAGACCCCATCCGAACGCTGGACCCTGTGTATTGCTTCATCTTTGCACTGAGAGGACGACACGAACCACCACCACAACATCATCCCCCCCCCCTCCAAACACAGACCCCCCCCACAGGAACTATGTTAACCAGCTCATAAACGTTTCCTGCTAGAAAGCGGCTTTCGTGGCCGCCTGTTTGATCCAGGGTCAGCTCAGGGGGGAGGGAGGGATAACGCGAGCCGGCCAGCGGAGAACAAGCGACCCCCTCCGGGCCCCGCGTCGCCACGCCCCTCGTCCCGCCCTTCTCGCGTAGCCTCGCCCCTCTCCTCTCTCACCATTGGCTGGTCCGAAAGACGCGGGGCGTTGTCTGTTTGAATGGGAGCGCCTGGAGCTGGACGCACGCGCAGAAGAACGCAGGCACTGGGGGGGGCGCCGGCGGCGCCGCGGGACTCCTGAGTGACAGAGGGTCGCTCGGGAGTAAGCGAGGGGAGGCCAGCGCTCTGGCCCACGTGACCAGCCGGGGGCGGGCGCAGGGGGCGCGCCCGGGGCTCCCGCGGTGCCCCTGCCTGGCGCGGCGCCCGCGGAGAGCGGACTCGCCCGGGGGAGGAGGCGCCGTGGCCCCCAGTCTGAGGCCGGAGGCGGCTGCTCGCAGAAGCCCGCCGCGCACCCCGTACTCTCCGGCCAGCGGAAGGTGAGTCCTGCTCGGCTCCCGCGGGAGCGAGTGGGCCGGGGGCCGGCGGCTCGGGACACCCCCTTTGTTCCGGTCCGGGAACCCGGCAGTCGGGGTGGGGAGCGGCGGGTCGCCCCGTGGCCAGCGCTCGGTGGCGTTTTCGCGTGAGGAGTTTTGCGGGAGCCGCAAGTTTAGGAGTTTAGTGACGTCCCCCGAGCCCGGAGCGTCGCCAACCGCCGACCGTGGGCGCGGTGCCCGCGCGGGGTCGGCGCGGGTCGGACCCCGCACCTGCGGCCCCGCGCCCCGCGGGGTCGGGCCGCCTGGGTCCGCACGGACCGTGCGTCGCCTGTCCACTCGTGACCTTTGGAGCCACCCACCTGTCGCCTCCCGGTCGGTCCGCTGACCCCGGTGAAGTGGCTTGTGCAACGCGGAGTTGGCAGTGAGCGCGCACGGGTGAGCGTGTGCCTCCCGAGCCCGGCCGGCCGCCTTCCCGCGCGCGGTGGGGGGCTGCCGGGCCCGGGAGGGCCGGGACCCGCCCGGGGACGTCGGCGCCGTCTCCGACCCGCCGGAGGAGCGAGCCGGAGGAGCGAGCGAGCGAGGCTGGAGAGTTGGCGTGTGCTGTGCACCGTTCAGCCGGGAAGGAAGGGGTGTGTGTGTGTGTGTGTGTGTGTGTGTAAGTGCGTAAGTTAATGTGATCAGCCGAGCTGGATGGTCAGGGTGTGTGTGTGTGTGTGTAAATTAACGTGATTAACCGAGCTGGATGGTCAGGGTGTGTGTGTGTGTTTGTGTGTGTAAGTGTAAGTTAACGTGATCAGCCGAGCTGGATGGTCAGGGTGTGTGTGTCTGTGTGTGTGTGTCTGTCTGTCTGTGTGTGTCTGTGTGTGTGTAAGTGTAAATTAAGGTGATCAGCCAAGCTGGATGGTCAGGGTGTGTGTGTGTCTGTGTGTGTGTCTGTGTGTGTGTAAGTGTTAGTTAACGTGATCAGCCGAGCTGGATGGTCAGGGTGTGTGTGTCTGTGTGTATGTAAGTGTAAGTTAACGTGATCAGCCGAGCTGGATGGTCAGGGTGTGTGTGTCTGTGTGTGTGTAAGTGTAAGTTAACGTGATCAGCCGAGCTGGATGGTCAGGGTGTGTGTGTGTGTGTGTATGTCTGTAAGAGTAAGTTAACGTGATCAGCCGAGCTGGATGGTCAGGATGTGTGTGTGTATGTGTGTGTGTGTGTCTGTCTGTAAGTGTAAATTAACGTGATCAGCCGAGCTGGATGGTCAGGGTGTGTGTGTGTCTGTTTCTGTGTGTCTGTGTGTGTGTAAGTGTACATTAACGTGATCAAACAAGCTGGATGGTCAGGGTGTGTGTCTGTGTATCTCTGTGTGTGTGTCTGTGTGTAAGTGTAAGTTAACGTGATCAGCCGAGCTGGATGGTCCAGCTGCCTCTCCCGGGTGCCCGGGAGATCATCTGGCTCACATGCGGCCCCCTGCGACGCCTGCTCAGCTTTGATGGTTGTAAAGGTGGAGGGGGACCTAGGAGGGTGGGCACGATAGGGGGGCGGGAGGGGGGGCGGGGCCGCCTCAGACTGACTCCTACTTAGACCTGGCCTCCTTGAATGGGTTTCTGGCAAGCCGTTTTCTCAGGCTGTTGTTTAGAAGGACGGTGTGCGGGTTTACCAAGTTAAAAGCTGCGTGGTCCTGTTGTAGGTGCTTAGCTCCTACCATCCTCTGAGAAGATAAGCGCGCTAGTTGTATTTTCTTCCTTTATTGAGTCAGACGTGCGGCACTACACATGTATTTTAGTATAAACCCGAGACTTGGTCCTAGGCTAAGTATAACAATAATAACATTCAGTAGTTTTAAACGTTATTGGCTTTTTTTTTTTTGTCTTTTCTTTTTTGGTACTGGGGATCGAACCCAGGACGTTGCGCTTGCTAAGCAAGCGCTTTGCCACTGAGCTACATCCCAGCCCACGTTATTGGCATTTTTTTTTCTTTCTCTCTCTCCCAATACTGGGGATTGAACCCAAGGCCATGCACAAGAGGTAGGAAAAAAGCTTTACTGCTTAGCTCCATCCTCATCTCTTTTTAAGGCAATGTCTTGCTGAGTGTCCCGGGTGGATCTGAACTTGCAGTCCTTCTGTCCTAATCTCCTGCAGGAGTAGCTGAGGTTGCAGGCAGGCATGGGACACAAATGGCTTTTTCTTTTCTTTGGGGGGCGGGGGACGGGGAGGGCCGAGCCAGTCCTTGGGCTTAGGATCTCCTATTCTCACTGGGTTTTTTTGTTGTTGTTGTTTGTTTGTTTGTTTTGCTTAAGGCTTGTGCTCTATCACTTGAGCCCTACTTCCACTTCTGGCTTTTTGCTATAGTTAATTGGAGTTAGGAATCTCTTGGATTTGTCTGCCCTGGCTGACCACACTCCTCAGAGCTCAGCCTCCTAAGTAGCTAGGGTTAAAGGCATGAGCCTCGGGCACCCAGCTAAAATGGCCTTTTCTTTTCTTTTGGGGGGGGGGGGTCTGGTAGTAGGGCTGAACTCTGGGCCTGGGCGCTGTCCCTCAGCTCTTCCGCTCAAGGCTAGCGCTCTACCACTTGAGCCACAGCGCCACTTCTGGCTTTTTTCTTTTTGTTTCTGTGGTGCTGAGGAATCAAACCTAGGGCCTCAGGCATGCAAGGCAAGCGCTCTACCTCTGAGCCACCTTCCCAGCCCAAAATGGCCTTTTCTTAAGCATAAAATAGTTCTAAGATTTACTTAAGAAAATAAAATGTCGTAGTCCTTTGGAATCCTAAAAAATTGAAAACTTGAATAGGCATTCGACTTTATAACAACAACTTACAAAATAGCAACTATTCACATCATTCTTAATTATTGACCATTTTGTTATGTACAAAGCCAAACACTGAGGTAGGTGCTTAAATTATATCTGTTTATGACAACACAGGTAACTGTCATTCTGCCCACATCACCTCTGAGATTTTAGCAAAGATTATGTTACTAGTAAGTAAGTCATACTGTTGGGATTCAAACCATGGTCTGACCCCAGAGCACATGCTGATCGCTTCTGTTTGTCTATTTAAAGCCCCACTTGTCTCTGCATCACATTCGTAGGGCATTATTCTACTTTAAGATGCTTGTAGATGCTGTCTTGTTGAGGGAATATTTCCATGCTTCTGAAACTGCCCTCTAGCCGTCACTGCCATCTGAGTCACATATTTTCAGTATCCTTTTAATCATCTTTCTAAAAACATTTAAGAGTAAAACTTTTCTGAGTTTCTTGCATAATTATGATGAGCTCCATTTACCATGGAGAAAGAAATACGCTGAAGTCAGGTTTTCTCATTAGTATAGAATCCCCTTGATCAACACAGGATCTTGCCCATGCCGGGCAAGTGCCATTCCATACCATTGACCTGCCCTCTTAACCCAGTATTACAGAATGCTTTTCTGCTTCATACATAGTTCCTGTTTTCTTCCCAGGCAAGAAATCAAAGAAGTTTGTTTGACATCTATTTTTAAATATATATTTTTATTGTAAAGATATTGTACAGAGGGGTTACAGTTACATGAGTAAGGTAATGAATGAGTACATTTCCTACTGAGGGGTTTTTGCTCCCTCCTTTGTTGACATCTATTATGTATTTGGTATTCTGTGGTAAGAAAAGGCTTCTTGTTCAATAGTTGTTTTCTAATATCTTTCTTTCTTGTCTCTTCTTTCTGCCCTATATGATGCTACCAGTTTATCTTCCGGGTATACATCCAACTTTGCTATTTCTTTTTTTTTTTTTTTTGGTCAGTCATGGGTCTTGAACTCTGGGTCTGAATGCTGTCCCTCAGCTCTTCAGCTCAAGGCAAGTGCTCTACCACTTGAGCTACAGCGCCACTTCCGGAGTGTACTTTGGTACTGTTCTACCTTCTCAAACGTCATTTTCACTCCTAACTGGGTGCTTTTCCTGGGACCCGCAGCTTGAGACAGTTCTTTTCAACAGAATGCCTTTCTTGCATTTGCCTAATTAGAGCTGCCATCCTTCAAGATGTGATACAGCTTTCCTTGCTTCTGTCTTTTTAGATCCTTATTGTCTCATCATTCTATTATTATTTTGTGCTGGCACTCGGGCTTGAACTCAGCATATAGATGCTGCCCTTTAGCTGGTGCTCTATGATTTGAACCAAACCTTTACTTCCAGCTTCTTGCTAGTTAATTGGAGATAGTCTCACAGACTTTTCTGCCCAGGCTACCTTCCGCTTGTTGGTAGGATTACAGGCATGCACTGCCCAGTTCTCATAACATTATTTTTTTCTTTTTCTTTTTTTTTTGGCAGTCATGGGGCTTGAACCCTGGGCCTGAGCGCTGGCCCTGAACAATTCCACTCAAGGCTAGCACTCTGCCACTTGAGCCACAGCGCCACTTCTGGCTTTTTCTGCTTATGTGGTGTTAAGGAATCAAACCCAGGGCCTCATGCATGCAAGGCAAGCACTCTACCACTGAGCCACCTTCCCAGCCCTTCATAACATTATTAAACTGCATAGAAACATTTACTTTCCCATAGAAGGGTTATTGCTAACTTTAGAGTAGACTCATGTTTGAATTACTTTCCTATGAAGAATTCTGAGCTAAACCTCTACAGACTTTTTTTTTCATTTATAATCTTTCAAATTTGGGATTTATGTCTGTGTTTGAAAATGATTTTGCCTGTTGAAAGCCCTGCAGTGTCTGGGCCACTCCCAACTACTAGAGAGGCAGAGATTGGGAGGATCACCGTTTGAGGATAGCCTGACAGTTATTAATAAGATCCTATCTCGACTCAACAAGCTATGATTATCCATTATTGTAAATCCCAGCTACACAGGAGGCCATAGGTAGGAAGATCAAGGTCTAAAGCTAGGCCTGGATATTGGGAGACCCAACCTAAAAAATAACAAAAGTAAAGGGGATGGGATAGGAGCATGGCTCATTAACACACCTATATGGCAAGTTAGAGGCCCTGAATTCAAACCCCAGTAACCCTCCCCCACCCTTCCTCCACAACACACAAATTGACGATAATTTTTTTTTTTTTTTGGTCAGTTTTGGGGCTTGAACTCTGGGCCTGAGTGCTGTCCCTCAGCTCTTCAGGTCAAGGTTAGCGCTCTACACTTGAGCCACAGCACCACTTTTTTTTTTCTGAGCCACAGCACCACTTTTTTTTTCTTCTGGTTTTCTGGTGGTTGTTTGAGATAAGAGTCTCATGGCCTTTCCTGCCTGGGCTGTCTTTGAACTGTGATCCTCAGATCTCAGCCTCCTGAGTAGCTAGGATTACAGGCATTAGCCACCGGGGCCTGGCTAATGATCAGTTTTCAGAATGGAATTGAATAGACTCTAAAAAGATAAATTTTAAATACAACTTTTTAAAAAATCATGTATTTATTTTTGTTCAGGTCCTGGGGCTCAAAATCAGGGCCTGAGTGCTGTCCTTGAGCTTTTTGTTTATGTTTTGTTTTTTTGCCAGTCATAGGGCCTGAACTCTGGGCCTCAGCGCCGTCCCTCAGCTTTTCAGCTCAAGGCTAGTGCTCTACCACTTGAGCCACAGTGCCACTTCAGGCTTTTTCTGCTTATGTGGTGCTGAGGAATTGAACCCAGGGCCTCATGCATGCAGGGCAAACGCTCTACCACTGAGCCACCTTCCCAGCCCTGTCCTTGAGCTTTTGTGCTCAAGGCTAATACTCTACCTAGCCACAGCTCTAAGTCTGGCTCTTTTTTTAAAAAAACAAAAAGTATTAAGATAGGAAAAGACAATGACACAGTTTTATGAATTTTTTGTTTTTAGAAACTTAGCTTAGTTTGAACCATTATAATTTTCATATTACAGACATTTTCTTGTTCTCTCTTGTGCTTTGTAACCTGAATAATTATTTGGAAAGTACTAAGTGTAATTATAGTTCATTAAAAAGTAAAGTTGGGTGCTGGTAGCTCACATTTGTCATCTTAGCTACTCAGAAGGGTGAGATCTGAGGATCACAGTCTGAAGCCAGCCAGAGCAGGAAAGTCTATGAGACTCTATTAACCATCCACAGTGCCACTTGCAGTTTTCTAGTGATTTATTGGAGATAAGAGTTTCAAAGACTTTCCTGCCTGGGCTGGCTTCGAATCATGATCCTCAGATCTCAGCCTCCTAAGTAGCTAGGATTACATGCATGAACCATTGGCACCCAGCTGGTACTGGGGTTTGAACTCAAGGCTTCCAGCTTGCAGAGCAGGAACTCTACTGCTGAACCTTGCCTCTGCTAGTCTAATGTACATAGCTAAGATAAGACTTTTCTTTAATTGAACCTATTTATACTATTATTTTTCATCTCCATAGTGAATGTCAAACCCAGGGCCTCATGCATGCTAGGCAAATGCTCTCTCCTTGAGTTACATCCTCCAGCAGCAACATATTTATACTCACAAAGGTAAATAATCTGGTCCCCCATCCCCGAGTTCATTTTGATAAATACTATTTCATTGCTCAGAGGCGCAGAGGCATTATGCCTTTGTGTTCCTCCCATAAGTATATCCATAATCTGATATTTAATTCAGCAATTACTTTGACAGTGCCACTTTGAAATTTTAAAGCAGCCATTTTATCCTCTATCAAATTATTATCACTAAGGAGTATAGTCAGAAGGTAGCAGGGTTTTCTTTTTTTTGTTTGTTTATGCCAGTTCTGGGAAGCTTTTTCACTCAAGGCTAGTTCTCTACCACTTGAGCCACAGCTCCACCTGAACCACAGCTCCACTTCTAGCTTTTTTTGGTGGTTAATTGGAGATCTGAGTCTCATGGGCTTTCTTAAAGCCTGGGCTGACTTTAAACCTCACCCCTCAGATAGGTCTCAGCCTTCTGAGTAGTTAGGATTACAGATATGATCCATCAGCATCCAGCAAAGACCGCAGTTTAGTGTCCCTTCCTGTTTTATCCACTCCCAACAACCCTTTCATACTCAGCTTCTTTCTGATTTGTCATGGGCTGCTAAACCCTAAGATACTAATAACTATTTGTGCAGTAATCATATCCCCAGTGCTTTATATTGAGATTGCTGGGAACAACATTGATTACAAGCATTCCACATTTCCTATGGAAATAGACTCATACATCCACACTTGGCCTTTTCTCATGGTTAATAACAGTGCTAAATGAAGTATTAAAATATCCAAGTCCCCTTTTTATAGACTATATTTCAGTATTTATATACTTTGAAATTTCAGTGTAGGTTTTATTAGTGTTTAGGCTATCCAGGGAGCAGAGTACCTTTGAACTTTACATAATGGAAATTTTTTTTTGTTGTTGGTCATGGGGGCTTGGGTGCTATCCCAGCGCTCTTCAGCTCAAGGCTTTACCACTTGAGCCACAGCACCACTTCCAGTTTTCTGAGTGGTTTATTGGAGGTAAGAAGACTCTCACGGACTTTTCTGCCCGGGATGGCTTTGAACTGTGATCCTCAGATCTCAGCCTCCTCAGTAGCTAGGATTATAGGCATGAGCCACCAGGACCCAGCTTATTTTATATGTGTGTGTGTGTATGTGTGTGTGTGTGTGTGTGTGTGTGTGTGTAAATAGACAGATAGATAGATAGATAGATAGACATTTCTCAATAAGAAAGGAAGTTAAATCATTCCTTGATCTTCAAGGGGTTTTGGTTCTATGACATTTTCCTCCCAGATATTCACGAACAAAAATCAAAGTTTGAAATTAATCATGCCTTCTCAACTAATAGCTGGACACAGGCATATGTGCTTGGCATCTGACTACATGTGACTACATGAGAGGCTGAGATTGAGAAGATCACAGTTTCAGCCTGGGCAGAAAATGTCTGCAAGATAACAGCAGAAGCTGGTGTGCGGTGCACACACTTGTTATTCTAGCTATGGGGAAAGTGGAAAAGGATGATGCTCCAGGTATGTGCCTGGACAGGCAAGAAGACCCTGTCTCAAAATAACCACTGCAGAAGAGGGCTGGAGGTATTGCTCAGCCTATTCTGCCTGTCTTGGACACTTCCTAGAAGTCCACTTAGCTGTATAAAGAGTCTTCTTCTTTTAACTTTCTCATCATGTAATTACATGTGAAGCAATAAGAGTTGATCTTTCTATATGTTTGTTAATATCTTGAATGTGATCAAAATTATTGCTTTATCTTTATTTCTTTCTAGTTGGACAAATTATGTTGCTAAAGTTTTTGTTATTTGTGAAGTTTTGGAAGATGCTATTTGGGGGTGAATATGTTTCTTTTTAGTTGTAAGTATTAACAGAGGTTTAAGGTTAAAATGTGATCGTGTACTCTAAGTTTATAAACCATTAGTGTTTGTGAGATTTTATATCAAATTAGTTTAGAAAATAAATGTAATTAACAAAGTAAATTCTCTCAGGTAAAAACTTCATGGCTGTGGGCAAGACACAGTGGCAGAAAGAGCTTGCCTAGCATGTACAAGGCTTCAGATTTGATCTTTTTTGTTGTTGTTGGTCATAGGGCTTGAACTCTGAGCCTGAGCGCTGTCCCTCAGCTCTTTAGCTCAAGGCTAGCACTCTACCACTTGAGCCATAGCACCACTTCCGGCTTTTTTCTTTTTGCTTATGTGGTGCTGTGGAATGGAACCCAGGGCCTCAGGCATGCAAGGCAAGCGCTCTATCACTTGAGCCACAGCACCACTTCCAGTTTTCTGATGGTTAATTGGAGATAAAAGTCTCTTGGACTTTCCTGCCCAGGCTGGCTTTGAACTGTGATCCTCAAATCGCAGCCTCCTCAGTAGCTAGATTACAGGTGTTAGCCGCTGTCGCTCGGCTTCAGATTAAATCTTTAGCACAAAACAGTAAATAAAAATTTTAAACTGCTTGTGACTATCAACCAGCTAGATAAATCGGATGCTAAAAGGACAATTACAAAAAAGATGATAGATTCCAAGTAAAACTGAAAGCATACTTCCAGTCAGAATCCCCAGTCGTATCTTAACTTTTATTTTTTCAGTGAGGGTTGAATTCAAATCTTGGTACTTGCTAGGCAGGTGCACTTCTGCTGAGCCATACCTCCAGCCCTCTTCTGCAGTGGTTATTTTGAGACAGGGTCTTCTTGCCTGTCCAGGCACATACCTGGAGCATCATCCTTTTCCACTTTCCCCATAGCTAGAATAACAAGTGTGTGCACCGCACACCAGCTTCTGCTGTTATCTTGCAGACATTTTCTGCCCAGGCTGAAACTGTGATCTTCTCAATCTCAGCCTCTCATGTAGTCACAGGTAGTCAGATGCCAAGCATATATGCCTGTGTCTACCTCAATATTCTTTTTTTTGGGGGGGGGGCTGAGCACTGTCTCTCAGCTCTTCAGCTCAAGGCTAACGCTCTACCACTTGAGCCACAGCGCCACTTCCAGCTTTTTTCTTTTTGCTTATGTGGTGCTGAGGAATCGAACCCAGGGCTTCAAGCATGCAAGGCAAGCGCTCTACCACTGAGCCACTTTCCCAGCCCCAACCTCAATATTCTTTAAACATTAAAATTTCCAGTTCCAGTGGCTGGGAATGTAGCTTAGTGGTAGAGTGCTTGCCTAGCATGCATGAAGCCCTAGGTTCGATTCCTTATTACCACATAGACAGAAAAAGCCAGAAGTGGGGGTGTAGCTCAAGTGGTAGAGTGCTAACTTTGAGCAAAAAAAGCTCAGGGACAGTGACCAGGCCCTGAGTTCAAGTCCCAGGACTGGCAAAGAAAAAAAAGAAAAAGAAATCTCCAGTTCCAATTCCTGGTCCTGTCATTAATTTTTTTTACCTAATGAATAAATTTATAATTTAATTTTTTGCATATTTAAGTGTAGATATATATAGATGCACATATACTGTATTATTTATAAACTAGATATTTGTTTATGTACTATTTATAAACTGGATATCTGTATATATGGTATCTGTATATGTAATTTACTAATGTTTATTATTAAATATAAACATTGAAATATATGTACTTATGCATATACACATATAGTATTAAATATATAGTATAAATATAATAGATATACAGTATTGTTAACTATGTAATATAGAACATAAGTGTTGCAACATGAATTGCTACAACATGAATCATGAGTCAAGAATTGCTTGCGTGTTCCATGAGTAATTTAAGATATAAAATGTTGCTGGGCTAAAGGTATAGGTCAGTAGCAGAATACTTGTTTAGCATGTGTGAGGCTCTGAGTTTGTGTGTGTGTGTAAAATCCTCCTTAATTATTACAGGGGTTATAATTAAAGAGAGACTCTTGGATATTTTGGAGAATAAAACCATATTAATTGTCTTTAGTAAACAACAAACAGTATTCTCCCTCCTTCCTTCCTTGATTTATTTTAAAAGTAGTCCTCTATGTAGTTTTCATCAAGTAAGGTATTTTATGACTTTTATTCATCTACATTCACTAATTTGTTAAACATGTAAATGAATACATGTAAATATTTAAAATGTTTATATTTTAATAAGTATAAATTGACATTTTAAAATTATTAATAAAAATTGGAACTTCATTATATAGATAAGGAGATAGTTACAGTTTAATTTTAAATTGATCCTAATGCCTTTCCTTGTGCCCTTTTCACAAATAACATGCTAAGCCTCATAGTGGATCATAGATGCGTTAGTTACCAGTTTATTGACTGTCTACATGCACTTTGGAACTCTAGTTCTGAATAGCTACACTAGTTCTCTTTAGTAATGTTTTTTATTAAGGGGAAGAGAGGTACGTTCTGAACAAAAGAAAAAGAGGTTTGTTGGATTAATAGCTATGACCTGTCTTTTCATCCTTTAAGTTATTGCTTCCTTTGTTGGACAGCAGAGGAAATAGCACAAATTATATTTGTGTTTCTTACCTGCCAACTAGTAGCTAATAGGAAAACTTCATTTCCTCTAGGAAGCTTTGTCAGTGTTCTCAAGACTGGGCTTTTCTCCTCCCTTCCTCATCTTACTGCTCTGTTTCTTATTAACCTCTCTAACTACTTAATCTCAAAAACATGATGTGAAGCAAACCCATCTAAAGCTAAGTAATATGTTATCTAGGGCTGTGTACACACTTTGGTAAAGTTACAAAGACAAGGCAGGAAGTGCTGAGCAGCATGCATCAGAGGCAAGGAAGGTGATGGTTAAGTTGAGGTCCCCCGCAGCGTGGAGATGCAGTGGTAATAGCACTTGGTCTTACACAGGGTAGTGCTAAGTAAGTAGTCCTTGTGTCATTCTTTTCACAGGCAAATACAGTATGATTACTGGATTTTCATGTGAGTTGTTAATAGCACCTTTTTTTCTGGTGGTACTGGTGCTTGAACTCAGGGCCTTGCGCTTAATCAACTAATTCACTTTAGCTGGCACTCTAACCCCTGAGCCACACTTGCCAGCTCTGTTAATAGTAGTTTTTAAAGAGCTCAGAATGTCATGGTTTTAAATTATTAGTGTAGATTAATTATGCAAAAAGATTTCATTTTGATACATACATATAATGTCCTTTGAATTAAATGTAACCTATCTGTATTACTTTCTTAATTTCATGTCTCTACATATAATTTTATTGATTCGTCTGTCCTGGGGCTTGAACTCAGGTCCTGGGTGCTGTACCTGAGTCTCTCTGTTCTCAGGAATAGCACTCTACCACTTGAACCACAGCTCCACTTCCAGCTTTTTCTGAGTAGTTTATTGGAGATAATGTCATGACTTTTCTGCCCCGACTGGCTTCAGATCTCAGCCTCCTGAGTAGCTAGGATTACAGATGTGAGATACCAGCACCTGGCTCATAATTTTGTTTTAAAGTGCTAATATGATGCATATTTTTCTACTATGGTTGCTTATAATAGACTATATTACATAAGATTATTGTGCTTTATTTACATCAGTTTTAAAAATGAAAGTACAGTTCTCTAGCCAGTCTCTTGAAGTCATGTCCTCATTTGGAATCCGCACTGTGACAGTTAAGCCTTCTGCTGTTTTCTGCAGCAACTGACCTGCCAGCAATCTGTGGAGTTAGCTGTGTGATTATGTGCAGCTCAGGGTTACTTTAGGTTATTCTTGGAAAAGAGGACTTGAAGCAAAGCATCTTGTATTCCTTTTGCAGAAATGTTGCTGAAGTGCTGCTGAAAGGGCCAGAGATGCAAGGATTTGGGACACATTTTGAACCTTTAAGCTGTCTGACATTGACCTCCTTTCATTATTAATAAAGAAGAAGCAGGAGCTTAGGATGTATTAACACCACCTCATTAATATACTAACCGGACAGTGTTCTGCAAACAATTCTGCATTGTAAAGAACTGGAGTGACCCAAAATAAAATTAATATTTTACTCACCTTATAATATGACTCCATGGAGGAAAATTTGATAAGCATGAGGGAAGACCATTCTTTTCATGTTCGTTACAGGTAAGACTATTGCTTTCCTAGTGATGACTTTCAATCCTCATTTATACGTGAATTTGAACAACGTTCAAAATATTCTAGGTACAGTTAGTACCTTCTGTAAGCCAAGTTTTCTTTCTGTTGTAGTTGTTTTTGTAGGAAAGCAGTAGAGAACAATTATGTACTATGGTTTATTAATGTTTTCTGAAAGTTATTGAATAGTTACTTTATATATTTGGTAGCTTTTTATACAATGAAAGTATAAAATGAAATATATTTCAGATCCTTGAGAGTAGAAGATGGATTTTTGTTGTTGAAAGATCTGATTGCTATGTTATAGTTTTAAATGTTAATCTTTTATAAAAATGCTTTTTAAATAGATGGTATTAAATAAAATCGGAATTGAATGGATAGGTACTTTCTAAAAATGACAAATTGATAACCATTTTTAGTAATAAAATGTTAATGACATTGTATGTAATAGGAACAAAGCAAGTATATCTGCATTGTCATTATTTAACATTTATTCTGGACATTCTGGTCATTGTACTAAACCAGAAAATAAAAGCTGTAGAAAAATAATTAAATAATAATGGCCTCTTTATCAAGGCTATTATAAATTAATAAAACATCAGAATTTAGAGCAATAAATTGAATTAAGATGGAAGTGGTGCTATGGCTCAAGTGGTAGAGCACTCGCCTTGAGCTGAAGAGCTGAGGGACAGCGCCCAGGCCCAGAGTTCAAGCCCCATGACCGACAAAAAAAAAAAAATTGAATTAAGAAATCTCTACAGGTGTTCACTACCAAATCTTTGATGTCTTAATGTAAGGAATTACTCATTTTAGTATAATTCCATCTTGATTTCATATACACACACACTGTGTGTGTGTGTAAATATATAATTTTTAGAAACAGTGTTGTAATATTGCAAGGCTCTTCTCAACTCTTGAACTCAAATGATCCTACTACCTCTGCCTCCTAAATGCTTTTTGTTTTTCTTTTTTATAAAAGACACCTTCTAGAGATCTATACTAGGTGTTTTATAAAGGAAATCTTCCTGGAATGTGCTTCAAATGATCTGTGCTTAAAGGAGAGAGAAAACATACATATAGGATCATATGTATTGCTAGTCGCTGGGGCTGAAAGATGGATACATTGTGATCTTTATACTAATTTCTCTGGTTTTTATTTCTTTAGGATCTGTCCTTGCTCATTCTTGTTACTATGATTACTAGAATTTCAGTATTCTAATATAAAAATGAGACTTTCAGTTCAGTTGAAAAGAGATAAAATTCTACTGTTAAGTCCTTTAGTTTTGCTAGATGGTCACTGTTAATATTCTTTCTTGAAGAATAGTTCCAGTAATAATGGAGTGGTAGAGTACTGGATTTAGAGATAATTAATTCCTTTCCTTTAGAATCCCCTATTCTGAGCATTGATTTCCCCTTCTGTAATACTTGTCTCAAACGAGTTATTTTGAGAATTAAATTCAGTGCATGTTAAAATCACTTTTGAAACTAAGCTACTATATAAAATTTAAATCTAGATCATCTTTGTGCTACAAAATAAACTAAAACACATCATTTGGTAAGTTGGATTGGATGAGAGTTGATTGGAGGTAGGCCTAGTGACAGAAGTTCTTCACACACTGCAGAAGGTGGAGCGAGGGTTTATTATGAAAGGAGCTTCCACAATGGAGAGGGAAGATGAGGTGAAGCTGTCACTTATTTTGAAACAGTGAGTAAACCTTTTTTGAGAAGGCAGATTTGGACACAATTAGTATTATTAGATTTTTATTTATTATTATTATTTTGTCAGTCATGGGGCTGAACTCTGGGTCTGGGCACTGTCCCTCAGCTCTTCAGCTCAAGGCTAGTGCTCTACCACTTGAACCACAGTGCCACTTCTGGCTTTTTTCTGCTTATGTGAATCGAACCCAGGGCCTCATGCATGCAAGGCAAGCACTCTACCACTAAGCCAACTTCCCAGTTCCCGTATTACTAGATCCTTAAAAATATTTATCCCAGGCTAGGAATGTGGTTTAGTGGTGGAGTGCTTGCCTACCATGTACAAAGCCCTGGGTTCTATTCCTCAGTACCACATAAACAGAAAAAGCCAGAAATGGCACTGTGGCTCACGTGGTAGAGGGCTAGCCTTGAGCAAAAAGAAGTTCAGGGGATGTACCCAGACCCTAAGTTCAAGCCCCAGGCTTGGCAAAGATAGATAGATAGATAGATAGACAGTCACTAAGGTTTTACCTGTTTTCACTGATGCACTGTGAACACAAGGAACTAAAGTTAAAGAGCTAAAGAAAACACTAAGGGGCTGTGATGTGAAGGTGGCTCAGTGGTAGAGTGCTTGCCTTGCACTCATGAGGCCCTGGGTTCGATTCCTCAGCACCACATAAGCAGAAAAGGCCAGAAGTGGCACTTGGCTCAAGTGGTAGAGTGTTAGCCTTGAGCTGACGAGCTGAGGGACAGCACCCATGACCAGAGTTCACGCCCCACAACCGACAAAAAAAAAAAAAAACAAAACACTAAGGTTAAAATCTAGTGGGAAAAATAGTGAAAAGAATGTTTTTGAGAAGCTAAAATAATGGATTAATGCAGAGAAAGAGAAATTATACCTAAAATGTTTGATCTGTTAAGAGCAAAACATGAAGACATTTTGCTGGGCATTGATGACTCTTGCCTGCTACTAAGAAGACTGATATCTAAGGGTTGTAGTTCAAAACTAGCCATGGAATAAAAGTCTATGAGACTCTTACCTCCAGTTAACCATTCCAAAAGTATAGTGCTAGCCTTGAGCAAAAAAGCTAAGGGATAGTGCCTAGGCCCTGAGTTCAAGCCCCAGGACCCACCTCAAACAAACAAAAATATTTTAGTCAAGGATAGTAATGTTTATCATTATTAAAAATACAATTTACTTGGTTATACAGCTAGGTAAGCCACTAGGAAAGATAGAAGAAACTTTGAGGGTGTTTTCTACATCTGGGTATGTTCTTTGTTTTTATCCCTACTCATAAACAAATGAAGTAATTTTATTCTCTCATAGCATCAGAAAAGATATGAAATTGCTTTCTCTGTTACTATTTAATGATCTTCTAAATAATTAGTAAACGAACTTGCCCTGTTTTGCAAGTACATGTATTTGACTGAGATGCTGGGAATTTTGCCAGAGTTTTGACTTTTTTTCTAATAAAAACCATAAGATAGCTCAGAATTAACAGTAACCTAAAGACTTTTGGGCTTTATTGCAATCAGTTACCATAAGAATTTTTCTATAGTAGTTTCTCTTAGAAACAATTTTTGTATAGTAGTTTTTCTTTCATGGTCATGGAGGACCATGTTTAGCCAGCAGGATTCTTGGTTTGCTATCAGATTCTAGTGACAATTATATAAAATGTCTTTTTGCATAAGGGTGCCAGTGTTTTATGCCTATAATCCTAGTTACTCAGGAGGCTGAGATCAAGAGGATCACAGTTTAAGGCCAGTCCAGACATACATTATGAAATCCCTCCTCAGCCAAGTGCTGGGTAGAGTGGTGCACATGCCCTTCTTCATCCCACATGTATGGGAGGCTGAGATCAGGAGGATTCCAGTTCCCAGACAGCCCAGTCAAAAACAAATCTCAATGGAAGAATCCAGGTTTTTGTAATGGCACAAGTCTGTATAAGCTGTTAGGAAGCATAAGGTAGTGAGTAGATTGTGATTCCAGTGTGGGCCTGTCCTAAAAATGAGACCCTGCCTCTAAGCCATGCAAGAAAGGGCTTGGAGGTGTGGCTCAGCAGTAGACCTCCTGCTTGGGAAGCACAGGGCCCTGCATTCAAACTCCAGCACTACCAAAACCAAACCAAACAAAGCACCTCTTATCACAACCTTCAGCCTGTGCCTACATTGTGTTAGATAGAAAATTTCAGTGTAACATTACATAAAAAAGTTTAATCCTGGAAGGTCAAACATTTGTGCTGATATTTGAATGGCTTTCTTCAAACAAGTAGATGTTATACATTTCTAATTTATAAATGTCTTGTATATGGATAGCCAGGTCTGCTCTGTTCCTCACCCCCTGCCAGTAACCAGGCACCCTCAAGTTTTGGTGCTATTGCTGAGCCCGTATAAATCTTTTCCCCCAGTGCCATGTCTGGTGGCATGTAATTGTTGGGGTTTTGTTACTGTTGTTGGATTAGTTTGGCTTGGTTTTGGTGGTGCTAGCAATTAAGCTTGGCATTACTCTAGTTAATCAGGCACTCTACTACTCTCCTGTTCCCAGGGTACAATTTTTATTTATTTGTTTATCCTTATTTATTTTTGTGCCAGTATAGGTGCTTGACCTCAGGGTCTGGGCACCCTCCTTTTGCTTTAGCTTTTTTTTTTCCTCAAAGTTGGCATTCTACCACTTGAGTCACAGCTCCCTTTCTGGCCTTTTGCTGATCAAAGAGACTTACAGTTTTGTTTTGTTTTTTGCCTGGGCTGGCTTCAAATCATGATTCTCAGATCTCAGCCTCCTGAGTAGCCAGGATTATATGTATGAACCACTCTGTATCTGTTCTAAACAACAAAAACTGCACCTGTTGGGGCTGGGAAGGTGGCTCAGTGGTAGAGCGCTTGCCTTGCATGCATGAGGCCCTGGGTTCACTTCCTCAGTACCACATAAGCAAAAAGAAAAAAAGCTGGAAGTGGCGCTGTGGCTCAAGTGGTAGAGCACTAGCCTTGAGCTGAAGAGCTGAGGGACAGCGCCCAGGCCCAGAGTTCAGGCCCCACGACCGGACCCCAAAAAAAAAAAAATTATAGCTAGCCAAACTGCCGTGCGGGCATGGGACTGAACAGTGATAGTGTTAAAAAGTGTTCCTTATACATTCTGCTCTTGTGCAGCCAGGATTAAGAACCACTGCCCCATTACAGAGGTCCAAAGCTGATTCTAGAATGTAAGAGTAATTGAGTGCTAGTCCAGAAATTAAAGTTTGCTCATAAGCTGGGCGCTGGTTGGCTCATGCCTGTCTATAATCTACTAGCTTCTCAGGAGGCTGAGATCTGAGGATTGTGGTTTGAAGTCACCCCAGGCAGGAAAGCCGATGAGACTCTTATCTCCAATAAACCACTCAGAAAAAGCTGGAAGTGGTGCTGTGGCTCAAGTGGTAGCCTTGAGCTGAAGAGCTAAGGGACAGCGCCCAGGCTCAGAGTTCAAGCCCAAGACCGGACCCCCCCCCCAAAAAAAAGAAAAAAGCTTGCTCAGTTTAATCAGTTTTTAAAGGTTGATATGTATGCTACTGGTGGTGCACAAGTAGTTTTTGCTGTTAAACTTTAATAGTTACATTTAATTAGAAAATATTGTATATTTTTTATTATGGCACATACACTTGACAGTACTTGAATACTGGTTGGGATGAAGGTAGTTTTATAAATGGTTAAAGTCAGTGTAGTGTGCCACTGGGTAGCTGACATCTGTGATCCTAGCTACTCAGGAGGCTAAGACCTGGAAGTATGCAGTTCAAAGCCAGCCCGGCAGAAAGGCCTGCAAGACTTAACTCCAATTAACTAGTAAAGTGCTGGACTAAAGGTGTGGCTCAACTGGTAGAGCACCAGCAGTGGGTGAAAAAACTGAATGAGAGGTTGGGGCCCTGAGTTAAAGCCCCAGTTACTGTCGCAAAAACAAAAACAGAAAACAAAAGATGGCATGCCAATTTAAAGATTAGCCAAATCATAAAGATACACTAAGCCAAGTGTCAGTGGTTCACGCCTCTTCTCAAGCTACTCAGATCTGAGCCTCGCAGTTCAGAGCCAGCCCAGGCAGGAATGTCTATGAGACTTTTATCTCCAATAACCCACTCAGAAAAAGCCAGAAGTGATGCTGTGGCTCAAGTGTTAGAGCGCCAGTCTTAAACAGAAGAAGCTCAGAGTTCAGCTCCCAAGACTGGCAAATAACAAGCAAAAAAACATTAAGCAAGTCAGGCACCAGTGGCTTACACTTGTAATCTACTCACCAAGCAGGAAAGTCTGTGAGACGCTTATCTCCAATTAACCACCAAAAAAGCCAGAAGTAGAGCTGTGACTCAAGTGGTAGAAAGTTATCCTTGAGCAAAAAAAGCTCAGAGACAGCACCCAGGCCCTGTGTTCAAGCCCAGGTCCGTCACACACAAACAAAAATTAAACAAATAGGTAGTACATAGACATGGTAGAGCCGTGCAGAGACTGAAGAAACACAGAGTGCCTTGGTGAGAGGCACCTTTCAAAGTTTAGGATTAGAACTGAAGTATCAGTTCAGTGGTTTTACATTGACTTTTTTTTGTTTTTCAATTCAAGATAGATTTTGAGAATTAGAATTTCCAGAATCTTTTTTTCCCCCCAATCCTGGGGCTTGTACTCAGCCTGGGCACTGTCTCTGAGCTTCTTTTGCTCAAGACTAGCACTCTACCACTTGAGCCACAGAGCTACTTCTGGTTTTTTCTGTCTGGTATTTGGAGATAAAAGTCTCACAGATTTTTCTGTTCAGTCTGGCTTCAAACTGTGATCCTCAGGGCTGGGAAGTTGGCTCAGTGGTAGAGCGCTTGCCTTGCATGCCTGAGGCCCTGGGTTCGATTCCTCAGCACCACATAAGCAAAAAGAAAAAAGCCGGA
>NW_012267362.1:2175695-2199675 GCF_000151885.1 Dipodomys ordii | reverse complement strand
CTAGCCTTGAGCTGAAGAGCTGAGGGACAGCACCCAGGCCCAGAGTTCAGGCCCCACGACCGGACAAAAAAAAAAAAAAAAAAAAACATACAAACTGTGATCCTCAGATCTCAGCCTCCTGAGTAGCTAGGATTACAGGTGTGAGCCACCAAATACTGGCTTCCCAGAATCTTTAGGTTGCTGCATTCTAACAAAGTTTCTTGGCAGTAGTTTTCTCTAAAGTGTGCTTTCTGAATCAAGATGTTTATTAGTCTATACATGATTATGTGTGATTAGAAAAGGAAGGGGAGAGAATGTGTATAGTGTGTGAGAGACAAAGAGAGGTAGCTGGGCGCTGGTGGCTCATGCCTGTAAGCGACTAAGGAGGCTGAGATCTGATCGCAGTCCAAAGCCAGCCTGGGCAGGAAAGTCTGTGAGACTCTTACCTCCAGTTAACCACCAGAAAACCGGAAGTGGCGCTGTGGCTCAAGTGAGTAGAGCACTAGCCTTGAGCTGAAAACTGAGCGACAGTGTCCAAGCCCAGAGTTCAAGCCCCAAGAATGACTCCCCCTCCAAAAAAAATTTTAAAAAAATGAGAGAGAAGTGAGAGGTGGATGTTTGGATAATGGGGGGCGGGGATGGAGAATTTAATAGGTTACCTATATAGAGATTATGTTAACCACAGGACCTGGCTTCTCAGGCACTCTCAGAAGCCCTTAGGTCTGCCATAACTCAGTCGTTTAGGAAACATTGCTTCAGGTTCTCTCCCTAGTCTAAAGTGAGTTGCTCTACATGGACCCAAGAAAATGAGCTCCACGTGTAGCTCTAGAAAACAGATTTCTGACACTGTCAGAGATTTTAATCTGCACATTAGCTTTTAACTACAAATAACTTCTTTATCAATAATGTATACAGCCTTCAATAATGTTTATAGCCTTCTATTAGAGAGGCATTGGTCTGAGCACAGTAGCCACAGAGTCTACATTTAAATTAAATATCAGACACTGATGCACTGTAGTTATAATATTGTAAATGTGTGTCCTATATAATTTTGTAGAATGGAAGCTTCTTGCCTAGAGCTGGCCTTGGAAGGGGAGCGTCTGTGTAAATCAGGAGACTGCCGTGCCGGTGTGTCCTTTTTTGAAGCTGCAGTTCAAGTTGGAACTGAAGACCTTAAAACACTTAGCGCTATTTACAGCCAGCTAGGCAATGCTTATTTCTATTTGCATGATTATGCCAAAGCATTAGAATACCACCACCATGATTTAACCCTTGCAAGGTAATTGAAGCTTTTTAATATTCTTTTTCCTTAAACTAACTGTTACTTAAATCCATTTAATTATATAAAAAATAACCCAATACACTTAATGAGTTCTAATTTAGTACTGCTTTGAAAAACTAATCTTCCTGCTAAACACAGAGTTTAATTGAAAAGTAGTGAAATGCCCTAGAGTTTAATTAAATGCATGAACATTAATTTAACGACAGAATATTAAGTTTCAAAGTTTTATTTAAAGTTTGAAGGCAGATGAGTCTTTGTATTTTAAGTATGTCCTCTAACCATATTCTGGCTGCTTTATATTTTAATGCCATTTATAGTGTTAACGTCATTTGTTTCTCTCCCACCCCCACCCCAGGACTATTGGAGACCAGTTGGGGGAAGCCAAAGCTAGTGGGAATCTGGGAAACACCTTAAAAGTTCTTGGGAATTTTGATGAAGCTATAGTTTGCTGTCAGCGACATCTAGATATTTCCAGAGGGCTTAATGACAAGGTAATAAAGAAGGCTCAGTGCCAAATGATTTTGTTGCCGTTGCCTTTTAATACTGTATATTATTTAGTTTAAAGAAGAATATGTTCATAGACTAATAGAAAATAAGAAGAGAAAATTTAGTTAAGATAGAGAAAAATCAAAGACCTTCTTTCATCAGTAATCATTTGTTTGGTTCTGTATGGCCACTGACGAAATTTCTTCCTGATAATGTGAAGAATATTATAAATACACATGCAAAGCAGTATAAATACTTGGCTTTTCTGATTTCAAAATGTAAACTTGGTGATTTTTATCTAGGTAGGAGAAGCAAGAGCACTTTACAATCTTGGAAATGTGTATCATGCCAAAGGGAAAAGTTTTGGCTACCCTGGTCCCCAAGATGTAGGAGAATTTCCAGAAGAAGTGAGAAATGCTCTTCAGGCAGCAGTGGATTTTTATGAGTGAGTAGAGCCAAGGCAGCCCCGCCGGCCCACCTACACCATGGCTGCATTCTGTATTCTTTACCCAGTACTAAGTTTTTAAGTTTCGCAAAGGTTTTAAAAAATGACGAATTAACAAGGACTTGAGGGTATGGTTCAAGTGGTTGAGCACTAGCCTTGCAAGTACAAGGCCCCGAGTTTCTATATGGACTAATAAAGTCAAATCAGTTGCTTACATTGTATTGATAGTTAATCTGCGGCTTTCATTTAAGCTGCAGGCCACTGCCCCTTAGTGGCATAAACAGGAATATCAGGGCATAGGCAAATTCTTCCATGTAAATTTAGTCTTTTGCTAATAGAGTTTCATAAAGCTCAGTCACAGGGGGTTTAGGATTAACTGTCTTTGACTCTGAGAGAGACCTACATTAATATCTCTAGATGTACCTTTAAAACATTGCACATTATGGCCATAAACTTTATTTTTTTGATTAAAAGAATTAGATTAAGCCAGGTGCTGGTGGCTCATGCCTGTAATCCTAGCTACTCAGGAGGCTGAGATCTGAGGATCACAGTTCAAAGCCAGCCCGGGCAGGAGAGACCGTGAGACTCCTATCTCCAATAAACCACCAGAAAACCGGAAGTGGCACTGTAGCTCAAGTGGTAGAGCGCTCGCCTTGAGCTGAAGAGCTGAGGGACAGCGCCCAGGCCCAGAGTTCAAGCCCCACGACCCACAAAAAAAAAAGAATTAGATTAGGGCTAGGGGCTGGGAAGGTGGCTCAGTGGTAGAGCACTTGCCTTGCAAGCCTGAGGCCCTGAGTTCCATTCCTCAGCACCACATAAGCAAAAAGAAAAAAGCCGGAGTGGCACTGTGGCTCAACTGGTAGAGCGCTAGCCTTGAGCTGAAGAGCTGAGGGACAGCGCCCAGGCCCAGAGTTCAGGCCCCACGACTGGACCCCCCCCAAAAAAAAAAGAATTAGATTAGGGCTAAAGATGTGACCCAGTGGTAGAATACTTGCCTAGCATGAGCAAGGTACTATGTGGGTTTAATACATAGCGCAAGGAAAAAAGAAATAGATCTCAACTAAATAAGAACACTTTCTAAACGTCTCCATTAATTTACTGCTTTTTGTTACCACTTAGAGAGAACCTATCATTAGTAACAGCTTTGGGTGACCGAGCAGCGCAGGGGCGAGCCTTTGGAAATCTTGGCAACACACATTACCTCCTTGGCAACTTCAGGGATGCAGTCATAGCTCATGAGCAGGTATACAGAGCCCGTGGAGCCAGAACAGTTTTTTCTTCAAAGTTTCCTTTATTTGTATGATTGCTGTATCTAAAAATTTTCTGTTTCAGCGTCTGCTTATTGCAAAAGAATTTGGAGATAAGGCTGCTGAAAGAAGAGCATACAGCAACCTTGGAAATGCATATATATTTCTTGGTGAATTTGAAACTGCTTCTGAATACTACAAGTTAGTCCGTTATGTCTATAGATAAATGTGAAATAAGTAACTATGCACTCCTATTGCAGGTTGGGGTTTAAAACTTACGTTTTGTTAGTTTGTGTAGTTGGTTGTCTGGGCAGGACCCTGATTTTCTAAGAAGTTCATTATCTGTAACAGAAGATTTAAATACCTTAATTTGCAGATATATATTGTGATCAAATGAAAGAATGAGTTAAGAACTAAGTGGATGGTAGCTATTTGACTGAAGAAACATGAGCACAAAGTAATGAAGCTTTTCCTCCCACAAGGCAGCTAGAACTGAGATTTGCATATATTCTAAAAATTTTAGGAATATTTGGAACTCACCTTTGTAATTATTTTTAGGCCCACACAAGATGACTAATGACTAACATAATAGATCCATATTCTTCAGGATACAGAGCAGCAGCTTAGCAAACCTACATTAGTAACTGAATTTTGTTCCATTTATAAAACAACTATACAATCAGAGCAGCAGAGTATCAGGAAGAATTGTGTCTCAGGATCGTAAAGGCAGTTCCAGAGGTCTCAGAAATGCTTGTGAGGACAAATAGCATTAGAATAAGAGAGAGGATAGCTTTGAAGGTATCATTAAATATGTAGTTTTGTGTGATAAGATCTATCACATTAACATAACAACTTTTCTCAGTGATAAGTAATATGAAGTAATTATATTGTTTGGCAGAAATTATGGAAAAGGGTCAGTTAAGTTATTGGCTCCAAAGACATTTATAAGTTATAACTAAAACTAAAACTGATCACTATATGAGAATTAATTTTCTTTTTCTAGAAAGACACTACTATTGGCTCGACAGCTTAAAGACAGAGCTGTGGAAGCACAGTCTTGTTACAGCCTTGGAAACACATATACCTTACTCCAGGACTATGAGAAGGCCATTGATTATCATCTGAAGCACTTAGCAATTGCTCAAGAGCTAAAAGATAGGTAAGTTCTACATTCTTTTACTATATAGTAAAGGTAAAATATAGATGCAGTAGTGAATCTCTAAAATTTTTCCTTTATTTTTCTTCCATTTTAAGGACTTTTCTGCTTAATATTGTCTGCATATTGGTAGAGGATGAGTTTGAACCCAGATCAGTGACTAGGTCACAAACTCAGCTGCCTCCTCAAAGGTCTCCTGCCTAATCCAGGGTAGGAATTGTGGTGATTTTTAGACTGTACCCGTCAAGGGTGGCTGCTCCCTAGCTCCAGCTAATTGTGGCCAGCGATATGCAGATCTTTTTGTTTTGTTTTCTTTAAGAAAAGCTAGAAGGGGCTGGGAAGTTGGCTCAGCGGTAGAGCGCTTGCCTTGCGTGCCCGAGGCCCTGGGTTCGATTCCTCAGCACCACATAAGCAAAAAGAAAAAAGCCAAAAGTGGTGCTGTGGCTCAAGTGGTAGAGCACTAGCCTTGAGCTGAAGAGCTGAGGGATAGTGCTCAGGCCCAGAGTTCAGGCCCCACGACCCGACCAAAAAAAAAAAGAAAAGAAAAGCTAGAAGTCTTAGGTATGAAATTTGATTTTGAAGTGTTAACAAAATCAGTTCTGATTTTGGTTTTCTATATATAAAAAACCCAACATCCGTGCTGGCCTTTGGTCTCTGACTTTTGCTTTAGAGAACAAGAGAATTGTTCAGGTCTTTAGAAAGAACTTTTTAGTCTGTACTTGTTCAGAAAGAAGTATGCCTCCTCAAAGTAGTGGCGTTCTTTCCCTGGGTTTAAACACATACCAAGTGGTTACTTGATGAAGCTGCTAGGAGAAAGATAATGTGGTAGTTGAAATAGACCTATCCCTAAGATTTTACTGTTTTTATAATGTGTTGCATATTAAAAAGAATACATTTGATCTGAATTCAGTATTCTCATATCTCTTTCTACTAGTAATAAGCACTTTATCTGAAAGATAAATCCAAAATATAGTTTATACATTTAATGACTGCTACATTGTTTTTATGCTACACACAGACCTCTTTTCAGATAACTGCATGTTAGCTTTGAACTATGTTTTAGAATTGGTGAAGGAAGAGCATGTTGGAGCTTAGGAAATGCATACACAGCTCTAGGAAATCATGACCAAGCGATGCACTTTGCTGAAAAGCACTTGGAAATTTCCAGAGAGGTAAGAAACAGAAAATTTCACTATCTGTGCTATTGTAATTTACCATAGTGGCTAGGGGAGAGGAATACTGTAATTTCTCCAGATTGTTCAATATAACTGAATAGTAAGTTTGATTATATATTATTCTCTTGGCACCCATGAGATGCTTAGTAATACAGAGCCAAGCGTACGCTTGTGTTGCCTTGATGGCACGGGAGAATGGAAAGACCTTACTAAAGTATGCCTCCGCCAGCCTCTGTATAGAGAGGTAGCCTGGCTTTTACAGAACTAAGACTGCTTTCTCTTACACTTCAGCCACTTGCTGGCTGGATATTTGAACTTGAAAACCTTTCCCTTTTTCCTTTTTTCCCTTTTGGAGTATTGGGGATTGTGTTCATGGCTTCCAGCATGCTAGGCAAGCACTCCCCCACTTGAGCCACATCTCCAGCCCTTGGAAACATTTTTTGAGCCTCATTTCTCATGTAAAATGAGAGTAATCTGTGCCTTGAAAATTTTTAGCGTAATTAGAGGTTTTATGTTCCTAACATATAATGTCCAGTCTTGTTAGTTTAGTAAATGTTAACTTTTATAGTGTAGGAATAAAAATTTTAGGGAGATTTTGTTCATATGCACAAAACTCATCACACGAATATGTCAGGATAACTACATTGCTTATTTTATATCCCAGAGAATAAAAGCAGGCTAATATTTAGAGAACCAAAAAATTGATTGAATATAACTATCTAGGCTATTGTAATATTTTAGAAACTACTATTTTTTTCTGCTTTTAAAAAGCTTTTGTAATAGTGGGTGGCTTCAACTTTCACCCAGGCAAAAAAACCCAGAAAAACTGTAAAGTTAAATTACAATGTACAAAACAAAACAACAGCAACAACAAAAAACAGGGCTGGGAAGGTGGCTTAGTGTGGCTTAGTGGTAGAGTGCTTGCCTAGCATGTATGGAGCCCTGGGTTTAATTCCTCAGTACCACATAAACACAAAAAGCCAGAAGTAGTGCTGTGGTTCAAGTGGTAGAGCACTAGCCTTGAACACAAAGAGGTCCAGGGACAGCACCTAGTCCCTGAATTCAAGCCCCAAGACTGGTAAAAAACAAAAATACCCAGACTTGTATTTTATGGTGCTTGAGATTGAACTCAGGGCCTCATGCTTGCTAGTTAAGTACAACTCCCATACAAGAAAATAAATAAATAAAAAATAAAAACAAGCTTTGTTAAGGAAATAACCCATCTCATACATTCATAGTTTTATAACTTTAATATACTTATTTTCATTTCTCTATTTTCTTCCAGTTTGGGGATGACAGCATTTTCACTTAATCTTTACCCTTAAATACAATCTAAATATAAATACTTGTGGTTGTAGGTTGGTGATAAGAGTGGTGAGCTAACTGCTCGGCTGAATCTCTCGGATCTTCAGATGGTTCTTGGCCTGAGCTACAGTACAAATAATTCTATAATATCTGAAAATATTGAGGTTGATAACAGCTTACATGGTAAGTAACTGGTCTTTTACATTTCTTCTCAATTTCTTTAATCTCGAGATTTACATTGAAATTATCATGCTTTTTTCCCATAGTCAGAGATTATCAAGCAGAATGTATAATATAGATCACAATGAAGGTAGTTTATGGAAAAATCCATAAGATGGGCAAATGTATTGATAGGATGTAGAGTAATGGGAAACACGTGTGTGGTGTGGGCAAGACAGAACTGGTATCCTCTGAAGAACCAGCGTCTGGCAGCATTCTGGCAAAGTTAAATACATGCCATCTGTATAACCTGCACTGCCCCAGTGGTATACACCTGGTATCAAAATTAGGAGAAAATCCTTACTCATGTACACCAAAAGGAATTTCCAGGAATTACTGTGACATTCTTTGCTATAGCAAAAATAAAAATTAGAAGCAGTCTGAATATGTCACAGGTAAAATGGATAACTTAAACAGTGACACAAATGAATTAAGCTACAAGGGTCCAGTTGGATGAATCTCACACACACAGTTCCTCAGAGAAAGCAAGTTGCAGAATACAATTTGACATCACCTATTTTAGAGCATTGCAAATAATGCTGTTTTGCTTATATAGTAAAGTACAGGGATCAGGGCTGAAATTATAACTCAGTAGAAACTCTGTAGTGTGTACCAGGCCAAGGTTCCATTGTCAGCATTGAAAAATAGAAGTGCAGGGAATAAGAGTGAATTTATAAGAGCAATTACAAAAGGGAGATCTGTATTGTTTTATTTTTAAGTTAAATGTTAAATATCAGGTATTCTGTGTGTGTGTGTGTGTGCGCGCGCGCACGCCAGTCCTGTCCCTGACCTTCTTTTGTTCAAGGCAAGCACTCTACCGCTGAATTGTCTCACAGACTTTCCTGCCCAGGCTGGCTTTTCTCCCACGATCCTCAGATCTTAGCCTTCTGACTAGCTAGAATAATAGATGTGAGCCACTGGTGGTACCCTTTTCTACACTGTGTCTTTTAAAATACCACTTAGTTTTTAAGATTGAATAGTTTTAGGAATTCTTTGTAATTAATGTATAATAACTTTATTTTGAATGTGTTTGAAAAAGCTTTTTTATTCAACGTTTTTCTTAAATAGCAATAAACCCATCATCTATAATAATATCTGAAAATGGAAAAGTATAACTTAGAAAGGAGTAATGGTATAGTACTAGGAATTTTATTTTTGTTCTTTTCATAAAATTGAAGGCTTTAAGCTTTTTTTCCCTTAACCACTCTAATTTGAGGGGGGGGAGTCTACATAGTATAAAACCAGTTCTTATAACTGCCATTTCTAAATTAAGGGGTAATGTTAGTAACCCGTGGTTAGTTTCCAATCCAAATGTAACTTCCTTACATCAAAGTATGTTAGAGGGAATGTGTATTTTTATGTAGTTGGTGTGGAAAATAGTTAGTCTCCAAAAAAATAGTTTTTTGGAACACATTTCCTTCTTTTATAAGGGGCTGTGAATCAGACTTTAGAATGGAGTAACATAGAGATGCTGGATGTGCTCTTAAGAGGCTCCCTGGTTTATCTGAATTGATTTTTTTTTTTTTTTACAAAGGTGCTCGCCCCAAGCTGGGACGGCGACACAGCATGGAAAATATGGAACTTATGAAATTAACCCCAGAAAAGGTGGGCTTTTTGTTTTAAATTTCATGAACTATTACAAGATTTTAGTAACTGTTGATTCAAATGAAGTATTTAAGCCTATTCCTACTTGGTTACCACTATAACATTTGCCTTTAAGAAGAATCAGGAAAAGTATAGTGTGAAAGAGTGCGCACAGCATGCTGCTGAGGAAAAGGTCTATGTGCATAGAGGCCTACGTGGGTTTCCTTTGTAGATTCATAAGCCATTTCAGAAAACTACTCAACAAACTTGCTTTTGCAAAGAGGGGTGGATGTCTGGATTATGCTATACTTTATTTACTAGATTGAACTGTTTGAATAGTTCACCATACTGCTTTAAAAAAAAATCAAAAGATCACATAGAAGAATCAAAAAAGATAGGAGGAATCCAATGACATTGGTAATTTTGACAAGATAAATGAAGCTTATGATGTAGGAGAGAGTAGTTCCGTTTTTTTGTTTTGTTTTGTTTTTTTGTCGGTCATGGGGTTTGAACTCTGGGCCTGAGCTCTTTAGCACAAGGCAGGCGCTCTACCACTTGTGCCACAGCACCACTTCCTCTAACTGTATTTTTAAGAAGCATTTTTAAGCTGACAAAAGTACTTTTTACTCAAAATGCATCCTTCCCAGACTGCTTTTTTTTTTTGGGGGGGGGGGAAGTAGGTAACAAAAGGGACTTATTCGAGAGCAAATCAAAGCTACTTTCTTCTATTTCCATTTAAGTTCATTTTACATTATTGTTTTACATATATTTATTTTTGTGGGTACCAGAGTTTGAACTGAGGGCTTGAAGCTTATTTGTTTAATAAGCTGACATTCTACCACTTTAGCCATCCTCCAGCCCTACTGGTTATTTTGGAAACGGAGTTAACTTTTTTGCCTAAACTGGCCTTGAACCTCTATCTCCAGATCTCAGTCTCCTGAGCTGGGATTATAGCCAGGCTGGCACCTGGCTTAGCTGCACTTTTTTTTTTGGAGGGGTCCGGTCATGGGGCCTGAACTCTGGGCCTGGGCGCTGTCCCTCAGCTCTTCAGCTCAAGGCTAGCACTGTACCACTTAAGCCACAATGCCACTTCCGGCTCTTTTTCGTTTTTGCTTATGTGGTGCTGAGGAATCAAACCCAGGGCCTCATGCATGCAAGGCAAGTGCTCTACCACTGAGCCACCTTCCCAGCCCTTAGCTGCACTTTTATGTTCTCAAATCAAGGGTCATTTTCATTTTCTACAACCAATAGACTATAATTCACTCTAACAAATAATTTCAACTCTTGACCTATATATGAAAACAAAAAGGAAAGAAGTAGAAGTTTGGCTCATTTTCTAAGTGTGCATCTGCATGTGTGCTCCGGCACAGCTCAGACAGGACTTCCCTGGTTTGATAGACATGTTCTACAACTTGATCGGCACAGGATCATATGGCTTCCATAAAAAATGTCTTGCCAAAATGTTCAGTGATTAACATAACACAAAGACCTTCAGACTCCAATCACTTAAGACTGTTGAACCTGTAAATGTTGCAGAACTATTACATTTTTCCTCTGAACTCAATAGATTGTCATGTATATAAAGCCAAGCCTACTGTTGGTTGATATTTGAATTTTGTTGTCATTGAGAACAAGGCCTTGCTGTTTGTTGCCCAGAGTGGCCTTGAATTCACAGCTACCCCAAACCCCCAAAAGCCAGGGTTACAGGTTTGTGCCACAATGCCTGGCTTAAGTCAGATATGGACCTGTACATGGACCTGCCTATTGAGAACTTACTATTTAGTGAAAACAGCATAGGTTCTTTTGTCTTTATTTCTGTTTTTATGTAATGAGAATTGAGTGCAGGGCCTCATGCATTGTAAGCAATCACTTTACTACTGAGGTTTACTAGTAAATGAGTGAATATATATATATATATATATATATATATATTTTTTTTTTTTTGGTCCCGTCCCATCGTGGGGCCTGAACTCTGGGCCTGGGCGCTGTCCCTCAGCTCTTCAGCTCAAGGCTAGCGCTCTACCACTTGAGCCACAGCGCCACTTCCGGCTTTTTTCTTTTTGCTTATGTGGTACTGAGGAATCGAACCCAGGGCCTCAGGCATGCAAGGCAAGTGCTCTACCACTGAGCCAACTTCCCAGCCCTTCTGAGGTCTTTAAAAACCACCATTTGGGGGTGGGGGTAACACTGGAAACTAGAAAGTATTACAACTTTAATCTAACAGGAAAATACACATAAAGATTTATATGAAAGCAAAAAAATAAATTCAAAATAGGTGGCTTAGGGACAAGCTAGAAATCTAGTATTAAAACATGGTTGACAAAAAAATTAAAAGCCATCATTTTAATATATCAATGAGAAATCCACACTATAGGTTTTAAGATATAAGCTCTTGAAAATAGTGAAATACGCTGAAAAAAACGTATTAAGAGATCTAGAATTCTGTTCACATCCCAATAGGCAATGCGTAAATATGTCAGGTTAATATTTTAGGAAGCCAGAAAGATTTGGGTTATTTTTAATTTTGTAGGTACAGAACTGGAACAGCGAGATTCTTGCTAAACAAAAACCTCTTATTGCCAAACCTTCTGCAAAGCTACTCTTTGTCAACAGACTGAAGGGGAAAAAGTACAAAACCAGTTCATCCACTAAAGTTCTCCAAGATTCCAGTAATTCTGTTGACCATCGAATTCTGAATTCTCAAAGGGTATGTTTATGTTTTTCAGTATTGAAAAGTTTTTAGACCAAATGTTTTATCATTTTAATTAGACACCTAGTTATATCTCTGCTATTCAAAATTGTCCGTATTTCTCTATATTTTCTTGCCAGTCCTGGGGCAAACTCAGGGCCTGGGTACTGTGCCTGAGCCTCTTTGTGCTGTAGGCTAGCATTTTGTCACTTGAGTCACAGTGCCACTTCCAGCTTTTTCTGAATAGTTTATTGGAGATAAGAGTCTCACAGACTTTCCTGCTCTGGCTAGCTTTGAATTATGATCCTCAGATCTTAGCTTCCTGAGTAGCTAGGATTACAGGGCCTGGCATCCCTATATTTTCTATCTTCTTCACAGCTCTGTTCATTGATAAGTTGTCTTGTTGTTTTGGACAACAAATTGTGTTTAACGTCACCATTGTTTGCAAAAGATACTACCATTTACCACAGTGTTTCCTAGTAAAGCTGATTTACCTTAGAAGACAAAACAAATATTTGCTAATGGATTTTTTTCTTTTTTGGTGGTGTTTTTAGGTCTTATTTACCCACTACCCTTCAGTTCACTGTCCCCTGAATACTATAAATACTTGGAATTGCCCATTGGACAGGATAAAACATCTCTCACCTGCAAATGCATACTTACTCCTGAGAAAACAACTCAAATACATGCTGTGAAATTTTCTGAGTAGTTACTCTCCTTACTTCCACAACATTTTATATACATTTGCCTCTAATACTTGATAAATGTTTAAAAAGCTACTTAAACTGCATACATTGTTTCAGTTTCATAGCTTTCCAAGATAAGCCTTCTTTCACTCATTTGAAGCATCTATCTTTTTCCCAGTATCTTCAAACCTTTAATAAAAAAGGACCACAGAGGAGCTCCCTAGAACTAACATGATTCTCTGGGTTTTTGATCCCAAGCAACACACATTCTGTTAAAAATCAGGAAAATATACTTGCTTAACTTTACTTGTTTACTTAAATTCTGTTATGGTAGAACCTTAGAACTAAATCGAATCTGAGTACAGTGTACATGGCTAATGCAGCCACTGGCTGTATGGTGACCTGTATATGTGATGGCTTGTGTATGACATCCACAGAGCTTTGGTATGTAGTAGGCTGCATCACTCAGGTTTGGATAAGTCTGATGTTCACATGGTAAGATCCATTGGTGCATTTGTGCATCTCTCAGAATAGCCCCATCATTAAATTATGCATGACTCTTATTTGCACAGTTCAGCATCTGTAGTTCTCCTGAGACTGAGTCCCATTTGTTTAGCCTTTAGAAATAAAAGAATGCTTATAAACTGACAGGTTGAATTGAAACCACTTTGTACTACTACTGAAAGATTTAAAAAGGAAAAAAAAAAAAAAGGCTGGGTGCCAGTGACTCACATCTGTAATCAATCCTAGCTTCTCAGGAGGCCAAGATGTGAGGATTATGGTTCAAAGCCAGCACAGGCAGAAAAGTCTGTGAGACTGTTATTTCCAATTAACCATAGACCAGAAGTGGAGAATGCATTTTGTTGGCTAGGTTGAAATAACATTACCAACTTGTCATTTGTATTCTTTTTGAAAATCAAACATCAGTTTAAACTTTCTCCTTTCTCTCTTGAGTGCATTGTATGTTACTGACTTGAAGATAATGATAGAATAAGTGTACTGGGTTTTCTCTCAATATTTTAGAAAATCAGTGCAGACACTATTGGGGATGAAGGATTCTTTGACCTGTTAAGCAGATTTCAGAGCAATCGGATGGATGATCAGAGGTGCTACTTACAGGAAAATAACTGCCATCCAGTTTCAACCACAGCTTCTTCCACAACCCCCAAAATGCTGAAAAGTAAGTCACTAGTGCTTCTCCCTTAATAGTTCTCTTTAATATATGCGTGCGTGCGTGTGTGTGTGTACGTATGTGTACTGGCCCCTGTTTCTGAGCTTTTCATTTAAGACTTTCTACCACTTTAGCCATAGTTTGACTTCTGGCTTTTAGCTGGTTAATTGGAGATAAGTCTTTCCTGCCCTAGCTCACTTTGAAGCATGATCCTCAGATCTTAGTATACTGAATGGCTAGGTTTACAAGTGTGAGCAACCAGTAGTACCCAGCTTGTTTCTGAGAATTTAATTTTATACAGTAATTATCCCTGAATGTACAGTTCAAAGTCTGTTTCAGATCCCTTAAAATCTTGGGTTTTTTTCCTTTTGTGTCTTCCAATAATTCTTTCATACTATCTTTCTTTTGAGTGTGGCAAGAAAATGAAAGCTGGGTATGAGGACAATGATGGGAAGCCTAGCACTTGAGGCTGAAGTAGGAGGCTCACAAGTTAGAGCCCTTGTGTGAGAGTTAATGGTATGTGATATGTAAATATATCTAGAATAAAAAGGAAAGCCTAGACAGAATGTAGAGAAACCTGTGGCTAAAGCTAAGTCCTGCTTAATTTTTAGGAAAACTTAAGTAACCTATTTTATACTTTCCAATTTTAAGTACTAACAAATGGCTTCTACTCTACTCTAAGCCTTAAGATTAGCTAAATGTTTCCAAAATAACATTCCACTTGCTGTAGTCTCACTGACCTGTTATTAAAACAGTTCACTTCTGAAATGTAGTACCGTACTTAGTTTCATGTTGGGTTTGTATAAGATAAAGGATAAAATGGAAAAGTCTGAATAACTTCCAAGTGGACCATTTGAAGTTCTGTGGAGTTCACTCTTCTCTCCCTGCTAATAAAAACCACAGGCATCTAGTAAAAGCCTTTCAACCAGTGTTCCACCAGGAGGGCGGGACAGGTGTTGTTTGGTATATATATCAGGTAAGTGTAACCATGTTTGTAACATTTTGGATTTTATATTCCTATTCACAGTGCCATCTGTTTCTGTGGTGTCTCCCAACACGGATGACTTTTTGGATCTTCTCGCCAGCTCACAGAGCCGCCGTCTAGACGATCAGAGGGCCAGTTTCAGTAACTTGCCAGGGCTTCGTCTGACAAAAAACAACAATCAGTCAGTGCTGGACCACCTGGTTACTAATGACAACAAAGAGCCTGATGAAGACTTTTTTGACATCCTTATAAAGTGTCAAGTATGTTTTTATTCTTTCCATTCTGTATATAAATCGAGAACTTTAGTAGCATTTTTTTTGTTTTGGGTTTGTTTTTTTTTTTGCTTTTTTTCCCCTTGTGTTCGTTGATATTGGGGCTTGAACTCTTGAACCTCTTGCTTGGCTCAGGCTGGAGCTCTACCACTTGATCACACCTCTACTCCCAGCTTTTTGTTGGGTAGATGAGTCTTAGATGTTTCTACCTACACTGGCTTAAATCTCAATCCTCAGATCTCACCCTCTTGAGTAACTAAGATTATAGGTATGAGGCACCGGCCTATAATTCTTATTTACAAAGAACTCAGGGAGACATTACTTGCCTGTTACCCAAAGAATCTTTGAACACCAGTTAGGTTCCAGATGCTGTCATAAGTATCGAGGATGTCCTTGCTTTTTAAAGGGTGCTACAGGGGCTGGGAAGGGGGCTCAGTGGTAGAGCACTTGCCTTGCATGCATGAGGCCCTGGGTTCGATTCCCCAGCACCACATAAGAAAAAAAGAAAAAAGCCAGAAGTGGCGCGGTGGCTCAAGTGGTAGAGCTCTAGCCTTGAGCTGAAGAGCTAAGGGACAGCGTCCAGGCCCAGAGTTCAGGCCCCACGACCAGACCCAAAAAAAAAAAAAGGATGCTACATTTTAGTGGAAGAAAAGTGACTAAGTGGGTATTTTCAAACATGTATTAAGCAGAAAGACAGGTGCAATTTTATTGGCTATAAAGAAAGGTAAGAAGAAGCCGGAGTTGTAGTGCTTGCAGAAGGAAAATCTGTTTAGGATGGTTAGAGATGACCTTTCTGGACTGCCATCTGAATAGACTTGAAGTTTTCAGCCATGGCAGTACAGTGGGAAAGAGCATTCTATGCAGAAATGGCAAGTCCCCCCCCCTCTTGGATATGGCTTAGCAGCCTTGAGAAATGTCAAGGTGGCCAATGTGACTGAAATGGAATGAATAAGGGAGAAGGAAATAGTATGAAAGGAGGATGGAGAAGTCATTAGGGTCTAGAACATATAGATACAATGAAGCCCTGAGTTCAGATTGTGGACGGGAGATAACTGGAGAGTTCTGCAAGATCATCCTGGATATTGATGAAGAATGTAGAGCAGTGAGGGTTCAGAAATGAGTTGTGAAGCTAGTGTGGTACAAGCAAAAGGGACTAAGGTGGTGGTAGCGTGATAAGTAGATTGGGGTATATTTTGGAGTTACAGTTCTTTTTGACAAGATCTGTCCAACTGGATGGAAGATTGAGGGATAGACTCAAAGATGGATTCTTTTCTGGTTTGGGTTTAAATGATTTGAGTATGAGTGGTGATGGAGAGAATACTAAAAAAGGCAAGGTTTGGGTTTTGTTGTTGTTAATCATGTTAAATTTGAGACATTCATAAGATAGTGAAATGGAGACACTGTGTAGACAAATTTTTTTTAAGAAAAAATCCCCAGCCAGTGGCAAGGTTGGTTCAGTGGTAGAGCGCTTGCCTTGCATGCATGAGGCCCTGGGTTCGATTCCTCATCACCACATATGCAGAAAAAGCTGGAAGTGGTGCTGTGGCTCAAGTGGTAGAGCGCTAGCCTTGAGCAGAAGAGCTGAGGGACAGTACCCAAGCCCAGAGTTTGGGCCCCATGACTGAAAAGAAAAAAAACAAACAGAAGTAAAATTGGTAGGCATCAGCTCTGGCTGGTAATTGAAGTCCTGTTAAGAAATTTTACGTGATGGAAAAAAAAAGAAAAATTACCTGGTGAAGAGATAAGAGGCCTAACACTAAGCCAAAACCTAGTAGTTAAGCAGAGGAAGATGAGTCGGCAAAGCAATGTATGGAAAGGTTGACGCTAAGCGAGGAAGAGTATTAAAGAATGTTCAAAAGGTAAGATGATGAAACTGCAGGATCTGGCAACATGGAAATTAGTAATTTTGAAAGATACTATTTGATTGCACTTGGGGATCAAATGATTGCTCTCCTCTCTTTCTCTACTCCCTTCATCTGTGCCCAGTTAGGATTTTCTTACTTCAGAAAAGCAGCAAGATGCCAGTGGCTCACACCTGTAATCCTTGTTACTTAGAAAGCTGAGATCTGTGGATCACAGTTTGAAGCCAACATGAGCAGACAAATCTGATAGGACTGTTAGTGGAGATGTAGTTCAAGTAGCGGAACACAAGCCTTTGGCAAAAAAAGCCAAGCAATACCACACAGCCCTGACTTCAAGCCCCAGGACCAGCAATAGAAAAAAAAAAAAAAAGAAATGGATCATTAAGCTGAAGAAATGACCAAGGGGAAAGATGGGGTTTTCTTCCCTTTGGGTGAAAATATAGTGTGTATGTATACAGGACAAGGAAGGAGCAGAGTCAGCGCCACAGCTAGAGAGTTAGTTTGGTAGGTAAAAGGGAAAATAATTGTGTACCGATTTGAGCCAGAAGCACGTAGCTTCTCAGCCAAAGTAAAAAAGAGTAGTAGGGTCATTGGCACTGGAGCATTGTAAAGCTTGAAGAGAAAGAAAATAGAAAACAATTGACTGAAAAAGTGAAACTAAATTGCCAAGGGAAAAAATGGAAGATTACTGTGCTGAGGACCTGCCTTAAGTTAATAGTTATTGGAAGTGAGACTGATCAGTGCAGTTGCATATATTTTGTACTCAAAACCAGCTGCTTAAAGAAGCATAGGAATATATTTAACCAAGATTGGTAACATGGGCAGGGCAAAATGGCTTGTGCCTGAATACCCAGCTACTTGAACCTAAGAGAATCACACTTTGATACTAACTCATAGAAAAGTCAGAAAACAAGCTAGGTCTGGTGGCACATACCTGTAATCCCAGCTATGTTGAAGACAGGAGGATTATGTTCCAAGGCCTGTCCCAAGCAGGAACATGAGAACCTGTCTTAGAAATAACTAGAGCAAAAAAGGCTTATTTATGGCTCAGGTAGGATAGTGTTTGCCTATCCTCTGCAAGGCCCTCAGTTTAAATCCAGGGCTGACATGCCCCACAAAATAAATTAGGTATCTTGCCAAGAGAATGAGAAACCAGTAATTGAAGACAAAATGGCATTGAGCTCTCAATAATAGACTTTAAAATCTACACTGCAAGTAATGAATGAAATGAGTGCAAGTAAAAAAGCATCACTGGTCCCAGTGGACACACACACTGAAGAGCCAGGCACAGGTGGTTTGTGGCAGCAATACTAGTTTCTTACGGGTGGTTCGTGGCAGCAATACTAGTTTCTTGGGAGGCTGAGATCATGGTGAGACCTCTTCTCAACTCATATCTGTGCACAGCAGTGCATATCTGACATCATTCCATCCTATATGGGAGGCTGAGATGGGAAGGCTCTGGGTGCTGGGGCAGCCTGACCAGAAAAACCTATAAGACTCCATCCCCAAGAAGGTGGTTCTGGGCTGTGAGCCAGCAACAACAGGAAACCTGCAGTGGGTACAGCAAAGCTATCCTGAAAACAAGCAGTAAAAAATAGGCTAGAAGCCAGGCACCAGTCACTCAATGTCTATAATACTGACTGCTCAGAAGGCTGAGATATTAGGATCACAGTTCAAAGCCAGCCTGGAAAGTCTGAGATTCTCCAGTTACCACCTCCCAAAAAAGAAAAAAAAGCCAAAAGTGGAGCTGTTAGCCTTGAGCTGAAAACTCAGGGACAGTGCCCAGTCACTGAGCTCAAGCTCCAAGACACACACATACCACCACCACCACCACCACTCCCCAGGGCTAGAGATATGGCTTAGCAGTGTTGTACCAGTCTATGAGATGTGAGGCCCTGAGTTTAAACCCCAGTACTGAAAATATTAGTGAACATAACTAGCTTTAGCCTCCCAAGTACTGGGATTATGGACAGGAGTGCACCACTACGGCTTTTTTTTTTTTTTTTTTGGTCAGTCATAGGGCCTGAACTCTGGGCCTGGGCGCTGTCCCTCAGCTCTTCAGCTCAAGGCAAGTGCTCTACCACTTAAGCCACAGCACCACTTCCAGCTTTTTCTGCTTATGTGGTGCTGAGGAATCGAACCCAGGGCCTTAAGTATGCAAAACAAGCACTCTACCACTGAGCCATCTTCCCAGCCCTGTCCACAGCTCTTAAAACACAATGCTAGAAGGGTTTTGTATACAGCATATTTGGTAAATTATATTGTTGATACATATAGTAACATTTCTTATAACCAACTATAATTGCATTGATTAATATACCCATGAAACGTCTATATTTGTACACGATAGCTTATTTAATTCTATATGCCATGTTAATCTCTCTCAAATTTTTAGGGCTCCAGATTAGACGATCAAAGATGTGCACCACCACCTGCTGCCACGAAGGGTCCAACGGTACCAGATGAAGACTTTTTTAGTCTCATTTTACGCTCTCAGGCAAAAAGAATGGATGAACAAAGAGTTCTTCTACAGAGAGATCAAAATGGGGACACTGAATTTGGGCTAAAGGGCCTTTTTCAAAGTAATGCTTTGTTGGAATTTAAAAATGCAGGGAAATAAACAGCATGCTAGATGCTGTGTATATTTTTAAAGAGAAGACCTTTTTCCTTTCAGAACACTGCAGGGAAATTCAACCTACTTTTTCCTAGAGGAGAATATATAGCACTGTAATAGAGCTTACCATGTATTTAGAATGTAAATACCTAGCTTTCAGTGATGTAGTATGAGGCGCCTACAGCCTCTGCACAGCGTCTCAGGGTGGAGGTGTCCTGAAAGGTGCTATGTCGACTTCCAACACTACTGCTTAAGACTGCTCTTCAACACACTGTCAGCTTCTTCACCAGTGTTGGCAAAATGGGAATTTAACCCTAGCCTAGAATTTAACCCTCTTGCTGAGGTAGTTTTTGTAAATTCCTATTGAAATGGCATTTTAAAAACTTAACCATGAATATTATTACAGTTGGAACTTACAATGTAGTAAAAATAATGTACTTGTCCAATGTAAAAAAAAGTTCTAGATGTTTTTCTCAAAGAAAATCTATTTTCAATATATTTTTAGGCCAAAGCCAGTATAAAATAAACTGTTAAGAAATAAATTTCTTTTAGCATATTTTTGGCCATTAGTGTCTTCTGTTACATAATTGCCAGAAACACAAACCACGTAATATGAAAACTCACAAAAATAAAGCATGGGAGGCTCCACTGCAGGTTGGAGCTTAGCTGTCACTACAGCTCATCCTCATCCCATATACTGAAAGCACTTACAAGGGTTCCTAAGAGGAGATCACAAAATGGGCAGGAGACAAGTGACTGAGTTGGGGGAATTGATGGAGGAGGTAAGTTTAATCTAAATGGCAGACTACCAATGCCCACATAAGGCACACACTGCTAACTCTACAGAGTACTAACTTCTCTAGAATGTTAAGAAACAATATTTAGAATTATATTTAGAGCTGAAAAAAAATTTCTTGGCTTTAAGATCACAGAGAAATGTTGTCAAAAGCAGCAGGTTAAACTCTGATTGTCTGTTTCAAAAGTACATAAAATATAGTGCCCCTAGAGACCACCATCTTTGTGATGCTATGTTGTAAGGGACTTATAAGAAAACACATTATCAAGGACTAGAGGTGCAGCTTAGGTGATCTAGCAGTTGCCTTGCAAGTTAAGGCTCTAGGTTCAGTTAAATTCCCAGTACATTAAAAAACAATACAATCATCCAAAACAACAACAAAAAAAACCCAGTTGGGCACCAGTGGCTCATGCCCATAATCCTAGCTAGCTACTCAGGAGGCTGAGATCTAAGGATCATAGTTTAAAGCCTGCCCAAGCAGAAGGGTCCCTGTGAGACTCATCTCTAATTAACCACTGAAAAACTGGAAGTGGCACTGTGGCTCAAAGTGATAGAGTGCTAGCCTTGAGCAAAAAGAGTTCGGGGACAGCACCCAGGCTCTGAGTTCAAGCCCCAGGACCAGCAAAACAACAACAAACGCATTAGGCAAATGCAGTATATACCAAATGATAGCTATGTAAGAATAAACAAACAGTATATACCATATAGCTATGTAAAAAATAAGTGTTTATTTTTGTGTACAGTGGTTCTTACACCCTGTAAACATTTAACATAAACATTTCTTTTGACAGCTGTCTACCCCATTCTGATTTTCTTAGAAATAGATGTTACATAAACATTAAATGTGAGTGACCAACACTGGCTAAACTTAACTCTCTCTTCAGGCAATGAACTGGCCTTGATATGTTTATTCAATTTACTTAAAGTCTTCCCTGAATTGCTGTAATTCATTCAATAACAGTAACATGTTGCTTTGCTAGCTTGTCAAAGCAGATTCCCAAATGGTATCTGTAATAAAAGAATACAAAGATGAAATTTAAAATATTTTTACACATCATTACCACTGTAGTATACAGTCAATAACTTGGCACTCATTTCTTTTTCTGAGTCAGATCATGACTCACAACAGAATTCCCACGTTGGGAGCAAACTAATCTATCAATGGTGAATAGGACCAGTCTGCAGGGACAACTACTTTATATGCATAATGTTCACAAATCTGTGCTAAGCTGTGTTCATCCTTTAATTTGTTACATGCCTGCTATGTTACAAATGACATATTCTTTTCTGATATCAAAGGTAAAGGTTATATGCAAATTAACATAATTTACATTTCTAAAAAGACTTGGAAAATAATGAATATAAAATCCTTAATCTATGGTTAAGAAAAATGTTGTTTTCCTTTATATAAAAAATTAGAACTTCAGAAAGCCAAGACATAAGCTGTAAGCCATCATAGTATCTAACAGTGTCCACTGCTAGAATTCTAAGCAACATGAAAAACAGGTCTTAAAAAGTCTATGACTCGGGGCTGGGAAGGTGGCTCAGTGGTAGAGCGCTTGCCTTGCATGCCTGAGGCCCTGGGTTCGATTCCTCAGTACCACATAAGCAAAAAGAAAAAAGCCGGAAGTGGCGCTGTGGCTCAAGTGGTAGAGTGCTAGCCTTGAGCTGAAGAGCTGAGGGACAGCGCCCAGGCCCAGAGTTCAGGCCCCACGACTGGACCCCAAAAAAAAAGTCTATGACTCATGTATTGGGGAAAAAATAAAGTCATACTCAAAAGTTAACTGCTGGAAAACTTAAGGTTATATAAACTTTTCTAGTAATTGAGTTCTAAGGCATAAAGTAAAAGGTATAAGGAAGCAGGCCCCGTAACAGCTATACAAAGTCACAGTGTATGTGACCCACCCACATACCAACTGACAAACAGCTGCCAGCTGCACTGATGTTGGTAACGGGTACTTTGCATCTGCGCACAGAGATGTAGTGCATACAAAGATGAAGTTAAGTGAGCTTCTTTAAAAATAATTCTTGATTATCTATTACATTGGAAAAACTTTGAATTTAATGTAGAACAAATTATTCTAATTAACGTTGGGCTTACAGAGTTTCCGTAAGCAATACCCACTACAGTTAGTTGGTTCCTATCAATGCCTATAACAGTAAAATTTCTTCATTTAACTCCTAATTCCATCACTTTATCTAAAATTATACTGGCCATAACATTCATTTTGAAATGTAAATTCTGCCAGGTGGCTCATGCCTGTAATCCTAGCTACTCAGGAGGCTAAGATCTGAGGATCATGGTTCAAAGCCAGCCAGGGCAGGTAAGTCCAATTAAGCACTAGAAAACTGGAAGTGGCACTTGTGGCTCAAGTGGTAGAGTGCGCTCCTTGAGTGAAGAGCTGAGGGACAGTGCCCAGGCCCAGAGTTCAAGACCCACAACTGACAAAAAAAATAAATTCTATTAAGCTCCTACTCCAAGACTGACACTTCAAAATTTGATGGAACGTATCTTAATACTACCGAGAATAAAAGTAAACAGTCGTGTGTGTGTGTGTGTGTGTGTGTGTGTGTTACTTCTGATTGTCAGTGAAATTATTAGTGATTATTTGGCACCTTTGAAGTATACGAAATATTATTGGGATGCATGAAGCGTATACTTTACAGCCAGCCCGGGCAGGAAAGTCTGGGAGACTCCTATCTCCAATTAACTACCAGAAAACCAGAAGTAGCACTGTGGCTCAAGTGGTAGAGTGCTGAAGAGCTTAGGCACAGTGCCCAGACCCAGAGTTCAAGCCCCACAACCAACAACAACAACAAAAAAGTATACTTTACAAAATGCAACGATGATTTCAGAGGTGGGCCTGTGTCTGTGTTCCTCTAGCCACATGGGTTGCCAATGGGATCCTTCCCACTTAGGGTTCCTGCTGGGCTGTGCAGGCTGCCTTCAGTTTCAGTCTTCAGCTGGGTCTGGATCTTTTCAGTCTTCAGTTGGGTCTGGGTCTTTTCAGTCTTCAGCAGGGTCTGGGTCTCTTCAGTCTTCAGCTGGGTCTGGGTCTTTTCTTCTGCAGATGAGTCTTCCATAGGCCCCAATGCCTCCTGGCCAGGGACAATCTTAGCAGACTGGCTGTGTTCCAACAGGGTGCTTTCTCTTGGGAGTCCACTAATCTCTTTGGATTTTGTATCCAAAATTGGTGATTTATGCTATAAAGTACAGAAGTATATTTTTACTATGAACATAAATCTGAAGGTTTAGCAATGAAACATAACCAACCAATTCTTACCATGCTTACATCCCAGCTCCCATGCCAGATTACAAAGGTTAAACCTCACCCAACTGTACATGGAAGAATGAGGATACATGGGTGACCAAGCTTAGGATGCTGTGTGTACAGGTTAGCAGTACTGTTGCTAACCCTTCTTGTCTGATGGGACTAATTTTGCAATGTATACTTACTGAACATGTATCAAGTTTTAAGTACTGAAGATACAACAGGAACAAAACACAAAATCTGCTCTCACTAGAACTTATACTTCATTTGGGGAGAGAATCAGACAATACACTAGAGTATGATAGATTATTTAATTAAGAGCTATGCAGAAAAAGCAGAAAGCTAAGTTCTGGTGTGGGGTAGGGTAGTGGGGTCAGACAGCAGTCTAAATTAAAGCTACTATCATGAGAAGTCACAAGTAAAGGCCTGAGGAAGTATGAACCATTTATATAGATCAAGAGCCTTCCAGACAGTACACAAGTACCAAGGATCGGAGTTCAAGGAAGTCTCCTGGCTGAGGTGGAGGGAGCATGGAGAGGGAGCGATGATGGGTGAGATGGGGGATCTGGGGCAGGGCAGGCCAAAGACCACTAGGGCAGCAAGGTCTTTTACTCCTAAAGCTGAGTCAGGAAGTCACTAGAAGGTTTTTGAGGTGATTGGCAGGCAATAATTATGAAAGAAAGGAACATACTCAGATTTTCTGGATACATGGATGTATTTTTACATATCTGTTTTTTTTTTTTTGGGGGGGGGGT
>NW_012267362.1:2163882-2175645 GCF_000151885.1 Dipodomys ordii | reverse complement strand
TCAGCTCTTCAGCTCAAGGCGAGCACTCTACCACTTGAGCCACAGCACCACTTCCAGTTTTCTGGTGGTTTATTGGAGATAAAGAGTCTCACGGACTTTCCTGCCCAGGGTGGCTTTGAACTATGATCCTCAGATCTCAGCCTCCTAAGTAGCTAGGATTACAGGTGTGAGCCTGTAATGCTGGTTTTTAATAGTGCTGATTTTTAATATTTTTCATGTCTAAACTCATGATTTAAAAAATCTATTCAAATTATACAACTCTTAGGAAAACAAAAAGTTCTATTTTATAAAGATTTCTAAAAAGTTGATGATTACAGTTTTATGGGTTTTTTTTGTTTTGTTTTTGTTTTGCTTTTGGTATCAGTCATGGAGCTTGAACTCAGGGCATGGGTGCTGTCCCTGAGGTTTGGTTTTGTTGTTCAAGCCTAGTGCTCTACCACTATATCTACAATTCCATTTCTGGCTCTTTTGGTAGTTAACTGGAAATAAAGAGTCTCATGGGCTTTCTGGCCCAGGCTGGCTTCAAACCATTAATCCTTAGATCTCAGCCTCCTATGTAGTAGTATTACAAGCATGAACCACCAATGCCCCTGGCACAAGCAGTTTTTTTCCATGTACAAATGACTAAAGTCAAATATGGGAAATATGAGATGGTACTGTGGGGTTACTGTAGCTGTGCAGGATGCTTCAACTGGGGATGTGGGGAAAAGGTTCGGCTCTGCCTTATTTCTAATAACTGCCTTAGACTCTACAATTCTCTCAAGAAAATTTCAATTTGAGCAGTTTTATAAGAAAATAGATCATGAGTCCTAATTTTTCTAAGCCAGTCTTATGTGCAGTTGAAACTAATCTGTACAAGAGGCAGTCAAGAAGCCAAGCTGAAAGGGTTTCATTCTCACAAGTCTTAAAAATATCTGAATCCTGGGCTGGGAAGGTGGCTCAGTGGCAGAGCGCTTGCCTTGCATGCCTAAGGCCCTGGGTTCAATTCCTCAGCACCACATAGGCAAAAAGAAAAAAGCCGGAAGTGGCGCTGTGGCTAGCCTTGAGCTGAAGAGCTGAGGGATAGCGCCCAGGCCCAGAGTTCAGGCCCCACGACCGGACCCAAAAAAAAAAAAGAAACTTCATGCCAAGAAATTTTATAATTTCTTTTTCTCAAGGTTTACTTTGGAGCTTAGGGCTCGGAGTTCAAAACCCCACTCCCAACAAAAATAAATAAAAGTTTACAAATGACAATACCAATTCCTTTCTCAAACAGAAATATCCCTTTAAATAACCAGTGGTAGTAGAAAACTCTTGCAGTGTTCTGCAGATGAAATGTACAGTCTCCAGCCAATGATATCCAAGGCTTTTCTATTATAGGAATTCTAGAAATAGAAAGGGCAAGCAAGGTTTCTGATCCTTCCTCTCCTCATCCAAAGTGGGTCTTTAGAGCTGTACTGCCATTCTTTCCTGTGCGAGGCCTTCACAGAGGCCTTTCCTGAGCGCCTCAAAAGCAGAATGTTACAATATCTTCACTAGCTTACTATGAAATTTCATATGGAATACCCTTTGTTGTAACAAAATACAGTTAAATAGTACTTAAAATAGAAACTGAATCTAATTCTATTTCTTCTAAGGAAGCTGTATTAAAACCAAAAAAGGCAGAGATATGATATGAGTAACACTGAAGGGTAAAAGAACAAAAATAGTAGCTAAGAAGCATTCAGCCCTACGACAAATGGACAGCAAAATAAACAGTTGCCAACTTACGCTGGGTTCTACCTCGGGATGAGCTTGTGCCTCAGTGTCTGGTAAATCACATGCCCGGAGCACTTCGGGGCTCTTGGTGCCACTCTGAAATCTCAAGTCAACATCTCTCTGTCTCAAAACATCTCTTCTATACTCATAAGTTTTGTCATAAGGGCCTTGCTCAATGGAGCCAGCTGGACCCCTATAATAGAAATCTGCATCACCTGCTCCACCACGGAGTCTATAATCAATTTCCTTCTGTCGTTGTCTGTCACCTGGCGGCAGTGCCTGGGGAGGGTCTCGCTCAGGACCACTGAAATGCCTTAGCACACTAACTGATTTTCCAGCACCATAGCAGAAGCTCTGAAAGGAAAAGAAATATGTTTCACTGAGGACCTAATGGATGCCTTATAATTCACTTATAAGCCATCTTCGTTAGTAAGTATAAACAAAAATATTTTGTTTCATTAAAAACCTCTTCTTTTGATGAATACAGGCTAGGACAGCAATAAAATTGAAAACTCTATTCAACAGTACCTTTTCAATCAGCTACACAGGTTTTTATGGAATTTATAACAAGAGCAGGCTGAGGTCTCGAAATTTAAATTAGTTCCAGCTGAGCTCTGGAGGCTCAGCCTATAATCCTAGCTATTCAGGAGGCTGAGAACTGGGGGGGAGAGGGGAAAAGCTGACCCAGGCAGAAAAGTCTACAAGGCTCTCTCTTCAAGTAACCAGCAAAAACCTGACTAGAGATAAATTTCAGCTCAAGTAGCAGAGCACCAGCCATGAGCAAGCAAACTAAGTGACAGTATGAGGCCAAGTTCAAGCCCTGTTGGGGTAAGGCGGGGGAGAAGGAGTTAAAATTATCTAGTAGGATTGGGAAGGTGGCTCAGTGGTAGAGTGCTTGCCTTGCATGCATGAGGTCCTGGGTTCGATTCCTCAGCACCACATAAGCAAAAAGAAAAAAGCCGGAAGTGGTGGCGTGGCTTAAGTGGTAGAGCACTAGCCTTGAGCTGAAGAGCTGAGGGACAGCGCCCAGGCCCAGAGTTCAGGCCCCACAACCAGCAAAAAAAAAAAAAATCTAGTAATTTCTCAGTATTTATATATCATATCAAAATATGATACCTATATCATATAAATGCTTAAGATTTTTAAAAATTATATGTCACCATGCAAATGTTCTGCAGATTTTTTTTTTTACAAACATAAAGTTGGCTTAAGCTACATCTAAAATTCAACAGATTCTCACATTCTATGGGACAAGCTTGGCAGCAGCACTGCCAAATGTGAGCCAGGACTCCTGACTTCCAGTTGAAACTTCATCATATGACGACCCTATTTCTCACTCCCTCAGGAGTGACGGCAAGCCTGAGGCTGACAGCTCAGGCAAATGACTTTGTACTTGTATTTTTTTTAATTTCTCAATTTAATGTGGTAAACTGGAGCATTGATCTCATAAATAAGAGTTCACTGTAGTCTGCAATTTTTAAGGCAGCAAAGGGATTCTAAGATCAAAACGATGAAAGTATAATAGAACTATAGTTAAGTACTATTAGAAGACAGAAGCAACAAATCAGTCTTAACATTCCTTAGGGATAGAATGAAGCAACAGGAAATAATGAACGCAGGCAGGATGGTGCATGCCTGCAGTCTGTTAGCCTTGGGAGGCTTAAGCAGGAGGCTGGCTCGAGTTCAGGACTTTAAGATCAACTGAGGCAACATAGTATGACTTAATGTCAAAAAACAAACAGGAATGATAAAGCTTTTGTTCAAAGTTTTAGATTTAGAGACTAAACTATTATAGAACTAATGTCACATAATATATACTTATGAATCATTGGATCCTGAAAAGCAAAAAAATGAATGATTTCAAAGTAAATAAAGCATACTGAATTTTATATCCTTAAGGAGAATTTCCCATGGCACATATGGGTTCTTGATGTGGCAAATGAATTTTGAATAACAGATAAAAATCAACAACAAAGCTGCTAAACAGAAGATGGATGAATGATGAACAATATTTTTTCTTTTGTTTAGGTTCTGGGGCTTCAACTCAGGGCCTGAATGTTGTCCCTGAGTTTTTATGCCTAAGATTAGCTATTCTACCACAGCTCCACTTCCAGTTTTCTGGTTGTTAATTAGAGATGAGAGTCTCAGACTTCCCTGCCCAGGCTGGCTTTGAAACACTTATCCTCAGATCTCAGCCTTCTGCATGGCTAGGATTATACGTGTGAGCCACTGGCACCCGGCAATGAACAACACTTTAATAAATGTCTTTGGATCCCCCATACTGTTCCCAGTACCGCTTCCCTTCCACATTCTCATTCTATTTTTAATCTAATACTCTCTTTTCTCAGTGATGTCATAACTCCGATTGGAATAAGAAGGCCTATTTTTTTTCAAAGAGGAAGTAATGAACCCATTTCCTGCATACTGATTTACTAACTTTAAAAAATAAATTTAAAAAGGTTATTCTAAATCACTGCTACCTACCACCTATAGAGAACCACTTTTTTATTAAAGTAATAATACATAAGTATAAATAAATATTTCATTTAAAAATCACTTTCTTGTACCATTGGGTGTGGTGATACATGCCTGTAATCCCTGCATCTGGGAGGTAGAGACAGGTGATTAACAGGTTCAGGGCTAGCCTGGGCTACAAAGCAAGATCCTGGCTTAGAACAGCAAGCATGACTTGGCCTGATTTACAATATCAAAAAAAAAAAAACTAATAATTCTAGACTTTCCTTTTCTCCTACATTCTGTTAAATATTATAGTGCTTAGATACTAACCAGGACAGCCAATGCTATGATTATCAGTACTGGAATTTGCAGTAACACTGGAATTTCCTTCATGAGCGCTCTAATAAATTCACCAGTTCCTTTTCCAATGTGCTTTAAGGGCTCTGTTACGAAGTTGGTAAATGTAACTGCCAGTGCCTAAAAACAAAATATAAAAGCAACTTAAGCTTCTCCTCAAAAGGACTGAGACAAACAGAACAAGCCAAAATTCACTGTGCACAGAGGCTAACGTTATGTTACAAAAACTGAAATGCTTATACACACTTTTAATTTTTATTTATTTATTTTTTAGTGAGGCTAGGGATCAAGCCTTCATACATGCTAGGCCAAGTGAACTACCCTTGCCATATGCCCCAATTTTTTTTTTTTTTTGGTCGGTCGTGGGGCTTGAACTCTGGGCCTGGGCGCTGTCCCTCAGCTCTTCAGCTCAAGGCGAGCACTCTACCACTTGAGCCACAGCACCACTTCCAGTTTTCTGGTGGTTTATTGGAGATAAAGAGTCTCACGGACTTTCCTGCCCAGGGTGGCTTTGAACTATGATCCTCAGATCTCAGCCTCCTAAGTAGCTAGGATTACAGGTGTGAGCCTGTAATGCTGGTTTTTAATAGTGCTGATTTTTAATATTTTTCATGTCTAAACTCATGATTTAAAAAATCTATTCAAATTATACAACTCTTAGGAAAACAAAAAGTTCTATTTTATAAAGATTTCTAAAAAGTTGATGATTACAGTTTTATGGGTTTTTTTTGTTTTGTTTTTGTTTTGCTTTTGGTATCAGTCATGGAGCTTGAACTCAGGGCATGGGTGCTGTCCCTGAGGTTTGGTTTTGTTGTTCAAGCCTAGTGCTCTACCACTATATCTACAATTCCATTTCTGGCTCTTTTGGTAGTTAACTGGAAATAAAGAGTCTCATGGGCTTTCTGGCCCAGGCTGGCTTCAAACCATTAATCCTTAGATCTCAGCCTCCTATGTAGTAGTATTACAAGCATGAACCACCAATGCCCCTGGCACAAGCAGTTTTTTTCCATGTACAAATGACTAAAGTCAAATATGGGAAATATGAGATGGTACTGTGGGGTTACTGTAGCTGTGCAGGATGCTTCAACTGGGGATGTGGGGAAAAGGTTCGGCTCTGCCTTATTTCTAATAACTGCCTTAGACTCTACAATTCTCTCAAGAAAATTTCAATTTGAGCAGTTTTATAAGAAAATAGATCATGAGTCCTAATTTTTCTAAGCCAGTCTTATGTGCAGTTGAAACTAATCTGTACAAGAGGCAGTCAAGAAGCCAAGCTGAAAGGGTTTCATTCTCACAAGTCTTAAAAATATCTGAATCCTGGGCTGGGAAGGTGGCTCAGTGGCAGAGCGCTTGCCTTGCATGCCTAAGGCCCTGGGTTCAATTCCTCAGCACCACATAGGCAAAAAGAAAAAAGCCGGAAGTGGCGCTGTGGCTAGCCTTGAGCTGAAGAGCTGAGGGACAGCGCCCAGGCCAAGAGTTCAGGCCCCACGACCGGACCCAAAAAAAAAAAAAAAAAATCTGAATCCTGGGATCTATTTGTAGATCCTACTAAGACACTATTTGTCAGTTATTATGGACTTGTATTGATAAGGTGTTTTTGAACATTAAATCCTTTCTAGTGCTGTCTATAGATTAAATACAGACAACTTACATGGCCAACATTAGAATTTAAAAAACATTATTTTTCCTTTATTTTAAAAAAAACCTATAGTAAAGATATAATGCAAGATCTCCTAAGTCAATATAAGTAGATGATAAGGAGATGATAGCTAAATGCCTGTTTAGCTGCGTATTCATTCACTTCAGTAAACTTCTGTTGTGGCCTACAAAAGGCTAAGAGCCAGGTAAACAAACTGAAGCGGGTACAGGATCTTCAGTCTGATGGAGGAGGGCCAACCTCAGAGCCAGCACATACATGCTCTCTATTTCTTCCTTGTGATGTTACATGAACCACCAAGCTACTGATTTTAAAGTCTAAATTCCTATTGCATGGTTTTAGTTACTTTTATTAGGTTTCTTAAGTTTTTTTTAGTCTATCAGTTTTTGCAATGCTGGGGACCAAACCCAGGGACCCATATATGGGAGGTAAGTGTTCTACCACTGAGCCTCACCCCCAGCCCTTTTTATTTTCAGACATAAAGTCATCCAGTCTGGTCTCTAAATTTGTGATCCTTCCGCCTCAGCCTCAAAAGCAGCTGGGATTATAAGCTTACACCACCATACCTGGCTGCATTTTCTTTACATTAAAAGTTCAGTCATAGAAAGCTACATTTCATCATTTTCCTTACAACTACTATTTTGTCTCATTCTCAGAAATTCTATTCAGAATAGGAACAAGTGAACACTCCTTACCCCAGAGACTTCCAATCCAATCCATCTTCTCAGCACACGCATTGTTCAATGGTTCCAACTTGGCAACTTCAGCCTGGTGCTGTGCAAAAGCTAGCTGGCAAATATGAAAAGGGAACTATGAAAGGCTGCTGAGAAGAAGGCTCTGTCTTCACACCCCCAAAACCACAGCTCAAAGTCTACCATTCATACAAATCAGACTGTTTACAGATTTTTAACAGAAAAGAAGTTTTTTTTGTTTTTGTTTTTTTTTCCCGCCAGGTGCCAGTCTCACGTCTATAATCCTAGCTACACAGGAGGCTGAGATCTTAGGATCATTGTTCAAAGTCAGCCCAGGCAGAAAAGTCCCTGTGAGACTCTAGTCTCCAATTAACTACTCAGAAACCAGGAGTAGAGCTATGGCTCAAAGTAGTAGAGTACTAACCGTGAGCAAAAGAGCTCAGGGATAGCACCCAGGCCCTTAGTCTGAGCGCCATGACTGACCAAAAACAAAACAAAACAAAACATCTTTTTTGTGTGTTGGTCCTAGGGCTTAATAAATTCAGAGCTAGGCACTGTCCCTGAGCTTTTGCTCAAGGCTAGTGTTCTAACACTTGAGCCACAGCACCTCTTCTGGCTTTTGGATAGTTAATTGGAGATAAAAGCCAGCCTGGAGCTGGGCGCTGGTGGCTCACACCTGTAATCCTAGCTACTTAGGAGGCTGAGATCTGAGGATGAGGTTCAAAGCCAGCCCGGGCAAGAAACTCCGTGGTACTCTTATCTCCAATTAACCACCAGAAAACCTGAAGTGAAGCTGTGGCTCAAGTGGTAGAACACTCACCCTCAGCCGAAGAGCTGAGGGGCAGTGCCCAAGCCCAGAGTTCAAGCCATACCACCGACCAAAAAAAAAAAAGCCAGCCCAGGCTGGTTTCAAACCATGATTCTCAGATGTTGCCTCCAAACTAGCTAAGATTACAGTTGTAAGCCACTGGTACCAACTAGAAATGTATAATCTTTTTAAAGACATTAAAAAACTAAGGATAGTCTTAGTGCAACAAGGATAAAGAATTAAGTATAACTGCCTTTTTGTACATAATTATGAAAGAAAACTTATTAAAGATTGTATTGCAGTCAGTAGTACTCACTAGACACTGTTAAAAAAAAAGATTATGCTGCAAATTATACAACTTGAAAGGGAGTGGGACTGGGAGGGAAAAAACTGGGAGAAAACAAGGGTAGCGGTGACACTGTTCAAAAAGAAATGTACCATAAACCCTCTGAACATCACCTTTACAATAAAAAAAAATTAAAGATTTTTAAATTAGTTCAAATATGACTTATACTATTGAAAAATTAGTTTAAAAGCAGTTTGTAGTACTTGAAATACAGCTATCCAAATTAAATGACTATTTCTTCCTTTTTTTTTTGGGGGGGTGGTCAGTTGTGGGCTTGAACTCTGGGCCTGAGTGCTGTCCCTCAGCTCTTCAGCTCTTGCTCTACCACTTGAGCTACAGCACCACTTCCAGTTTTCTGGTGGTTTATTGGAGATAAGAGTCTCATGGACTTTCCTGCCCGGACTGGCTCTGAACCACGATCCTCAGATCTCAGCCTCCTGAGTAGCTAGGATTACAGGTGTGAGCCACTGGCGCCCGGTTCTCTCCCATTTTTGTAATTCATGGTGAAATGGTGTTTTGCTCTGGATGGTTTTGAGTAAATGATCTCTAGTGCAGCTGCCCTCACATTCATAACGTCTGTATCGACAGAGCAGTACCCCCAATCCGCATATGGCTGACAAGTTCCAACTGCTGCCTTCCACCCACATCTGAGGCAAGACTGCTCTATGTGGATTAGTGTTTATTGCAGACTTGAAAATAAAAAAATAATAATCCTAAAACTTATTTTGAGGCTCCACTTATACAATACCTTATACAAATATATCCAATTCCATCCAAAACTGAAGAGAAAACTGATGAAGAACACTCGTCTCAGTTGGGTATACCAGCGGACGTACGTCCAGAGCTCAGTTGCTACCAACACAACGATACAGAGCAGACACAGAAGGACCTGAAAACAGAAGCAGAGTCAGCCAGCGGCAAGCCAGCCTACCTGCCAGAAAACCCCAGCCATCAGCCAAACAACAGGACTCAAATACACAAAACCATGTGTGTGATTTCACTGTCTGTTCATCACTGAAATGACTAAATACAGGCTCTTGTGGTAAACATTGTAAAAAAAAAAATTGTAAAAATAAGGGAAGGTAAATAGTGTGTAGATTATATTTTATGTGCATAAAATAATACATACACGTGTCTAATGAACCAATGTGAAAAACAAAAATATCTGTGAAACCATTTTAAAAAATGATCTCATCTTACCATTAACACATTATATGGATCCACTCCAAAGTAATCTTCAAATCGCCACTTCCATGTTTCAAAATCATGAAACTTGAAGTTTATTAAAATATCACTCAGCGCATCATCCAAGGCTCCTGACTTCCATTCCTCTCCACTGAGAAATTTCTGTATTTCTAGTAAAGTTTGCCTTTTAAGGATAATTTCAGCATCATAATGCATATCACCGTTGTTTTCATCAGGCTGAATTAAATTTACAAAAAACCAAACAAAAGAAAGGAGAATTTTATTATTACCATACTCACTTAAGCATTAAAAGCCAGTCTGGAACTAAGTATATCATTTGTTTGCTACTCCAATACAGCAAAGGAGAGAAATAAGTACAATTACAATATTTTACACATTTTAGAAAACACAGAAAATACTATGTGTCTTCAGGGCCAACATAAAAACCAAAGATGGTATCTGTGAAAACTGGTTTAAAATTATAATCCAGTGCTAATGGCTCACACTTGTAATTCTAGCTACTAAGGAGGCTGAAAGCTGAGGATCACAGATTGAAACCAGCCCAGGCAGGAAAGTCTATTAGACTCTTTTCTCCAATTAGCCACCAAAAAAATCCAGAAATGGAGTTGTGGCTCAAAGTGGTAGAGCTCTAACCTTGAGCTTTTATAAAAGCTTAGGGACAGTGCCCAAGCCCTGAGTTCAAGCCACAAGACAGGCACCAAAAAAGAAACGAGAAAATTAGAACTCTATACAAGAGAGACACAGCAAATTTTACTAGAATACAGTTGACTCTTGCTACATGTTGCTCTAGCTACAGTTGCTCTTGATACTTTTACATAATTTTGTATGTATGTATATGTGACATTTAATGTATATTGTTGATTTATTCCCATTAAACCACAGCCAACAGTCACATCTGATGGAGCTTGCTAATGCAGGTATCTTCCCTGTAAGGCAAACTGTCACTGACTTATATCTAGAAACATTACAAAGCATTTCAACTATACACCGCCTCCAAAGTATGAAGAATATAGCACAGTGAAGACAGCAGAAAATCAATCACACTAAATACAGCTGAAAAATACAATGGTTTGCAGTACTAAAGCAGAAATGAGAAGGCAGTAGTGTCACTGCCTTGTTCCGCTGGGAATGGGGCATCAGCCAATTCCAACTTTTGGCCACTCTGCATGTGCCCAAGATGAACCACAAAATTACCTCAAGTATTGATTTTGAAATAAAAAAATAAATTTAGCCGGGCGCCGGTGGCTCACAGCTGTAATCCTAGCTACTCAAGAGGCTGAGATCTGAGGATCGTGGTTCAAAGCCAGCGCAGATGGAACATCGAGAGACTCTTTATCTCCAATTAACCACCAGAAACCAGAAAGTGGAGTTGTGGCTCAAGTGGTACAGTGCTAGTCTTGAGCTGAAGAGCTGGACAACATCCAGGCCCAGAGTTCAAGCCCTATTACCAACAGAAACTAATTAATTAATTTAGTGACTAGTTAAGTTCATCAATATGAAATCTGCAAATCACGATTGCATATCTAAATTTTACAATTGTTTATGACTTGTCATTGGGTATAAAATTTTCATGTAGCCTAAAATGAAAAGAAGTTCAAATTATAAACAATAGCTAATACAAATAAGCACTCTATTTTTTATAAGAGTAAATATAATTTTTAAAGAACCAATATAAAAAACGTTACATCTTCAGAAAGCATAACAATGTTATCATTGACTTTTTTTTTTTAATTGGGGATTATGTCCAAATTCTCCTCTCACCTTATGGTACTGACGACTGAAAGTTACCGCTTCCAGCATGCCACTGAGCAGCATCCTCAGCCTCAATCTCTATCCTAAGTATTTTCTAGCTCCATCCGTTTCCTCATCTAGGCTCTGTTCCACTCTGTACACAGTTCTAAGACTTAAATCAGAAAATTTACAAGCCAAGTGTGGTGGTTCATAAGCCACACTTAAGTTATTCATCTAACTCCTTCCACAAAGATCTGGCCCCCAACCCTAGATCAATCTAGGGTAACATATGTGATAAGAGGGAAAATCTGTATGCTTAAAAATGTGCTCCTAAAAAAGGGACAATGTTCACACTCTGGGTTCAGGCCCCAAAATTGACACACACATAAAAAAAAACTCTGGTGTACACATACAAAAAAAAAAGCATAGACATGGTAGACAAGAAGTAGTGAGAGGCTGGAAATGTGGCTTAGTGGTAGAGTGCTTGCCTAACACGCATGAGGCCCTAGGTTCGATTCTTTGGTAACATACACAGAAAATGCCAGAAGTGGCGCTCAGGCTCAAAAGGTAGAGTGCTAGCCTTAAGCAAAAGAAGCTTGTGCCCAGGCCCTGAGCTCAAGCCCCAGGATAAAGAAAAGAAAAAAGAAAAGAAAAGGGGAAGGGAGGGAGGGGAAGAGGAAGGGGAAAGGAAAGGAAAGGAAAGGAAAGGAAAGGAAAGGAAAGGAAAGGAAAGGAAAGGAAAGGAAAGGAAAGGAAAGGAAAGGAAAGGAAA
>NW_012267362.1:2141415-2163832 GCF_000151885.1 Dipodomys ordii | reverse complement strand
AAAGGAAAGGAAAGGAAAGGAAAGGAAAGGAAAGGAAAGGAAAGGAAAGGAAAGGAAAGGAAAGGAAAGGAAAGGAAAGGAAAGGAAAGGAAGAAGTAGTGAGGTGAGGGCAGGGTTAGCACTCTGCTCCTCACCTCTGTTAGTGGCCAAATACAACACACATGATTAAACTAACTTTCAAGGGGTAAGATGAGTGGTCTGCTGCAAACCATTGCAAAGCATGCTGCTACCTTTCATTTTGAAGGAACGGCTTTTAGGAAAGATCGAGGCAGGTATTCTACTAAAGTACAATAATCCTTTATCACTTTTTATTATCTAATATTAATAATGGAAGTACACACTATGCTGATTAACAAGCCCAAATACTCACAAGTCCAAGCTTCCCAGCTTCAATTAAAATCTTGTGTAAGTATCTCCTAAAAACAGGATTGCTTTGACTTTCATAGTCTTCCTTCTTTTTCTTTTCACATTCATCAATCTGTAAAATACAGTAAGTTCAGCATTAGTTAGCATTCAAATTTAATGTAAGAATTCTAGCATGGAGCTAAGTGTATGACTCACATCTATAATCCTAGCTACTCAGGAAACTGAGATCTGAAGATCACAGTTCAAAGCCAGCCTGGGTAGGAAAGTCCTGGAGACTTTTTATCTCTCATTAACCACCAAAAAGTCAGATATAAAGCTGTGGCTCAAGTGGTAGAGTGCCTTGAGTGAAAAAGCTAAGGGACAGTTCCCAGAGCCGTGTTCAAGCCCAAGTACCAGCATGAGAAGAAAAAAAAAAAAAAAAAAAAGCATGTTGCCAGTGGCTCACACTTGCAATCCTAGCTACTCAGGCAGCGGATATCTGAGGATCATGGTTCAAACCCAAGCTAACCAAGAAAGTCCAGGAGACTCTTATCTCCAATTAACCACTCAAAAAACAGAAGCAGTGCTGTGGCTTAAGTGGTAACAGTGCTAGCCTTGAGCACAAAGAGGCTCAGAGAGGACACCCAGGCCCTGTGTTCAAGCCCTGCAATCAACAGGGAAAAAAAAAAGTCATTCTGGCTGGGTACACTAGCTCCTGCATGTAATCACACCTATTGAAAAAGCAGAGTTCTGAAGGATTATGGTTCAAGGCCAACCTGGGCAAAAAGTTCACAAAGTAAAGGCAGTAAAACAAATGATATAAATAATAATTTAAGAATAAAAAATCTAACCTTATAAATTAAAGAATCAAGTCTGAGATAACATTTAGATAATTCATCAGCATTTGATAAGTCAGGACTGACATCCTTCTTTTCAGATATATCATATTTCACCTAAAACAAAATAGATTTTATTACCTTTTTGAGTGCAAATGTTTATTACATTTTGGGGAGAATGATGGAAGAGGTGACATAAATCAAGATGCATTGTACTTATAAACTGATTTGTTAGACTGAAACCCCTTTATACAATTACTTATAGTAAAAAATAAAACTTAAAAATGTCTATCACAGCATTATTCTATCAACCCAAAAAGTATACAAAGATCTGCCAGCTAACATTTAGATAAAATTTAAATGGTACATTATCAGCAATAAGCAGGGATGCAGTGGTAATATACATTACAGCATAAGCTTTAAAAGACATTATGATTATGCTAAGCAAAAGAAATCAAACCAAAAACATTTTATTACATGAATCTTTTAAGATCTTATTTCTTCATAGTTTAACTGTAAAAACTGTCTTTGGTGAATAAAGACTAAAATTTTAATTTTTATCTTTAAGATTTTGCTACATTCTCACTTGAACCCACACACACAAACGTTCAATTTAAAACATAAATAACCACATGGATTTGAAATGTCTTACAGTTGAGAATGTCGTGATTAGCATGATTAGCATGGTTGCTAATCATTTCTACATGACACTCATAAGCTCTGAGATAATAAAGGTAGAGCATTTCTTCACAGGACTGAAATGTCTTACACACTAACACGCATACACACATCATGCATTTTATAAGTAAATACCTGAGATTTTCTCATTGTTCCTGAAGCAGCATCGTAATTAAGCATGTCTGTGGGGTCAATCCAGTCATCATCATGAGCAAAACCAGCTACCAGAAACAGACATTCACAAAGGAGCAGAAAACACAGCATCCTGTATGAGGCTATAAACAATTGATATGTTGAAATACAAAATAAGCAATTTAAAATAAACTGTTTATTATAAAAAACTACTTCTAGTGTTAAGATAACACTTTGTAGCCAGGCAAGGGTGGATCAAGCCTATAATACTATTTAGGAGGCTGAGATCTGAGGATCACGGTTCGAAGCCAGCCTGGGCAGGAAAGTCCATGAGTCTCTCATCTCCAATTAACAACCAGAAAAGCAGAAGTGATACTGTGGCTCAAAATGATAGAGCATTAACTAGCCTTGAGAAGAAAAAGCTCAGGGACAGTGCCCAGGCCAAGTTCAAGCTCACAGCCAACCAACAACAACAACAACAACAAAAAGATAACCCTTTCTGAGTAGTAACTAAGAACTGTACATGAAAGAAAAAGAGTATTCTCATATAAAAATATGGTATTCTCATATAAAAATATACATATATAACAATATTCTCATTGATATAGAAAAATAAGTATTTCCAATATGGTCCTACCATCCCATCTCTTAATTATACACCCAAGAAAAATGAAAATATATGTCCCCACAAAAACTTGTACAAAATAGCCTAAAAGCCTAAACAGCCTGAAAGTCCATCTACTGATGAACAGGTAAATTTCCTACAGCCATACAATAGATTTAACCATAAAAAGAGAATGGAGTGCCTATATCATGCCATACACGAATGGACCTTAAAATTGTTATGCTGTGTGAAACTATTATGTGCCATGTGTCACATAGACCATACTATTAAATGATCCTAGGTATATGAAATGTCCAGATAGACTTCAAGCCTGCAATCCTAGCACAGGAGGAGGGTATCAGGTGGGTCACACATCAAAGCCAGTAGGAGCAAAAAAGTTCATAAGACCTCAACCAATAAAAGCTGGGCGTGGTGGCACTCACCAGTCATCCCAGCTATGAAGGAAGCAATCTAGATTACTTCTCTGTGCTCCTATGAACCCTGTGTATTCTTTTAGTACCACACACAGTGACACAGTCTTTATTGGAATGTCTCTTCCACTAACAAGGAGCACTCAACTGTACTGCACACTGGTGTCCCAAGAAACTTCAAAAACAACTACACCACCTAAATCAGCAATGTTCAAGACTGGTGCCCAGGTAACTGAGATTTTTTAAAACACCATAGTTGATTCCATTGTTTGGCCAAGGCCAAAAACCATAGCACTAAGTGAATTAATTCCTCTGTGCAAAGATAACATTTTACCCAAATCTAAACTCATCTTCGTCACTAACCTCATCATCTCCCGAGCCCAATGCCCAGTTCCATGGCTGGCAAATGAAGTGTTTAATAAATAGTAATCTCTAAAAGGCAAACAGCTGGGCCAGAGGTGGCCCAGCTCAAGTGGTAGAGTGCCAGCCACACAAGAAGGCTCAACAAGTACAAATACCCAAGGTCAAAAAGAAATTGTAAAAGTGAATATGGTGAGGAACAAAGATAAAGAGGTAGGCTGAGCTGATGCTGTTAACATATAAAGCTTATAACTAACTGCACCTGCTAACGAGCTCTTAAGAGTAATGGAAGCAGCCAGGTGCCATATCTGAGGATTGTGGTTTGAAAGCAGTCAGGGCAGGAAAAGTCTGTGAGACTCTTATCTCTAATTAACCACTCCTTCCACTCCCCCCCCAAAAAAGCAAAAAATGGAGCTGTGGCTGAAGTGGTAGAGTTCTATCTTTCAGCAAAATAGCTTAGCTTAGGGACAGCAACTAGGCCCTGAGTTCAAGCCCCAGGACTGGGCGACCCCCCCCCACGACAGACAGACAGACACACACACCTCAAACGACACACACACACACACACCTCAAAAAATAAGAGTAATGGAAGCTACTTTATCAAATTTCTACTGCAGCAAGCACCACGTTTAATAGCAAATACTAAAAACTTCTGAGATCACGAATGGGACAAAGGATCTAGAGGGCTCTAGGACAGCACATTGTTTCATTTCTTAGAACACATGGATTTTCACTTTGTAACAATGTGCTAGTAAGGATACACATTTATATTTTATACACTTTTCTATATATAGGTTATATTTCATATTTTAACAAGAGGTTTCTCTGTTGTTTTTGTCATTACTGGGACTTTAACTCAGGGCATAGAGATCTCACTTGGCTTTTTCACACAAGACTGACTGCCTTATCATTTAAGCCACAGCTCCACTTGTTTTTTTGCTGGTTAACTGGAGATAGGAATCATAGACTGCTCTGCCAGGCTGACTTGCACTCAGATTTCAGCTTCCTGAAGGATTACATATATGAGCCACGAGAGCCTGACAACATTGCACTCATTTTAAATGAGCACAAGACTAATTATTATATTGTTACAGGCTAAATGTTATCTCCTTCCCTCCCCAAAAATTCATGTGCTGAAGTCCTAACTCCTAGTACATTAGAATGTGACTACATTTAGAGATAGGGCGTTTGTAAGTGTGGCAGGGTCTGGCTGTAGAGCCAGGAAGGTCTCAAACTCACTCTGCTGCCTCAACCTCCCAAATGCTGGAATTACAGGCATGAACCACGGTCCCAGGCTTAGGATCTTTAGGAAAGTAAATCATAATAAGGTGCATAAAACAGGCCCTAGACCAAGATGAGTGGTACCCTTCTAAGAGGAAGAAATCTGAAAACTCACCAGTCAGAGGTAAGACAATGTGAAGACATGACCACTGACAAGCCAAGAGATACACCCTGTCATACCTTGCTTTATCTGCTAGCCCTCAGAATTGTAGGAAAATTTGTTGTTCAAGCTACCTAGACCACAGTACTTTATGACAGCCCTAGAAAACTGTCAATTTCTTCAGATATGAAAGACTAAAAATGACTTCAACCCAGGATCATATATTAAAAGTTTGAAGCCAGGTGCTGATGGCTTATACCAGTAATCCTAGGAACTCAGGAAGCTTTGATGATCAAAGCTAACTTGAGCAGAAAAGTTTGACAGATCCTATCTCTAACCAGAAAAAAGCAGGGCTGGATGGAGGTTTGCCAGCCTTTGGCAAGCGTGAGGCCCTAAGTTAAAACTTCAAAATGGGGGGAAAAAGTCTGACCACAACAAGAAAATGAGCCAATAAACAAAATGATGATGAAAATCGGAACTGATCAAATTACTAATAAATTCAACTAACTACTGACAGTTTTTAAAGTTTTGTGTTTAAACACATAAAGTCAAGCCAGGGATGGTGCTCACACCTTTAATGCTAGCAACTCAGGAATCTGAGATCTGAGGATCATGGCTTTCAAGCCAACCCAGGCAAGGAAGCCTGTGAGACCCTTATCTCCAATTAACCACCAAAAACCTAGAAGTGGAAGTGTGGCTCAAGCTGTAAAGCCTTGAGCAAAAAAAAGTTCAGGGACAAGGCTCAGGCTCTGAGCTCAAGCCCCAGAACTGGCATAAAGGAAAAGAAAAGGAGAAGGAAGAGGGGAGGGGAGGAAAAAGAAAAGAAAGAAAAGTCAACTGGAGGCCTGGCTCAGTGGTAGAGCACCTGTTTATGTAGCTCCAAGCCTTCAAACCCCAGTATCATTAAAAAAAAAATGTAAAGAAAGAATACTAACATCACAGCAATGCCCTGGAGATACACAAACACTGAATAGACCTTATTAGAAAGAAAAATAATAACAAAAAAAATCTCCACCAAGTGTTAAGGAATAAAGCTTTGAAAGAATGAACAACAGAGAACAAGCTAAAAACTACAAGGTGATAAAGCCAAGGACAGGTTTACTTTAGAAGTTTTAGTCATATTAAATACTTCAGAGAAGTAGAGAATAAAGTCTGATATAAGGCCACTGGATTAGTTAATTAATGATTACAAAGAATAACAGGGAGAAGCCTTATTCTTAAGAGGCTAGGATGTACGTGACAGAGTATATAACGGGAATTGAGCCCAAGAAGATGAGGTATGGTATTAAGTAGACAGTGACATGTTCCAAAAGGAGTATCACTGTTGGGGGGAGAGAGAGGACATTGGGGTGAGGGTAATGGAGATTTTGAAAACAAGCCAAAGAAGGTCACTAGGAGTTTAGCTCAAGTGCTTATTTGCTCAGAGAGCTCCAGCCTCTGGATTCAATGTCCTATTCTGAAAAAGAATATGAATGGAAAGCTTGTCACACACCCCAAAGTCCTACCATTGAGCACTATGCTACTTTCTTCAATAATCATCAGCAGATGCAGAAATTTTGCCAAGACTGAGAAGGGCAATTTATTACTAATGGAAGATCAGAGGTGAGATAGAATCAGCTGAAAATTCAAGCTCTCCTGTCAAATTCCCCTGGAAACTAGTTTAAGTCTATAACTCTGATAAATCTTGTAACTGATCTCAAACTCCCTCCAAACAAAGCTGGATCCAAACCTGCAGAGTATTTTGGTAAAAAGTAAAATTCTCACTACATTTATCCAAAAGATACAATAAAGGATACAATAAAGGTACCAGCACATCTATGTTCATTGCTGCATTATTCACTTCAGTCAAGTTATGAAAACAGCCCAGATGCCCTACAACTGATATTGATGAATCATGAAATTGTGGCATATATACATATGAAACAGAATTCTATTCATCCATCAGGAAGACTTGCAGAGAACTGGACAAAAAAATATGTTGAATGAAGCCAGGCTCAGGGACAACAAAAGGGCACACATGCATGTATATACAATCAAATGGACTAAAGTATGGTATACACAGAGGTGAGATATGTTCTCTGAACAATTTAACAAAATGAACACGAGAAAGCTGCTGGCTCACACCTCTAATCCTAGCTATTCAGGAGGCTGAGATCTCAGGATCTCAGTTAAAAGTCAGATTGGGTAGAAGTCTGTGAGGCTCTTATCTCCAATTAACTAATAAAAAGCTGGAAGTGTGGTTCCAGTAATAGTGCACCACTTGATAAAAGCCAAGTGATTGCTGGGCCCTGAGTTCAAGTACTGACACAAACAAAAAAATGCTGAAACATACTTTGTATGTGCAGCTTTAGGGGAGGAGGGTAGATGAAATGGGAGGGGCAAATACAGCCACAGTACAATGTACTTACTATAAAAATGGAACCAAGAAACTTGAGGAAACTTGTGGGGGTTGGGATAGGAGGGTGGAGGAGAATGAGGGAAATGGTGACACTAATCAAGATACATCATACATGTAAACAGATATATTGAATTGAAACCTTTTGTACAGCTAAAGATAATTTTTTTTAAATTTTTAAACAGCAAGGCGCTAATGGCTCACACCTGTAATCCTAGCTACTCAGGAGGCTGAGATCTGAAGATCATGGTTCAAAGCCAGCCCGGGCAGGAAAGTCTGTGAGAATCTTATCTCCAATAAACCACCAGAAAACCGAAGTGGCTCTGTGGCTTAAGTGGTAGAGTGCTAGCCTTGAGCTGAAGAGCTGAGGGACAGTGCCCAGGTCCAGAATTCAAGCCCCACAACCGACCAAAAAAATAAGTAAATAAAACAACAGCAAAGAAAACAACACATGGTGAAACACACCTGTAATCCCAGCACTTGGGAAGCTGAGACAGGAGGCTTGCCTGCATGAGGCCATGCGGGGGTGAAACCGTGTCTCAGGAAAAATAAAAATGATTCTAATATCAAATTAAGGTAAATGTTAAGATCCTGTGTGTGCAACAATGATACCCACAAGAGACAATGTTGGACATGAACTTTACAACTTGCCAAGGGGGGAGAAGAGGAAGGAAGGGATAGGAGAAAAACAACGGAGGGGGTAACAATGCTCCACAAGAAATGTACTCATTGCCTTACTCCTGTAACTGTAACCCCTCTGTACAGCATCTTTACAATAGAATAAAATTTTAAAAAAAAGATCCTGTGTTTCTAACAAATCTCCTAATCACAGTGCCACAGATGTCCCCCATAACACCATGATCACTTTGGTTGGGGTCAGTGTAAAGTAAAAGTAACCATTCTAAATCAGATGTAACGGACACATACTGTGATCCCAGCACTGGAGAAGTCGAGACAGGAAAATCACAGTTCAAGGAAACTATGGGAAGCCTTGTCTCAACATCAATCTTGCACTCAGGGCCTGGGGGCTGTCCTTTAGATTTTTGCTAAAGGATGGTGCTCTACGACCTTGAGGCACAGCTGTACTTCCAGCTTTGGGATGGTTAATTGGAAAGAGGTCTCACGGCCTGGGCTGCCTTCGAGCCACCAGCGCCTGTTTGCCTCACACTTGAATAACACATTCATTTAACCCCCACAAAAAACCGCTAAACGCAGATCTTCATGTTGTACATCAGAAAAGGCAGTAATATACCTAAAGCCCACGGAGCCTGTAAGTGGTCAGGGCGAAGTACCCGTGGCCAGGCGTTTTCCCTTTAGGGGTGTCAGGGTGGACCCCAGGGAAGGAGGGCGGGGAGCCACGGAAAAACTACCAGGCCGACCAGCACGGCTACAGCCAGCCACGGAGCGGAAATCCGCAAAGAAGCCTCTGAGTTCAATCCCTTCACCGTGGTAGAAAGCAGAAGTAACCAGGCCCCACGGACTCCACAACGGCGCTGGTCTGGAAGCCAGAGGTTTGCGAGGCCGCGCACGCGTGTTCGCGCAGGCGCCTGGAGCGGTGACGTCAAACTTGCGACTCTGCGAGTTACTTCGGACGTATTCCCCGACAGTGAGCGAGCGCGCGAGTCTCGGGAGCGCGCCGGGGCCGCCGGCCCTGCCTCCCACCCCGCCGCGCTCCGCACGCAGGCGCACGCAGCGCCTAACTTTCCACACTCGAATGGGCGGGGAGCTTTAGCGATTCATGACATCCAGTCCGCGCGAGACGTGACGGGGAGAACTTGTTGAAATGATCCCTCAAGTCTTCAGAGATAACCGAAAGCCAACGAAGTTCACCGTCCGCTGCGGTCGCGCGGGGCGCGCGCGGGTACAGCCGTTTCCCGGGCCCGCGCTGACAGACACGCGGCGCCCGCACCGGGGCCCGCGCAGGCCGGAACCGGCCGCGGCCTCGGGTCACCGCCCCTCCCGGAAACGCCTGCGGTGTCCCCCCCCCCACTCCCGCCCCCGGCTTGCGCCTCACCCCGCCAAGCCCGGAGCCCCAGCGGCCGCGCAGACTCACGAGCGGGGGTCCCGCCGGCCGACCCCGGAAGACACCGGCAGACGTGAGAAGGTGACGAGCGCGCGCTGCGCTAGCCCGGCCGCGTCTTCCGATCGACTCGCTCAGTCAGCGGCTGTGCGCCCTTCCCGCGCTCGCCGCTGATTGGCCGCGATGGAGGGGCGGGGCAGACCCCAGGGTGGGTTGGAGGCCTGGGTTTGGCTAGTACCGAATCCTCTTGGCAGATCAGTTTCTATGTGCCACTCAAATGTACTAAACGGCTGTAAAGCGTGTTTTCTTATTATTTGTTTTATAAATTCTGGCATACGCTCGTCTTGAGCTGAAGAGCTGAAGGACAGCGCCCAGGCCCAGAGTTCAAGCCCCACGACCGACAAAAAAATAAATAAAATAAATTCTGGCATAGAACATTTGCCATAAAGCCACAAATCTATTCTGAGCATAATTTTTTTTTTTCAAATAGGGGATAGCACTAGTCCTGTATTGGGGCTGCCAAATGAGGCTGTAACATAAAGTCCTTGGAAATGATGTTTCCTGGGTGTGTGTGTGTGTGTGTGTGGCCACCCGTATTGTGGCCTGACCTCAAGGCCTAGGAGTTATCCTTTAAGCTTTGTTGCTTGAGGCTGATGAGGCTGATGCTCTACCTCTTGAGTCACTCCTGGCTTTTTGCTGGTTAATTGGAGATAATGGCTTCTCACACCTATCCTCAGATCTCAGCCTCCTTAGTAGGCGTGAGCCACCAGCACCCAGCCTATCTAGGCCACTTTTAAGGACACACGTTACCCAACTATCAACATCATTTCTGAATTCTTCACTTTGCAAAACGGAAACTCTGTATATCCTAAATAACTCGCCCAGTCTTCCCTCCTTCCCTTTCCCTATCTCTGGTACCTCATATAAATGGAATTATACTACATTTGTATTTTTGCAACTGTCTTCTTTCACTTAGCATAATGTCCCTGAGATTCCTCCACGGTTTAGCATGACGGAATTCCCTTTTTAAAGGCTGGATATCCCATCATATGTATTTTCCATAGCCATATTATTCATAGCTCTTCAGAAGAACAGAACCAACAGAATTAAGAGGGAATTTACTGAAGGCATTGAAATCCCCTAGAAAGTCATTGGGACAAGTCAGCAAGTTCAAAGGCTGAACCAACCGGAGTCTGAGGTCCATTAGGAAAGAAAACAAACAAAAAACACTTTCAAAAAAAATTAAATTTGTGACTGGAATCTTACTCCTGCTTTTTTGTTCTATCTGGCCCCCAAACTATTCGGTGGTGCCCCTCCCCAATTCAAAGTGTTTTTTTGTTTTTGTTTTTGTCGGTCGTTGGGCCTGAACTCTGGGCCTGGGTGCTGTCCCTCAGCTCTTCAGCTCAAGGCTAGCGCTCTACCATTTGAGCTACAATGCCACTTCTGGCTTTTTCTGTGTATGTGGTGCTGAGGAATCAAACCCAGAACCTCATGCATGAAAGGCAAGCACTCTATTATTGAGTCACCTTCCCAGCCCTCAAAGTGGTTTTCTAAGGCAGAGCAGATATGGAGATAGAAAGAATAAAATTAATAAATATTAAAAGGTCCAGACTCAGTCATTAGGACACTGAAACTGAAAAAAAAACTAATAAAAAAAGTTTTAAAAAGCAATTAGCAGGCAGGCACTGGTGGCTCATGCCTGTAATCCTAGCTACTCGGGAGGCTGAGATCTGAGGATCATGGTTCAAAGCCAGTTCGAAAGTCCATGAGACTCTTATCATCAAAAACCACCAGAAAACTGGAAGTGGAGCTGTGGCTCAAGTGGTAGAGCTCTAGCCTTGAGCTGAAGAGTTGAGAGACATCACTACATCACTCAGGCCCAGAGTTCAAGCCCTGCGACTGACAAAAAAAAAAAAGCAATTAGCTCCCTCCCATCTACTTTTATATGTCAACAAAATTAGGAGACACAAAGAGACAACTATCTGCATGGGGCTTCTCCTTCGAGGTGTTAAAATGCTACAAGTATCTGTTATGGAGAAAATAGTCCACCACACAGAGACAGTCTCATGCAAAAAGATGACTTTGTTGGGGAAGTGAATAGCTGACTGGCCAGGGACAAAGCACAGATTTGGGAACTGAAACTGTGACCCCAAACAGCCCACAAGCTAGGGTTTTTAAAGGCAAAATCCATGTGGTCAAGCCTGGCCACACGCAGGTGGCCAACGAAATTGTGACACACGCATAAAGATTGCATATTTATGTCAGTGGCCAATGGGGTTACAGCCCATCTCATAGTAACTGTTTGAACTAACCTATCATTTTGGTTTGAGTTGGCCTGTGAATTTGGGGTCCCCACACAAAGGATATTCTTACTCATGTGGGCTGTTCATTCCAGAAACATAATGTCATATGCCCCTGCATCTTTGAAGCTGGGGGTTGTTAAAAGACAGCTACAGGAAATTTATTACAAAGATAGCTACAGGAGGATACACAATGTGCATATCCAGGCATCTACTCCCTTGAAGCAGAGGTAATCACCAGGTGGGATGCACTGCAGGTGCCTTTCTAATTGGGTATGAGATCGGGCTGAAGTCCATGTAAAACACGTGTTAAGGGGGCTGGGAAGTTGGCTCAGTGGTAGAGCGCTTGCCTTGCATGCCTGAGGCCCTGGGTTCGATTCCTCAGCACCACATAAGCAAAAAGAAAAAAGGCCGGAAGTGGCGCTGTGGCTCAAGTGGTAGAGCGCTAGCCTTGAGCTGAAGAGCTGAGGGACAGCGCTCAGGCCCAGAGTTCAGGCCCCACGACTGGACCCAAAAAAAAAAAAAACACGTGTTAAGGTCTCCCTTTGAGGCCTTTGTTTTTAGTAAAGAATCAATTTCTCAGCTTAGTTTTTCTCACACAGTCTGGGACCTTAGCAGTCTAGGAGACCCTTCCCCCCTACAGTCTCCTTGAAAGTTTAGAGGGATAGAAAAATGAGATACAGGGACTGGGAAGGTGGCTCAGTGGTAGAGCGCTTGCCTTGCATGCATGAGGCCCTGAGTTCGATTCCTAGTACCACATAAGCAAAAAGAAAACAGCCAGAAGTGGCGCTGTGGCTCAAATGGTTGAGCGCTAGCCTTGAGCTGAAGAGCTGAGGGACAGTGCCCAGGCCCAGAGTTCAGGCCCCACGACTGGACTGAAAAAAAAAAAACAACTTTAAAAAGAAAAATGAGATGCATGTGTTGCAAAAGAAAAGCCTAAAACTCATCTATTGCTTCTATATTTTTCAGTAGGCCTGACACAGCACCAAATGGCATGACCAGGTGTATTCTCCCAGCTCCAAAAGTATAAAAACTACAGATAACCACTTTGAGTCTTTTACTAAAAACAAAAACAAAAATAAAACATAGGAAGCATTCCCAAGCAGGAAATGTTTCTTAAGTGGTTTTTTAAAACTTTATCCTGTTATACTAAAATACTTGCAGAATATTCCACCTTGTGAATTTACCCCCCCCTTTTAATTTCAAGATACCATGAAATTCTTTTCACTATGGATCTCCAAGTTTCTAGGATTTTGTATGAAATCCTGGAAAGTGTTAGGAAGTACCAAATACTTCATCCCATGGTAGTACTTCTCCACTCAGATTTACTCACTGGCTCATATACCAATCATCTCTGCAAACACTCTCACTTGACCAGTTTTTTTACGCATCTTCAATCTACTCAAGTTGACAATTAAGATTACCCATCCATCACAGGCTATCCACATCATCCATGGAGCCAGACATTTGGGTTACTTTTGCCCTTCAGCTAGTGAGAGAGAAAATATGCTGCTAGGAACACAGAAACTTGTTCATATCGCTTTCGTCATACACTGGCTTCTTTTGGGAGTAGTTTAGATTGCATTTTTCTAACTACTAGCTATGTTTAGAACTTTTTTTCTCTTTTTTTTTTCTCTTCAAAGATTTGGTCTCACTAATATTGCCCAGGCTGCCCTCAAATTCCTGGGTTGGCTCCCAAATAGCTAGGAATACAAGTGTGGGGCCAAGCCCAGCTAAGTATTTTTTAATAATAACCATTTATATCTATCTATCTATCTATCTATCTATCTATCTATCTATCTATCGATCTATCTATATCTTCACTAGAAAAAAACACTTATTCAAATTCTTTCCTTATTTCAAGTCAGGGGTGGTGTTTTTTTATATTATAGTTGAATTTTAGGAATTCTCTCTATACTCTGAAGATCAACCCCTAGCTAAACAGAAGTTGTAAATTTTTTTCTCCAATTTCATGTGTTCTTTTCACCCTATGGATTATGTCCTTTTGACTTACTTCTTTTTTTTTTCTTTTTTACAGTCCTTGAGTTTGAACCCATGGCCTAGGTGCTGTCCCTGAGCTTTTACCCTGAGCACTCTACCACTTGAGCCACAGCTTCACTTCTGGCCTTTTTTTTGGTACTTAATTGGAGATAAGAGTCTCATGGACTTTCCTGCCCGAACTAGCTTCAAATCAAAATCCTCAGATCTCAACATCTGGAGTAGCTAGGATTATAGCCATGAGCCACCAGCACCCAGAAAGAGAGAGACAGAGACAGAGAGACAGACAGAGACAGAGAGAGAAAGAGAGAGAGAGAGATCCAACCCAGATTCTACTTCAGACCTATGACCACATTTACTCTAAAATTAACTGGTACATATTAATAAATTGCCCTAAGTTCTAGCCAGGTGTCAGTGGCTCATGTCTAATCCTAGCTACTTAGGAGGCTGAGATCTGAGGATTCTAGCAGAAGTCTAGCTGTGGCTCAAATGCTAGAGTTCTGACATTCAGCAAAAAAAAGTTAAGAGACAGTGCCCCAGCCCTAGGTTTAAGCCTTATTAGTGACAGAAGAGGGGAAGAGAGGGAGAGAGAGATGGACAGACAGACAGAAAAGTTCTGACATTCTATTGTACAGTAGGATGACTACAAGTAATAATGTATTATATATGTATATAATATATATAAGAAATGAACACAGGTATTGAGAAATCACATAGTGATAGGTGCCAGTAACTCACACCTGTAACCCAAGTTCTCAGGAGACTGAGATCTCAGGATCACTGTTTGAAGCCAGTTCAGGCAGGGAAAGTCCATAAGACTTAACTGAAGCTGTGTCTCAAGTGGTAAAGCAAAAGCAGCTCAGGGACAGCACCAATGCCCTGATTTCAACCACCAAAAGAAAAGAAAAAAAGTCACATGGCATTCCATAAATATATAGTTTTAGTGTGTTGAAGGAAGGAGGGATCTAAAGAAGAAAAAAAGGAACTAAAATTCCTGCAATTTCTGGCAAGTTCCTGGAAATGGCATGCCCAGAGAAGATTCAGATATGTTTTATCTAAATCCTTGGTAATATCCTTTACAATGAACCTGCAAACTTTCCCCTTAGGAAAAGCAGCTTACAGGAACCGTAAAGAAAGAATCTCCCCCTGGAATGTATGGAGAACAAGATGAGAGTTTTGGCAACCATGGAAATGCCCCACCAGGAGGAGTGACCAACAATCTGGTATGCACCAGGTTCTGCTATGTATACCCTCTGGGCTCTGCTATGCACACCCAAGGCCATTATGTTTCTTGGGCTTCTCAGAGCTGATGACTGAGCACAGCAGGGTGCCGGACCACTCACAACTTCCTCTCACGGATGTCCTATTGACCTGGGATAAATCAAAGATAAATGGAAACAACAAACCTTGTCCATTCTCAAAGCCAACTGACAGTGCCCAAATTCACCTACCTGTCTCAAATACCATCCTAAATATATGCCATGGAGAGAAAGCTCTGGATTCTTTGAATGTTTTGATTTCCCGAAAGGAGGGAAAGGTCATTTTTACTTGGTTTAGACAAAATCATTTTGTATTCAAGAAAAATGAAATGGAAGTTTGAGTTGGGAAAAAAATAGCAGTATCATTTATTATTCTTGCCTTACTTTTGTCAAAAATGAAATTTAAAAGAGTCCATTTTCCTAGTTTTCAATTACACAAAAACTTGCAGTCGTGGTTAAAATGTGTAATATTAAGTATGATGTTAACTTAGGAAAAGATCGTGAACCTACTTTTAGCAGAACTCCTTTCTGCTGCCTCAAAGGGAAAAACTATGTACCTAATGAATGTCCAAAATCAAACTAGATTTTATGTAGAAGTATCAAATCCAACATACTTGGGATGTGAGTTAGAATTTATACATTCATTCAGCAGTGGGGATGGGAGGGATCAAACCTAAGTCCTTACACATGCTCGACAAGCACTTTACCACTGAGGTGCTCTCTCAGCCCTTGCCTTGTTTTTATTAATTAAAAAAAATCACAATACAAGGCTGAGGACATGGCATAGTAGTAGAGCATTTGCCTAGCATATACAAGGGACAATGGAAAACTAAGAAAAAACAGAAAGAAGACATAAAAGTAATGACCTTATCAAGAGTTAAAAAGCACATTAGTAGTAAGAAACTGATTATGACTGGGTGGCCCATCCTGTAATCCTGGCTATTCAGGAGTCTGAAATGTGAGCACTGTGGTTGGAAGCCAACCCGGGCAGGAAAGTATGATCTTAACCACCAAAAAGCTCGAAGTAAAGCTGTGGCTCAAGTGGTAGAGCACCAGTCTTGAGCAAAAAGAGCTTAGGGAAAGCTCCTAGCTCTGAGTTCAAGCCCCAGTACTGGTACACATATAAAAAAATGATCATGGAGTTCTTCTATTGGACCCACTTCCACCAAGTAAACTGGAAAACAACACTGGAAATCCACAGACTCTGAGAAACATACATAGTTTCAGTGTCAAGAGATCTTTATTGAAATAAAAGCACAGTTACACATCTAGTATCCTTTCCACATGTGCACAATAGATTTAAAATGCTTGCTACATACAGTGCACAGACAATTCAATAATTAGTACCAATACAACTGCAGTTGAAAATAAATAAAATAGCCTATTTAATAACTTAAAATTACTGTACAATATGAAAATAAAGATACATAAATGTTAGGATCTACAATGCCATAGAAACAAAATCATTATTCTGTATCACACAAAACGGCATCAGAAAAAAAATCCAAGTAAGTTTTTGGAGTGCAAAGTTTAAATTTCCCATTTTTAAATTATCATGCAGACATAGCATTTCAAGACACGCTATGGTCTATGGCAAAGTTTTTAAATTTTAAGAGGAAAATGCTAGCCAGTAAATAATTGCTCCATCAAATATCGCATTGCATACTGTTGCTCTGTACTATTTTTGAAGGAGGTATCTTGTTGCATTCAAGATATTGAAATGAACAAGTTTCTGAAGCAAACACATGAACCTTTAGCCTGAAACAAAATTATGTGACAGGATAATAACCATATCCCTGGGTTTGAGAATTTTTTTAAAAGAAGCCTATACCACATAATGAACTAAGAAGCAGTTTTCCATTCATCTTTAAACTCCATAATGATCCGTAAGTGAAAACAACAATGTAAATTTTGGGAGACATAAAATTCTGGCCACTAGAAGAAAAGTGATCAAATATGGGATGGTGAGAAGAGCAAAGTAGAAGGTGGTGACATTATATGTAATAATACACTTAAATTCAGTTTCAATGTATATATAAAAAACTTATTTGAGACTGAGGAATGCATTTAACAAAAAAACCGTAAACACATTATCCACTTTGACTTGGAGTGCACAACAACAACGTAAGAGCTCTTCTTCAGACTTTGGCAAGGAGACTACACATAGCGGGTGAGCGCAGCACAAGCTCACATGGAAGACAGAAAGCACTGCGTACCACCATCACCCAATACCTCCTACCAACAGCACACAGGGGAATAAAGGGTTTCCTCGTGCTAAACCACTCTCAGACAGTCTGAGTTCTTCAGAGTTGGAGTTTTCACAATTCAGTAGTCTTAAGTCTCTGGGCTTCCATAGCACAGACTAACATAGGGTGTACACTAGCCACTGTAAGTCCAGAGGGTTACAGTTCTGTCTGCAGAGGACGACAGGAAGGAGAGGTCCTGGGTGTGCCACCTGCACTGAATCACTTTGTCCTTGTGCTCCCCTACCACCATGATAGGAAGCTGCTTAGTGAGGTCCCCTAAATTAAGAAGAAAAGAATACGTTCATTTTTAAGACAAAATAAGCATTTGCATACATTCTACGACTTCCTGCTTTTTAAATACTATGGTATGTATGTTTTAAATAGGGATAAATCGTGCTAGTAGAACTTGGTAACATGCACACTAACATTTGACGTGGCTGCTACTTTCTCTGGGCAGCCCCTCCACTTGATTGCACCCTGACTCCTTCTTTGTCCCCCTCTTTGCTGGCTTTTCTTCTCTTCCTAATTTGAAAGACTGTGGAATTCTAATTGTCATCCTGCAGATTTTATCAATTCCTTTTATTTATTTAATTTTTGGTCATAGGCTTGAACTCTGGGCCTGAGTGAGTGCTGTTCCTCAGCTCTTCAGCTCAAGGCTAGCGCTCTGCCACTTGAGCCACAGTGCCACTTCCAGTTTTCTGGTGGTTTATTAGAGATAAGAGTTTCATAGCTTAAGCCAAGGCATTGGTGGCTCATGCCTGTAATCCTAGCTACTCAGGAGGCTGAGATTTGAGGATCACAGTTCAAAGCCAGCCCTGTCAAGAAAAGCCGTGAGACTCTTATCTCCAGTACCACACAGAAAACCGGAAGTGGTGCTGTGGCTCAAGTGGTAGAGCACTAGCCTTGAGCTGAAGAGCACAAGGACACCGCTCAAGCCCAGGGTTCAAGCCCCACAACTGACAAAAAAAAAAAAAAAAAGAGTTTCACGGTTCTTCCTGCCCACGCTGGCTTTGAACCGAGATCCTCAGATCTTAGCCTCCTGAGTAGTTAGGATTACAGGCATGAGCCACCAGTGCCCCATTTATCAATTACTTTGCTACCTCACTTTGTATGAAATTTCGTATTGTACCTTGGTCATTTACATTCTTATGGTTCACACACATTTTATCTCCAACCTTAACTTCTTATCTAAACTTCAGATTAGTATCCAAAGAACCTTTCATCCTAAATTTGACTTGTCTAAAACTTAACTTCTTGGTTTGCTTTTCAAGAATTCCTCCTCCCACCCATTTTCCTCTCTCAACTTATGGAAACATCTGGTTGCCCAGAAACCTAGGAAGTGTCACTGATTCCCTGGCCCTTCACTCCCTCATGCAGTTGAAATAATCTGTTTAATGGAATTAGATTTTTTTCTGCATAGTCAAAGACCAAACTCAAGGCCTTGCACTTGCCTAGCAAGTGCTTTTCTACCTAGCTAAATAGCCAACCCCTTTTTTAAAAGTTTTTCTTTAAGCTAGTAAGTTTGCATATATCTATCATTTATCTCATTATAATTTACTATAATAGATAAAATTATTCAACAATATAAAGATTCACTGTTTACTTAATAACTTGCTACAAGAAACCCTCATGCAGTTTAAGTAATCTGCTTAATAAATGTAGTATCTGAAAATGCTATAGAGTCAATTACACCAAATTCACACACACACAAAAGAATAAAAATTAAAAGAGACTAAAATTAGAGAAAGAGAGGTCAATCTCAATCACCTTGTAGGTCTGTCACTTTTATTTTCATATCATAAGAGCCGGTTAGCAAGTAGTGAGCTCCAGGGGAAAAGCGAACAGAACGGACATCACTGGAATGAGGGTGGTAACTCTGAACCATTCTTCCTCCTCTTATGTCATACAACATGCAGCTGGAGTCTTCTTGACCAGTAGCTAAAAGCCGGCCACTGGGATCTACAGCTACTGATGCCACTGCACTGCCTGTAGTGAGGGAATCAAAGTTTCAATACAGAAAATCAATGTACCTAACCTGCATCATGGGTAATTATTTTTCACTGAACCACACACCAATGCTTTAATGTAGCTTATCAATACTGTTCAGTATCAGAGAACAAAAGTCAAAATTAATAGCCAACCAATAAGCATTTGTATCTTTTGTGGGGCTAGGTCTGAAGCAAGATTCTGTGAGGAATGAAAGTCTGATTTTGTCATTTGAAAGAAACCATCAGAACAGTATTATCAATACTACAATTGACAAGCCACATTAGAGAAAGTGGCTCTCCTAATCCAGTGCGTTCACTGTCAGGTAAACATCTGGAAATACCCCCATATTCACTGTCTAGTTGGAGGAACAATAAAATTAACTAACAAATTATATTTAGGGCAATTATAAAAATATATAAATTTTTATAATTTTTAAATTTTTATAATCTTTAAAACAATTATAAATGTTTATTTTAATATTAGGAATATCCTAAAGCAACTTAAGATTTACTATCAACAGAAAATAAGTTCTGAATCCAAAAAGTAGAGCCTTAACCCTGCCATATATTCTCAATGCAGGGGATTCAAATGGTTCTTACAGCCAGGATTAGGTAGCTCATGTATGTAATACTAGCTACTCAAGAGACTAAAATTGGGGGATCATGGTTCAAAGCCAGCTAGCAGAAAAGTTCATGAGACTCTTATCTCCAATTAACTACCAAAAAAGCAGCAAATGGAACTGTGGCTAAAGTGATAGACACTAGCCTTCAGCAAAAAACCTCAGGGACAGAGTTCAGGCCTTGAATTTAAGCAGCTTGAGTGGCAAAAAAAAAAAAAGATTATTAGGAAATAAAACCTTTTTATTGCTTATTTGTGTGTTTGTCAGTATTAGGACTTGAACTCAGGGCCTGATGCTATCCCTTAAATTTTTCATTCAAGGCTTGCATTCTACCACTTGAATCATAGCTCTTCTCTGGCTTTTTGGTGGAGATAAGAATCGAAAAGACTTTACTGCCTAGGATACTTTGAACCACAGTCCTTAGATCTCAGCCTCCTAAATAGGTAGGATTACAGGGTTGAGCCACTGTTTTTGTTTTGTTTTGTGAGGGTTTTTTTTGACAAAAATCTTAAAATACTAACAATAATTTATAGGTTCTCCAAAGTTCACATATCTCTAACAAAATCTTATTCCTTCGTATTTAATTTTTCTTGTTAGAAATTTTCTTGTTAGACCTCCTTGAGGGAGGTCCATCGTAAAAAAATAAGATTGAAGAACACTGCTGTTCTCCAAGGTAGTCTGGGAAGACTAATAAAAGGGTCATAATAAAGACTAATAACAGAGTCAGAAGCTGTGGGCCAGTGGCTCACGCCTGTAATCCTAGCTACTCAGGAGGCTGAGATCTGAGGATCACGGTTCAAAGCCAGCCCAGGCAGGAAAGTCCGCAAAACTTTTATCTCCAATAAACCAGGAGAAAACCAGAAATGGCGCTGTGGCTCAAGTCGTAGAGCTGGCCTTGAGCTGAAGAGCACAGGGACAGCACCCAAGCCTAAAGTTCAAGCCCCATGACTGACACAAAATAATTATTATTAATAATAATGAACAGAATAACTACACATGTACACAGACATAGAGACATGCCTGTGTAATCTTCTCTCAAAATTTTGACCGAGAAAAAAAAAAGAGAGCTATGATGGTCAGAAAGAATATATAAGCTGGGCACTGGTGGCTTACACCTGTAATCCTAGCTACTCAGGAGGCTGAGATCTGAGGATTGCGGTTCCAAGCCAGCCCGGGCAGGAAAGTCTGTGAGACTCTTATCTCCAATAAACTACTAGAAAACTGGAAGTGGCGCGTGCTGTGGCTCAAGCGGTAGAGTGCTTGCCATGAGCTGAAGAGCTGAGGGACAGCGCCCAGGCCCAGAGTTCAAGCCCCACGACGGACCAAAAAAAAAAAAAAGAATATATGAGAACATACTTAGAAGAAAAGTATAAAAAAAACCTTCAAGGCAGCATTTGGCATGGTGGTTCAAACTTGTAATTAATCCTAGGGACTTGGGAAGCACAGATTGGAGGCCAGCCCCAGCATAAAAGTTTGAGAGACTCTATCTCAACTGATGGTTAGTTACAATATCACTCACCTGTCATTGCCAGTGACATGGGTAAGAGGACCACAGCTCAGGTGGGCCAGGGCATAAAGCAAGACCCTATCTAGCAAGGGCCTGACTCAAGTAGTAGAGGCCCTGCCCTGCAGACACAAGACTGAGTTTAATCCTCAGCACTGGGGGCAGAAAGGGAAAGCAAGATCTTAAGCACTACAGGGTTTAAATTGTTCCTGCATATAGTGAAGCATCACTGTGGACTTCTAAGCAAGAGAATTATATGATCCAAACAGTACTTTTGTTAAGTTAAATTAAGTGAAAATGTGTATCAAAATAAAATAAAAAGATTGTAAAATAAGGTAAGCCACTGGAAGACAAGATAGAATAATAAAATAATAAGGGAATAAAGGCTTGAACAAGGACAGAGAGATTTCAGAGTGAAGGAAGAACAATATTGCAACTAACTGCCTAGACGGGGAGAGGGGGGTGGAGGGGGGGGCAGAACTTTTTTTTGCCAGTCATGGGCTTGAACTCAGGGTCTGGGTACTGGCTCTGAACCTATTTGTGTTCAAGCCTAGAGTTCTTCCCCTTGGGCCTTAGTGCCACTTCTGGCTTTTTCTGAGTAGTTTATTAGAGATAAGAGTCTCGTGGACTTTTCCTGAGTAGCTAGAATATAGGCATGAGCCACCAGCACCCTGCAAGGGAAAAGCTTTTTAAATGAGTCCCAGATATCAAATAACCTTGCTTGACTGCCCAATAGTCATATACAGACATAAGGAAATAAGAGGACAATCATAAAAGTTAGGGAAAATTAGAACAGTTGACTCACAGAAGAAATATGAAACATACAAAGGTGATGATGCCAACAAAAACATGGATTTATTTATTTAAAAAGTGATTATCAAAATCACTACTCCCTTGGCCTGGCACTATATAGTAGACATTGTCTATTCTGGAAAATAAAATACGTATGACTCCTGTATACAATATGATGAATAAATACAAATATATCACAAAAAAACAGGTATGACTATTACTTTTGTACAACTTAATATCTACTGGAGAAGATAAGCAATAAATAAGAAAACAAATACATCATACTAAATGGTGAAAAGACTTTGGTGATTTAAAATAAAAGTCGTGGAAGAGGCAATCCAAAATTCATATGGAACAATAAAAGACCCCGAATAGCAAAAACGCTCCTCAATGGAAAGAACACTGCTAGAGGAATATCAATACCAAACTTCAAACTCTACTATAAAGCCATAGTAATCAAAACAGCTTGGTATTGGCATAAGAACAGACCTCAGGACCAATGGAATAGAATTGAAAACCCAGAAATGA
>NW_012267362.1:2134814-2138945 GCF_000151885.1 Dipodomys ordii | reverse complement strand
CGGAAGTGGCGCTGTGGCTCAAGTGGTAGAGCGCTAGCCTTGAGCTGAAGAGCTGAGGGACAGCGCCCAGGCCCAGAGTTCAGGGCCCCCCCCCCCAACAAAAACAACAACAATAAAATCAAGTATGGATGTCGCATAGACCAAACTTTAAATGTAAAATTTCAGTTCAAGTTTGGCGAGAAATCAAACCAAGTATGAAAATAATAATAAAGAAATATATATTAAATAGACATGTTCTAACATAAAAGTAGAGTCTGGATTAATTACAAGACTAATTTCTATAAAAACCTAAGGGCCAAAAGCATGCTATGCATTTTTAAATAAGCCACTTTGAAGTTATGTTAAGGCTAGAAAGGAAAATCCTTAATTATTCTTCTGACTGAACTAACACTTGTTTACTGGTATCAGCAAGAACATAAATATGCTCTAGTTCCAACAGCTACCAATGTCTAACAATCATTCCAGCATGATGTATACCATGTTCTGGTGCTCTGAAAAGTCAGTTTTACTATTATTTGCTGAAAGAAGGACAAGAAAAAAGATAAATGCTAAAACTCGAGACCTGCAAGATTTTGTTTAAGAACAATGTAAAAAGCAGAACTGCCTTGGTAGTATATATGCAAAACAAAAAGGAAAATAAAGACTATACTTGTTATCCCAGTGCTTGGGAAGTGGGGACAGGAGAAACAAATCTGAGGCCAGGTTGGGCTATATAGCTAAATAAGACCTCATCTTAATAAATAAACAAATAAATACTGTAAAGAGACTTAGAAATTGATAGAATAGAATACAGGTAAACTAAGGAAGATTAGAAAAAAATTGAGGAAGTAATGAGCTCTAAAAACTTTCATGTGTTGTGCTCCAATGAGAAGTTCACTTTTTTTTTCTTTTCTTTTCTTTTTTTTTTCTTGTGGCTGGGACTGTGGCTTGAATGCAGGGCCTGGGCACTCTCCCTGAGCTTTTTTACTTAAGACTAGCACTCTACTACTTGAACCACAGCTCCACTTCTGGCTTTTTTGGTAGCTTAGTAGAGGTGAGTCTCACAGACTTTCCTGCCTGGGGTGACTTTGAACCATAATCTTCAGATCTCAGCCTCTTCAGTAGCTAGGAATACAGGCATGAACCACTGGCTCCCATGTGAGAAGTTCAACTTTCTATCTTGTTGTTCATAGTAGCAAATTAATAGTTTCAGGTTTTATAAAGTCAAGCACTTACATTTGGCTACCACAAGGAGAAGATTCCTCAAGAAAGGGTATGTGATTTGTTGATCCAGGATTACGAGGAGTACTTGTATGAATATTTGAAGCATCATGTGCTAATCTCTGACTAGAGTCTTGGGGTGGTGTAGCAAAACTAGTCACAGAAGAATTATTTGATCCATTGCTTTTGTTCCCATTACACTGCTGGTTGAGCACTGATACCTCATTACCAAGGTTATCCATTCCAATATTTAGTTCACCAAGCTTCTGAATGGACCTATCAAATAAAACACAAATAGTGGAAAATAAAAACTTTATTACATTGCTAATGTATTGAAATTAAAGTTTAATAAATATATACACATAATATTTGGCAAAGTTAATGTTAAAAATTGCCAAAACCAAGATATAACCAGACACATAACCAAGACACGAAAGAAGATTGCCTCCTCCACACACCCCAACCCCCCCCCCCAAGTACTGCACTGTAAAGGAGACAGGCATAAAAGCACCTTTTGCCACCTTGGTGGCATGATTATAATCCTAGTACTGGGAAGCTAAAGCAACCATAAATTTGAGGCTAACCTAGACTGCATAGTAAGTTTAAGGCTAGGAGGGATACATAATAAGACTCTGCCTCAAAAAAATAACTTTTATCATAAAAGCAGAAAAAAAACAGCACAAAGGCAGAAAAACTCCAATATAACTTTGGCTTAATTTTCAACTTAAAATTTAATTTGAACCAGGTGCCAGTGACTCACACCGGTAATCCTAGCTATTCAAGAGGCTGAGATATGAGAATCTTGGTCTAAAGCCAGTCCAGAAAGGAAAGTCAGAGAGATTCTTATCTCCAATTAACCACCCAAAAAGCCAGAAGTATATCTGTAGCTCAAATGGTGGAATGCTTGCCTTGAGGAAAAAAAAAAAACAAACTCAGGGACAGCACCCAGACCCAGAGTTCAAGCCCCAGGATCAGCACACAACAAGTAAAAAGTAAGTAAATGAAAAATAATCAAATAAATTGCAGTACTTGTAAGCTAAGACAACAGGAGAACTCATAAAGTTAATCCATTAAAAATCCAGCATTTGTGTATACTTAGCCTGTTTAGCCTGTGAACAGACCTTCAAACAAGTACAAAAAAATATCATCTTCTGGGCTGGGAATGTGGCTTAGTGGCAGAGTGCTTGCCTAGCATGCATGAGGCCCTCAGCACCACATAAACAGAAAAAGCTGGAAGTGGTGATGTGGCTCAAGTGGTAGAGCGCTAGTCTTGAGCTGAAGAGCTGAGGGTCAGTGCCCAGGCCCAGAGTTCAAGTCCCACAACTGACAAAAAAAATCATCTTCTGAAACTTAAAACTCATTCTTCTGTATGAGTTTTGAATATAAAAATCCCTAGTATAGTTTGATGAGGACATTGACAACCTGTTCAAGTTGGCTCTAAGAATAAACCTGATCATTTCAAAACAAAAATAAAAATAAAAAATAAAAAGGGTCCTGAGATCAAATACATTTAGGAAATATTGAGTTTAGACCAATGAGCTCCGTTCCCATGGCTTAGAAAACTCCTTCTCCTTCCCACAGCTTGGTATGTTCCTTTCCTAGGCAACACTAGGCCCATTTAGCAGAGGCAGTAAATCAGCCTCCAACCCCCTTTACCTTGAGATGGAACTCCTCTGGAGCAGCTACCACCATATAAGGCAGAAAGATCCCCTCAAAGTGACCTTCAGATCTGGGCAGCAGCAAGGCCCCTTATCTATTACTTGGGCAGCAGCCATCAGCCCTAGATCACCATGATGAAGCCCCTGGCTCTCACGTCCATACCAAAGTCTCTGAATCCTAGCCCCTTCTAGCCCCTCTTAGCCTCAGTAAGTTATATAGGTCACCCCAGAGAATAGGTGGCACTTCTTTCTTGTGAGAAGGAGTCTTGACGGTCCCTTTCCTGGCAATAAACCTTTTCTTTGTTCTTTGTATCTGGATGTCTGTGTGGTTTAGTAGTTTCATGGCCTGCCCAGGCAGGCTTTGAACCGTGATCCTCAGATCTCAGCCACCTGAGTAGCTAGGATTACAGGCGTGAGCCACCAGTGCCTGGCTTTTCTATGGATTTCTATAACATGCTTTTTCCTTTAATATAATTTCAAACTAATCATCAAAGACCTTGAATAGGATGCTTTAACAACAACATACTCTAAACTGAACCTAAATTATTTTATAACTTAAGTTTTACTAAAAAAACAAGAATAGACATTCTTCAATAGTTTAGCTTATTGTTAATGAGGATGTATCTACTACTATTAGGGTTCCAGAACTTTCTACTTCATCTTAAATCAATGCTAGGTATCTTCTATTGCTAAAAAATAAATTTGTGAGAAAGCCAAATTGCAACTATGCTTTTAGGGGTACAAAGAAAACATCCAAAAACCAGAAGGATTAACTGAGAAGCTACAGAGTTGATCAGAGGTGGTAAGAAAACAAGCCCTAATTTGAATGTTCAGAGGCCCACTTAAACTGAGGTCATCACTATAAATACTCCTTGTGTGAAGATAGGATCAGTTTCAGGCTCCCTGACTTACACAACACTTAAAATGTCAAGCAGATGGCCTCCACTATTATTGGTCCAAGTAAAGAGAAAGTCACTGCAGTTGCCAAATCATCATCATGAAACCAACTCCACGGAGACTTCCCTTGAGCCAGAAACTCTTCTGCTTTTACAGGTATTGACTCATTTAATCTTTCCACCACTCCTTGTTCATTTAAATATGTTTATATATTCTGCTGGGTGTTAGTGGCTTATACCTGTTATCCTAGCTACTCACAATCTGTGGATTATGTTTCAAAGCCAGCCTAGGCAGAAAAATCCTCAAAACTCCATTTCAAGATATATATATATATATATATATATATATATATATACTGAAAAAAAAATTTTTTGGG
>NW_012267362.1:2126896-2134764 GCF_000151885.1 Dipodomys ordii | reverse complement strand
GGATTGGGATTGGGGGGGAGGGGGGAGGCTGGGAAGGGATGTGAAGGGTAAACAAAGGAGGAGGCTGCAATGCTTGGTAAGAAATGTATGCATTATCCTGACCATGTAATTGTAACTCCTCTGTACAGTATGTTCACAAATAAAATAAAATTTAAAAAAATTTAAAAAAAATAAAAGTCGTGGGTCGGTGACTCTTGCCTATAATCCTAGCTACTCAAGAGGCTGGGATAAGAGGATCACAATTAGAAATTAACCCTGGCCAGGGAAGTCCATGACACTCTTAAAAACAGACAATGAAAGTCAGAGAGTGAAAGCTGGGGACTGTGGTTGAATAGAGTACCTGCCTAACAAGGACAGGCCCAGAAGTTCAATCTCCAGTATGGAGAAGATAATAATAATCAGAAAGTGATATAAAATCTTCATATTATATGATAGAGAAGTCAATACATAATTATTAAAATATTATAATTGTTATTTAGAAATATGGAAACAAATATGAAATGAAAAGAACTATAAAAGTTAAAAATTACTGTCTCTGAGAGACAGAAAGTTAAATAGAGTATTAGGGATAGCACCTAATTCTAAGAGCAATACTGTTTTTGTTTTTTCTTTTTAGCTAGTAACAAGGTTTAAACTCAGGGCCTCATGTTTGCTAGGAAGGTTTGATGATCCACACCCTTAACCCATTTTTGGCTTGCTTGCTATTTCTCAGCTATAGTCTTATGCTTTTTTCCTGGGAACAGTTTGAGACCATAATTTTCCTATTCATGCCTCACAGATGTGAGCTGCCTCACCCAGATCTGTCTATAAAGATGGGGTCTAACTTTTTGTCTGGGCTGGCCTCCAATCATGATCCTTCTAATCTCTGTCTCCTAAGCAGCTAGAATAAAATGTAAGTCATTGTTCATGGGCTCATTAAAAAGATTTTTTTTGTCAGTTGTGGGGCTTGAACTCTGGGCCTGGGCACTGTCCCCCAGCAATTCAGCTCAAGGCTAGTGCTCTACTATTTGAGCCACAGCTCCACTTCCAGTTTTCTGGTGGTTAATTGGAGGTAACAGTCTCTGGACTTTCCTGCCCGGGCTGGCTTTGAACCATGATCCTCAGATCTCAGCCTCTTGAGTAGCTAGGATTATAGGCATGAGCCACTTGCACCTGGCTAGAAAGAATATTTTTAAAGGTCTGTGCTCCAAAACTGCCCTGCTAACAAAATAATTTGGAACACAAAACTTAATCTCTCCATGGACCTTGCTGTCCTAAGATCAATTATTATTTTTATAAATATAGTAACAAACAAAAGCATTTTATTTATTTATTTTTTTGGGTCCAGTTGTGGGGCTTGAACTCTGGGCTTGGGCGCTGTCCCTCAGCTCTTCAGCTCAAGGCTAGCGCTCTACCACTTGAGGCACAGCACCACTTCCGGCTTTTTTCTTTTTGCTTATGTGGTGCTGAGGAATCGAACCCAGGGCCTCAGGCATGCAAGGCAAGCTCTCTACCACTGAGCCACCTTCCCAGCCCAAACAAAAGCATTTTAAAAGAAATAAAAGTAATCAATAAAATACAGAGCATTTAGTCATAACTTCTTTTTATACTGCAGACAGGAGAAAGTAGAACAGTATAATTTATAAAGTTCTTTCTCAGATAACTTCATTCAAATTAAGAGAAAACTTACCAGTTCCATGAAATGTTGTGCCAACAACACGAACACAGCTTGGAACTCGCAGATCCCAGAACCTAACAGTCTTATCTTGAGAACCAGATGCGATCATCCAGCCACTCCAGGTATAAAGTGCCAAAATGTGCCCTGTAAAAGATCAGGGTTATTTCTGTGAGAAAAGTCTTTGCACAGTATCTCCACGGCTAAGTACTCCTGATTAAGTGATGGTCTGGTTAATCATGTACACTCCATGATCGAGATTTCCTACGTGTATCACATTGATTGGATATGATGCTTTGTCATTTTGTTCTCTCAGTCTCACTTCCTTCATGCATAAAACTGGGCTCAAACCTCCAACATCATAAATCGATGGTGAGAATTAAGTTAAGGAATTTCATGATAATAATAGCTTTCAGGAAAGACAATTATCAATAACACTGATAAATAGTTGCTATCCATACTTTGCAATTTAAGTTTTTTGAATAAAAATTCCCTATCTTAAAAAGATCAATTTGGCATCCTGCAGCTCGACCCGAACAGCATCAACTGAGGCACAGGAGAAACACACAGAGCCACCACCGCCCAGCCCAGCCCACAACCACCTCAACTGAACTCTGATTGCAATGGCAACCAAAGACCTGTATCACACAGAAACAACAACTAGCTCCAGGGTGAGTACCCCACAGGGGACAGTGTATCCCTCAAAGGAGACCAGAGCTGGTGGGAATCCCCAGGCCCTGACCCAGACCCCAACACCTAGACCACAGGACCCACTAAAACTGGGTACTGTTCGAGAGTTCCACCAGCCCGTGAACCACACCCAGCTGGCCAGACTAGAGCAAGAGCGCCCCTGGAAGGGAGCTTAAACGCCCAAGCCAGGAACAGCGCCCCTGGGTCAAAACACCCAACAGTGGAAGAAATTTGAACTGTGTACCTAGGCAGGATACACAGCAGCACAGGTCCAACTGGTCTGCCCCAGGCCAGGGCCGGGACCAGGCCTGGGGATCCAGTGCCTGAGCAACACAACCAACTCCTCCCAATTGAAGTCAGAAGCTGAGCATATGTCTCAGCAGAGGGGGAAAAAACAGGGAACTGTACCCCTGGGAATCACGCCTGTGACAGCAAAAGACCCGGGGGTTCAGGACAAGAGAAGCCCAAACCTCACCAGAACCTGATCCATATATTCTAGGCTGGGAATTTGACAACACAGGCTGCCAGCACCTGATAATAGTCAGGAGCTCAGGCTGGTAAGGTGGCTCGGCAGTAGAGTGCTTGCTTGGGTGCATGAGGCCCTGGATCTGATTCCTCAGCACCACATAAGCAGAAAGGGCTGGAACTGGTGCTGTGGCTCAAGTGGTAGGGTGCCGGCCTTGAGCTGAAGAGCTGAGGGACAGCGCCCAAGCCCAGAGTTCAAGCCCACAACCGGCCAAAAAACAAAAACAAAAACAAAAATCAGGAGCCTATAGCAGACTCCAGCATCTGGGAGAGTGCATCCAGCACATCCGATCTCACCTAGAGCACCTGTAGGAGCAAACAGGAGCAGTCTAGGCTGCTCAACCCTTCTAAAGACAGGAACTGCCAGGGATCTACAGCAGAGAGCCCAGAACCCTATGTAAGTCAGACCAGCAGCTGGAGGTCGGCCCCCAACAGAACCGAGATCAGGTACAGACTCTCTCTACCAGCACGGAAACAGCAACCAAGCAAAGACAGATACCTATTGACCAAAACAAAATTTCAGATTAGTCTCCAATAGTCCCTGAATCCCCATGTAAAAATCACAGAGAAAAATTACAAGGTTTATCAACACCCAGGATAGCAAGCTATCCCCAAAAGCCAGCAGCCACCCAGGGGAGAACCCCAGTGGGAGCAAAGCAGGAATTGAAGACAAAAGCTACATCCAAGGGATGCTGGAGGCAATGACTCAAGAAATAAAGTGAGAAACAGACCAGAAATTGAAAGAACACGGGGTCGAAATATCGAAAAAGATGCAGGATATCAACAGGAGATGCATGCAAAAATAGAGGCAGCACACAGGTCACTAAGAGGTGAGATTAGTGCAAAAATAGAGGCAGTACACACCTCAATAAGAGGTGAGATTAATACTTTGAGAACCAACATCAAATCCATAAATAAGTCCATTTCCTCCATGCAAACTACAATGGAAGCCATAGTTAACAGAGTGAACGAAATGGAATGTAGAGTGTCAGATACAGAAGATAGAATACACCAACTGGACCAAAAAATGACAGATATGGAAAAATCACTTAAATTATGCCAAAGGGAAATTCAAGAGCAAGCGGATAGTGCCAAGAAATTTAGCCTTCATATAATTGGAGTGGATGAAGGTGAGGAATATCAAAGCAAGGGAATGCAACACCTATTCAACAAGATAACCGGTGAAAATTTTCCCCATCTCATAAAAGAACATCTTACCTACATAACAGAAGCATATAGAACACCTAACAAGCAAGATCCCAGGAGAAACACTTCTAGACACATTATAGTAAAAATGATAGATCTGAATAATAAGGAAACAATCTTGAATGCAGCAAAAATGAAGAAGGAGTTATACTACAATGGGAAAAAAATTAGAATCACTGCAGATCTTTCCACACAAACACTGAATGCAAGAAAGGCCTGGGAAAGTACCATACGAGCCCTGAACATTTTTATTTTTATTTTTGTTTTGTTTTGTTTTTTTGGGGTCCGGTCGTGAGGCCTGAACTCTGGGCCTGGGTGCTGTCCCTCAGCTCTTCAGCTCAAGGATAGCACACTACCACTTGAGCCACAGCGCCTCTTCCGGCTTTTTATCTTATGTGGTGCTAGGGAATCGAACCCAGGGCCTCATGCATGCAAGGCAAGCGCTCTACCACTGAGCCACCTTCCCAGCCCCCTGAACATTTTTAGTAGCAAAGAAAAACTAAATGAATACATAAACATTAAGCTAGCATTACAAAGAATACTAAGAGGGGGAACACAACCTGAAGAAAACAACCAGGAACAGGGACCTGCACCCAGACAGGCATTAATAGAAGTCTAACTGAGCAAGCACAGGAGGAAAGGAAAGAAGAAAAACTGAGGAAAACAGGGAATGACAGGGACTACAACACATCTCTCTATACGATCTCAATATCAACGGTCTTAATTCACCAATCAAAAGAAAAAGAACTGCAGATCAGAAAACATGAACCATCCTTCTGTTGCCTTCAGGAGACGCTCCTCTCAGCCAAACATACAAACAAACTCAGAGAGAAGGGTTGGAAAAGGATCTACCGATCAAATGCCTCCAGTAAGAAAGCAGGTGTAACAATCTTGATATCTGACAAAATAAACTTTTCATTAAAATCAACACAAAAAGACAAAGACGGACACTACACATTAATACAGGGAACAATCCAAGAGGAGGATATTACTCTCATCAACTTATACTCCCCAGACATTGGTGCACCCAAATACTCTCAAACTTACAGAATAAAATAGATCCCAATACGCTAATACTAGGAGACTTTAACACCCCTCTCTCACCAAAGGACAGGTCTACCAACCAGAGGATTGGCAAAGAAGCTACCGAATTGAGGCCATACTTCAAGCGGAACTAACTGACATCTACCGAGTATTTCACCCTAAAACAACACAGTACACATTCTTCTCAGCAGCTCATGGAACTTTCTCCAAAATAGACCATATCATAGTTCATGCAAGGAACTTAAGCAAATACAAGGGGATGGACACAATCCCCTGTATTCTATCTGACCACAGTGGAATCAAGCTAGTTCTTAATAACAAAGCATACCTCAGAAATTACATGGAAATTGAACAGCACACTTCTAAGCAATGCCTGGGTAATGGAAGAGATTAAAGAAGAAATTTAAAAATTCCTACAGCTCAATGATAATGAAAACACATCACAAAGAAACTTTTGGGACACAGCAAAAGCAGTCCTGAGGGGCAAATTTATTGCCCTCAGTGCCCACATCAAGAAAATAGAGACAGACCAAGTAAATAATCTCATGTTGCAATTAAAACAGCTAGAAAACATGAAAAAATGGAACCTAAAGTTCCTAGACGAAGCCAGATAACCAAACTAAGAGCAGAGATGAATGAATTAGAAAATAGGAGAATCATAGCCAAAATTAACAAAACAAAAAGCCGGTTCTTTGAAAAAATAAATAAAAATTGTTTGGAAATCACAACACATATCCAAGATATCCAAACAATTTTAATGGACTACTTTCAAAAGTTATACTCTCTAAAGAAAGAAAACTTTTCAGAAATGGAAGCATTTTTACAGAAATACAAGTTGCCCAAACTGAGCAAAGAAGAAGTAAATCAATTAAATAAGCCAACATCCTACAATGAGATACAGGAAGCAATCAGAAGTCTTCCAACAAAGAAAAGCCCAGGACCAGATGGATTCACAACAGAATTCTATAAGACCTTTAAAGAAGAAATAATACCCATATTCCTCAAGCTCTTCAGAGAAACAGAGAAGGAGGGAGCTATCCCAAAGTCATTCTATGATGCCAATATTACACTCATCCCCAAACCAGGCAAAGACCCAACCAAAAAAGAGAATTACAGGCCAATTTCCTTGATGAACACAGATGCAAAGATCCTTAACAAAATTCTAGCTAACAGAATCCAGAAACACATTAAAAAAAACATACACTATGACCATGTAGGCTTCATCCCAGAGACGCAGGGATGGTTTAACATACGTAAGTCAATAAATATAATCCAACACACACATCAACAGAGCCAAGGTCAAGAATCACATGATTATCTCCACAGATGAAGAAAAGGCCTTTGATAGAATTCAACATTCATTCATAATAAAAGCTCTGGAGAAAACAGGAATAGAAGGAACATTTCTTAAAACAATAAAGGCCATTTACAACAGACCAATAGCCAATATTAAACTTAATGGGGAAAAGCTACAACCAATTCTCTTAAAATCAGGAACAAGGCAAGAATGCCCACTGTCTCCACTCCTCTTCAATATAGTCCTGGAACCCTTAGCCAGGGCAATAAGGCAAGAAAAAGACATTAAAGGGATCCGCATAGGGAAAGAAATTAAACTATGCCTTTTTGCAGATGACATGATACTATACCTTCACGATCCCAAAAACTCCATCCCCAAACTCTTAGAAATCATAAATCACTTCGGCAAAATAGCAGGATACAAAATAAACCCACAAAAATCAGTCGCCTTCCTGTACACTGACAATGTACAAGCAGAGAGGGAAATAAAGGAAGCAATCCCATTCACAATAACCTCCTAAAAAATAAAATATTTAGGAATTAACCTAACCAAAGATGTAAAAGAACTATTTAATGAGAACTATAAAAAGTTAAAGAAAGAAATTACAGAAGACACTAAGAAATGGAAAGACCTCCCATGCTCTTGGATAGGCAGACTTAATATAGTGAAAATGGCAATACTGCCAAAATTAATATACAAATTCAATGCAATTCCTATAAAAATCCCAATGACATACATCTCTGAAATACAGAAACAGTCCAAAAATTCATATGGAATAACAAAAGACCTAGAATAGCCAAAACAATTCTAGGGAATAAAGACAACATGAGAGGGATATCCATGCCAAACTTCAAACTGTTCTATAGAGCCATAATAACAAAGACAGTATGGTACTGGCACAAAAACAGACCCAAAGACCAATGGAATAGAAGATCCAGAAATAAATCCACATGCCTACAGTCAGCTGATATTTGACAAAGGAGCCAAAGACATACAATGGAAAAAACACAGCCTCTTCAACCACTGGTGCTGGGAAAACTGGGCAGCCACATGCAGAAAACTAAAAGTGGACCCCAGCCTATCACCATGCACCAACATCAACTCAAAATGGATTAAAGACCTTAACATTAAACCTGAATCTCTGAAACTACTGCAGGACAGAGAAGGAGAGACACTTGAACTAATAGGCACAGGAAGGAACTTCCTGAAGAGAGTCCCAGGGTCACAACAAATTGGAGAGAGACTCAACAAATGGGACTACCTTAAAATAAAAAGCTGCACAGCTAAAGCTATCGCAACCAAGCTAGAAAAACAACCAACTAATTGGGAGAGAATATTTACCAGCAATATATTAGACAAGGGGTTAATATCCAGTATATACAGGGAACTCAAGAAACTAATCCCTCCCAAACCTAACAAACCAATTACTAAATGGGCAAGGGAACTAAAGAG
>NW_012267362.1:2117849-2123970 GCF_000151885.1 Dipodomys ordii | reverse complement strand
ACTCTACCACTTGAGCCACAGCGCCACTTCCGGCTTTTTTCTTTTTGCTTATGTGGTGCTGAGGAATCAAACCCAGGGCCTCTGGCATGCAAGGCAAGCGCTCTACCACTGAGCCACCTTCCCAGCCCTCTATAATCAGTTTATATATTGGCCTATAAATGGAAATAAACACTATCAATCTTTTTAAAAAAAAAAGGTTTCAAAAATGGTAAAAGAAAATAAATAGTGGGCTGGGAAGTTGGCTCAGTAGTACAGTGCTTGCCTCTCATGCATGAGAGGAAGCCGGAAGTGGCACTGTGGCTCAAGTACTAGAGCACTTGCCTTGAGCTGAAGAGCTGAGCGACAGCACCCAGGCCCAGAGTTCCGGCCCCACACGGGCAAAAAAAAAAAATATATATATATATATATATATATATATAAAGTAGATTAGATACTGTCACGATCACTCATGTATAGTAAGCAAATATAAGTTAGTCACAGTGCAATATAAACTTTTGGATAGGGAGAATTTTCCAGGCAAGAGGAGAGACAGTTTCTAGTGAAGATAAAATAAGTAGGTAAAGTTCTGGCTGAACATGGAGTATGGGTAAGAGGTGAGAAAACCAGAGATCAGGAGATGGATAAATGTATAGGTGAGGGACTTATGTGTCAGCTGCGGAACATAATAAATTTGGCATAACAACTACTGGCTTAGTGGAAGAATAACCTCTTACTTGCATTTCTAAATGCAGACAATATTATGTAATAAAGATTTTAATTACTGATAATAATAAAGTCATTAGTCATTTCTGGAGATTTATCCTGAAGAAAAAAGGGTAAAATGATATATCTAGGATTTTTGTTTAGCAAACAAAAAGGATAAATGGAGCAAATGTGACAAAAACCTTGACTATTAATGCTTTTCAGTGTACTAGTCTCTATATTTTGTGTGTTTGGAAATTTTCATGATTAGAAAAAAATTCCAAATAGATGAATGGATCCTTTAATAAATTCATAATATGATTTGAAAAAAGATTTCCAAATATATTTGCTAAATAAATTTGCCTTTAGCTCTGCCTTTATAACGATTGCTATTTTCCACCCCCAATCTAGAATCCTGCCTTTTCTCTTTTATGTATTTCTATTTAATTATATAATGAGCACCAATACGTTATATACTAACTTATTAAAATACTATAACCTAACATGGGCTCTACTACTCATTTCCCAATCTTTAAACGTTACTACATTCCACAAGTCAAAATTATTGGTTTCTAAAGGCATGGCCCAAGTGGTAGAGTGCCTGTGTAGCAAGCACAAGGCCTCAGTACTCTCAAAATTTTTGAGTTTAGAAACACAGCCAAAAAATGCAAGTAATAAATGAAAAATCATATTCTTCTTCTTAAACTAGGGTTACAATAAGCAAGTCTTAATATTTCTAAAAAAAAGAAGACTAAAACACAAACAGCATATGTTTTCTCTCATATGGAAGCTAGATATAAAATACAAAATACATAATAACATATACAAGGTTTTATGCATATACACGTAAACAAACTGACAAAAGAACCATATACTCAGGGGAGGATCCCAAAGGTATAACTCCTCCAAACAACTAATGACTGATTAACAAAATGTATACCAGGAAGCAGAAACGTGTTTTAGAGGAAGGCAATGTGAGAAAGGAAGGGTGAACAAATGCAGTCATTATATTCAATGTACATTATGTAAAGACTGAAGGAACCATGTAATTTGAGGGTAGGAATGAGGAAATGGGAGAGAATGATGAAAGGGATGACACTGATCAAGATTCATTGTACTCATAACTAGTTAATAATTTTTTTAATCTAAAACATATTAAATGGAATTGAAGGTGTGGCTCAGGTGGTAGAGTGCTAGCCAATGAGTAAAAGCAGGTATCAGATACTGAGTTTGAGTCCTGGTCTCAGACAAAAAAAAATCTATTACATGTGGTACTTTTAATAATTAAAACTTTAAAAAATATATCTTGTTTTGTTTGTGGGGTTTGTATACTGGTACAAAAATTATTCCTTTTATGGCATTCATTACCCTAACAACAAATAGCGCATGATCTCTATAATGAATTTTTTGTTTGTTTTTTAATTTTCAGTACTGGGATTAGAACTGAAGGCCTTGTGTTTGCTAGGCAAGTGCATCACCACTAGAGTCACATCCCCAGCTGTGACAATTTATTCTGATCGCAAACATTTGAACAAACTGGCAGAAATTCTACCTAAGCAAAATCCAGAGTTTAAATCCAGATTTCTGTGAGGTTACATCTGAGCTATTCACTGTTTTTTAAGTTTTTTGGTCATGCTGGACTCAGGCTCAAACCCAGTGTTCCAGTGTCATGTGCATTCTAGGAAGTGCTCTCCCATTGAGCTACAAATACAATAATAAATATGTTCATTTTTAATCACATGTTTTTAGATACATGGGCCTCATTTTAAATTCCACTTCAGGTTAAACAAGAGGGTAAATCATTGTTAGGTTACTCAAATAATTTTTAATTTTTGTCAGTTTAGATAGACAAATAGTAATTTTATAACCTAAACTCCCCTAAAAACGTGTTATTAAGAAATGTGTATTTCTGGGGCTGGGAAGGTGGCTCAGTGGTAGAGTGCCTGCCTTGCATGCATGAGGCCCTGGGTTCAATTCCTCAGCACCACATAAGCAAGAAGAAAAAAGCCAGAAGTGGCGCACTGTGGCTTAAGTGGTAGAGCGCTAGCCTTGAGCTGAAGAGCTGAGGGACAGCGCCCAGGCCCAGAGTTCAGGCCCCACGACTGGACCCCCCCCTCCAAAAAAAAAAAGAAATGTGTATTTCCTTAGCTTGTAATCAGCCTTACTGTGTTTTTATCTTACATTATTTAATAGGATTGTAATAACTTTTCAGATAAAAAAATACAAAAGTCATAAAAATCAGGAAGATTGCAATACTGATGTACAATGACCTAATCAAAGATATTTTATTGGGAAATAATCACAAAATTAATGAAGACTTAAATATATTATTTTTCCCTCAAAAATAAAGTTTAATGAGAGGAAGGAAAAATTGAAATATCATTGAATGGCAACTCTGAAAAAAGACACCAATACAGGCAATTTTAAAATAAGGCAAGTATGACAATATACAAACTAGATCTTCTTACCTTGTATCAATTACTTCTGGATAGGCACATACTCTCAGAGTTTTTGAATTGGAACCAACAGCATATAAACTACCACTTGGATGAAAAGCCACTGCTCTAACCGCTTGTGTATCTTCTAGGGTGTTAATACAAACAAACTGCTTTTTTGACTTGTCATCCTATGAAAAGAATGAGATTGGAAGAATTCATCTTTATCTAATTTTAAATTCATTTGACCTGTTCCTGTTTGATCAACCATTTTCTAAGTGACAAATCCAAATTAACCCTATTTTATGCTTGAGCATTGGTAAATGAAAGTCTGATAGTTTATACATATTTGAGTTTTTACATTAAAACAAAACATATGATTAAGTATATATTTCTATATTAAGTTCTCTTTAAATATCAAGGAAGGGGAACTCATGAATATTAAAATTGTAGTAAAAATGACAGAAGATCATTTGTGTTTTTCAAAGAAGCAAGTATCTGGGTAATTACTTGGGAAGCTGAGTCAGAAGATCAGCTTTAGACTAGCATAGCCTGAGGAAGACCTCATTCTCAAAAAGAGAAAAGCTGGGAGCTGGTGGCTCAGGCCTGTAATCCTACCTTAGAAGGCTGAGATCTGATGATCATAGTTCAAAGCCACCCTGGACAGGAAAGTCTCCAATCAACCACAAGAAAACTGGAAGTGATGCTGTGGCTCAAAGTGATAGAGCACTAGCCTTGAGCAAAGAGAGCTCAGGGACAGCACACAAGCCCTGAATTCAAGCCCCATAGCTGACAGTAATTAATTAATATTAAAAAAAAGAAAGGGAGGGAGAAAGGAAGTGTGAAAGTAAAACTATTATTTAATTAATTTAAATATTTTAAAAAGCTTACCATCATCTGTGGAAACAAATATTTCAGTATCTCAAAATGAAATAGTAAAATGTCCTTTGAAAACTATAAAATTTATTTTAAATAGAACATCTAGGTTTCAAGTTCATTTTAAACTGTCAGTTTATCTATCCACAGCAATCTTCTAAAGAGGCAAGTAAGTTGAGGTAGTTTACTTGGGCCAGATGACTATGATCTGATTTCCTAACTTCTATCTTCAAAATCTTTTGAATTAGGCATATAATTAAAGCCTAATATTAAAAAATAAGTGTAATTCAACAATATAATTCAAGAATAAAATTTTATTTTCTGAGTTAAGATATAGTTTATTGTATCATTTATAATGGTAAATTCCTTAAAAAGAATATTTAAATTACTTTGAGTACTTCCTACTCTAAGACATCAAAACATTATAATCTTGTATTAACTAATCTTCTATATGAATTTTTCCTCATTAAACATTGTGTCTTATTAAGTTTTGGGAAAATTAGAGTATTTTATTCTTAATGAATAAGAATTTACTCTTAAAAAATCTAAAATACTTATAATGTTTATATTTGCCTATTATATCATTGCTTATCTGTTTATTGAACTTGCTAAATACATGAATCCATAAGATATGTTCTGGAAAAATTAGAGTATTTTATTCTTAATGAATAAGAATTCACTCTTAAAAATCTAAAATACTTATAATGCTTGTATTTGCCTATTATATTATATTATTGCTTATCTGTTTATTGAATTTACTCAATACATGAATCCACAAAATAAAAAAAAAAGCTTTGGAAACTCTTGCTGTTGGTGTCATTTGAAATCACACTATTATTCATGCATGATACTTGGGCCACAGAAGTGACTGGACCTAAGAACAAAGATCTTCAGACAAACTGTCAGCAAAAGACCAAATCCTATATTTTGGATATATGAATGTCAAATATACATGTCAAGGAAAATCACATGAGCTCTGGTTATAGTATAAGAGCTCTAGGACCAATGATGAGGACTCTTCCCACCTTAGCTTTTATGTACTGGAGCAAACCAGAATCACAATATGCTTATCTTATATAATTGAATTCTGTTATTTATACGAATTTATTTAGCTAGGAAAATATAACATTCATTTCCCATTACTACATACATAGAGGAGATAAAAGAGAAAATGAATAATTGATTAAATGTCATATTAACAAGCTACACAACTTTATTTTCTTCCAATGTTTCAATTTTTTAATTAGCAGTAATTTATGAAATAGATGATTGCACATGAAAATGTTGATTTTTAACTTTTTATTTTATTTTATTTTATTTATTTTGGGTCCGGTAGTGGGGCTTGAACTCTGGGCCTGGGCACTGTCCCTCAGCTCTTCAGCTCAAGGCTAGCACTCTACCACTCGAGCCACAGTGCCACTTTCAGCTTTTTTCTTTTTGCTTATGTGGTACTGAGGAATCGAACCCAGGGCCTCAGGCATGCAAGGCAAGCACTCTACCACTGAGCCACCTTCCCAGCCCAACTTTTTATTTTTAAAAATCAAAAGCCAGGTGCCAGTGACTCACGCCTGTAATCCTAGCTACTCAGGAGGCTGAGATCTGAGGATCACAGTTCAAAGCCAGCCCTGGCAGAAAAGTCTGTGAGACTCTGATCTCCAATAAACCACAAGAAAACTGGAAGTGGCGCTGTGGCTCAAGAGGTAGAGCGTTCACCTTGAGCTGAGGAGCGCAGGGACAGCACCCAGGCCCAGAGTTCAAGCCCAATAACCGAAAAATAAATAAATAAATAAAATAAAAAGATTAAAAAAGGTAAAAATCAAAAGAACCAGAAACACTGGAATTATATTTCTTTGTAAGATAAATATTCCTATATACTTATGAAAATGATTGGTGTTATTCACTTATATTACCTATGTGATACGTATATGCATCTGAAAACAACAAATATGTGGGGGAAGGGGACCAGTACTGAGGCTTGAACCCAGGGACTGGCTGCTATCCCTTATTTCACTCAAGGTTAGTGGTGCTCTACCACTTAACCTACAGCTCTACTTGTGGCTTTTTCGAGGTTAATTGGAGATATTAGTATCAGGGACTTTACTGTCCAGGATGACGACCTCAATCCTCAG
>NW_012267362.1:2094413-2106744 GCF_000151885.1 Dipodomys ordii | reverse complement strand
AACTCTGGGCCTGGGCACTGTCCCTCAGCTCTTCAGCTCAAGGCTAGTGCTCTACCACTTGAGCCACAGTGCTGGTTCCGGCTTTTTTCTTTTTGCTTATGTGGTGCTGAGGAATCAAACCCAGGGCCTCAGGCATGCAAGGCAAGAGCTCTACCACTGAGCTACCTTTCCAGCCCCTCAAGGTATTTTTGTTGTTTTTCATCATGGGGCCTGAACTCAGGGCGCCTGGGCACTGTCCCTGAGCATTTTTACTCAAGGTTAGTGCTCAACCACCTTGAGCCACTTCCAGTTTCCTGGTGATTAACTGGAGGAAGTCAGAGTCTCATGGGCTTTCCTGCCCAAGCTGGCTTTGAACTATAATCTCAGATCTCAGCCTCCCGAATAGCTAGGATTACAGATGAGCCACCAACACCTGGCTAATTTCAAAGTTTGTTGGTTTTGTTTTTTAATTGTATTTTGTTTTTGTCTTTTCTTTTTTGGTACTGAGGATCGAAGCTGGGACATTGCATTTGCTAGGTAAGTGCTTTGCTACTGAGCTACATCCCAGCCCTAATCCCAAAGATTTTAACCAGCAAAATTAACCAGTAAAAATGAGAGATGGGAGACATGGATCATATGGTAGAGAGCTAGCCATGAGCAATCAAGTCAAGCAAGAGTATAAGACACTGAGTTCAAGCCCTGAAACTTGCAAAAACAAAAGTGTGTGGGTGTGGTTTACTGATATATATATATACACTTTATTTATATATTTATATATACTTTATTTATATATATATACTTTATATATACATACTATATTTATATATATTTATATATATATATATATTATATATATATATACTTTATATATACATACTATATTTATATATATTTATATATATATATATATTATATATATATATACTTTATATATGGGACTTGAATTCAGGACCTGGGCACTGTCCTTGAGCTTATTTTTGTTCAAGGCTAACACTCTACCACTTGAGCCACAGCACCACTTCCAGCTTTTTCTGTTTATGTGGTAGTGAGGAATCAAACCCAGGGCCTTCAGACATGCTAGGCAAGCACTCTACTACTAAGCCATATTCCCAGTCCTGGTTTACTAATTTTTAAACATATATATATATATATATATATATATATATAATATACTAATTTTAAGCATATACATACACATTATAGATATATTTCTTCTATAATTTAAAACAGTACAGTTAATGTTGTTTTGGAAGAATCATTTTAACATCGAATCCAAATGGTTTTGTTTTTCAGTTTTTCAGTGTTTTTTTTTTTAATCTTGTCGGTTGTTGGTCTTGAACTTTGGGCCTAGGTGCTGCCTCTGAGCTCTTCAGCTCAAGGCAAGCACTCTACCACTTGAGCCACAGTGCCACTCCAGTTTTCTGGGGGTTTATTGAAGATAAGAGTCTCACAGACTTTCCTGCCTGGGCTGGCTTTGAACCCAGATCCTCAGATCTCAGCCTCCTGAGTAGCTAGGATTACAAGCGTGAGCCACTGACACCCAACTTTTAAGTTTTTAAAAAAACTGTTATTATAAAGGTGATGTACAGAGGGGTCACAGATACATAAGTCGGGTAACATTTCTTTTTGGACAATTTCACCCCTTCCCTTGCACTTCTCAGTTATTTATTTGTTTGTTTGTTTATTTAGTATGTAGTTCAGATTTCAGCCTCCTGATTAGCTAGGATTACAGGCATAAGTCACCAACACCTAGCTGCTTCTTTATTTTTTGAAATACTAGGTTGCCAGGATGTCCCAAACTTTAATTCCTAGCCTCAACTTATCTTCTTGTATCAGCCTCTAAATAACTGGGTTATAAGCATTGATCACCAGACAGCAGCTAACTATGTAGGTTTATGCACTCACTACTGAAATTAACAGCTGCTTCTGGAGGGGCATGGGCTCCAGTGGTAGAGTACCTGATTAATAAGCATGAGTACCTGAGTTCAAAAAGTGGGAGGAGGGAGGGAAGTTAACAGCTGCCAAAATAGTTCTTACATGTGCCAGGTACTGTTTTAAGCAACTTATATTGATTTAACTCATTTAGTCTTCAAAGCAACCTTGGGAAATAAACAGGCAAAAAAGAAATCCAGTAACTTCCCCACAGCCCTCAGACACCCTAAATGACAGCTGTATCTACCTGAGTAAATGTAACCTGAGGATAGGGATGGGAGGAAGAAAGTGGGGGGAAATGAAGGAAAGGGTGACACTGATCAAGTTGCATTGTACTCAGAAAATTCCTTCTATTTTAAAAAGTGACTAGAAGACCAACCTGTTAAGGAACTGTTCAGTAAGATTCTGCTGCTGGTCAGAACCATCTTCCTGATTCACACCTCCTTCCAGCAACATCTGCTGGTATATCTGCCGCTGCTGCTCCTTCTGTTCTAAGTGTTGCTGATAGCGTAATCTTTGCCTGTAATATTCTTGAAACTGCTCAGTGGAATCTCGAAGCTAAAAATATTAGAAACACAACATATTTGAAAAAACTATTACTGAATATATGACAGTAACTTCTACAAATGCTGAATAAAAGATGACAGCTAGATATGTTTAACAGCTACAAAACAATAAGAATACCATTCTCTTTGAAAACTAACACAGTACCTATGAGACATAATATTCAGAGAAATCAGCTAATTTGCTTGAGACCACTAAATAAATATACTAGCCAAAATGAATGGTTGGCCAACCCCAAATAAAAAATGCAAATTAATGACTCTCATGGGGACACAGAGAACATGTATGTAGATAAAGACGAAGCTGTCATCACTTGAATATAGTACTTACTGAGAGACTGTATTAATATCTGATAAACAAAGGCCAGTGAATCATGCCTGAAATCCTCAGAGATGGAGACTAGGGAAATTGGCGGTACCAGGCCAACCCTGGGCAAAAAGTTCATGAGAGCCCCCATCTCAACCAATAGTCGGGTGCAGTGATGTGAACCCATCACCTAGCTACACAGGGGGCTAAGAGGGAGATGTTCACAGTTCAAAACCAGCATGGGAAGAAAGTTCGTGAGGTACTCCCCCAACCACATCTCAGCAAAAGTCTAATATCATGGTGTACACCTATCATCTCACCTATAGGGGGAAGTACAAATAGGAGGATTGTGGTCCTGGCTGGCTCAGGCAAGACTTTATCTCAAAAATAACCATGGCAAAAACAACGGGAGGCATGGGCTCAAGCAGTAGAGTACCTGACTAACAAGCATGAAACCCTGAGTTTAAACCTTACATACTTAGGGGCTGGGAAAGTGGCTCAGTGGTAGAATGCTTGCCTTGAATGCATGAGGCCCTGGGTTTGATTCCTCAGCACCACATAAGCAGAAAAAGCCAGAAATAGCACTGTGGCACAAGTGGTAGAGCACTAGCCTTGAACTGAAAAGCTGAGGTACAATGCCCAGGCCCAGAGTTCAGGCAGACCTCACAACCAACAAAATAATAATAATAAAAAAAGTAAACTTTATATGCTTAAAAAAAGCTATTTAATGAGTAATGTTAACCTTGCAAAGAATACTTAATTTAAGCATGTAAATGGTCTGATAGCTTTCTATAGAGAGAAACATAAAATTTCCCTCAATAAAGTTTCAAATGGTCTTTCATAAGGAGTAAGATGGGTGTTAAATTGAGTAGTCTCAACGTTTTCTCTTAGCCCTTGTAAAAGAAATATATAACACTCAGGACTGAGATTTATAGCTAATTCCATTATTGGCACAGAAACACTCTCCTGTCATACCCAAATCTGGTCTCGCTGCACAGGTTGTGTGCACTGGGCTAATCCTGGAACAAACTGACCACCATCTCTAAAATTAACCACCACTAACAATAAGCTTAGCCAAGAGTTTTCCACGGTTATCTAAGGTCCTTTCTCTTTTCTGGAAAATAGAAAATTTCCTTCTCTATTTCATAACTTACAGTAATAACTCTAAAAAATTGTCCATACTTCAAATGTTAACTAAGGAAAAAAATAACATAAAATGTATCATTTTATCCATTCTGAGTATACAATTCAGTGGCATTAGTTACACTCACAATATTGTGCAATCATCACCACTATATCCAAAACCTTTTCATCATTCCATACAGAAATTACAACTAACAATGTACTATGTGATTTTTTTTGTTTCTTTTGTATGTTCTTCTCCATGATATAACTCCTGTTCCACTGCCCTGCATCTTGTATATACATTTTTCTAATTTGGGGAGAGAAAGAGAAATTACAAAATGCTGATACAAGGATACAGGTTGATCCACTGTATTATGAGATATACAAGACACTATGTTGAAAACAAACTTTACAACTTGGGGGGAGGAGGAAAGGGAGGGAGGAGTTAGGGAGGTGGGGAGGGAAGGGCTGGTAGGGGGAAAACAAAGGAGGGAGTAACAATACTCGATAGGAAATGTACGCATTACCTTACTCATGTAACTGTAACCCCTCTGTACAGTATCTTTAAAATAAAAATATATTAAAATACAATAAAAAAGAAATTTAACTATTCAGCAATAACTCCTATTTTCTTTTCCTTTTGGCCCCAGGTAATCTCTATTCTATTTCTGCATCTATGAATTAACCTATTCTACATATTTCATATAGGTGGAAACCATATATTTGTTCTTTTTAATCTGATTAGTTCATAGAGTCTGAGGTTTTCAGGGTTCATCCACTTTGGGTTTTTTCCTTGGATTTGTTTGTTCAGTTTTATGCCAGTATTGGGGCTTGTACTCAGGGCCAGAGAGCTGACCCTTAGCTTTTTCTCTCAAGGCTGGCAATCTATCACTTGAGCCACAGTTTGACTTCTGGTTATCTGGTTGCTCACTGGAGATAAGAATTTCATGTACTTTCCTTCTGGACTGGCTTTGAACCATGATCCTAAGATCTCAGTCTCTTGAGTAACTAAGATTACAGGTATGAACCATTGGTGCTGGCTGGGTTCATCTACTTCATAGCATGTGTTAGAACATCATTACTTGTTATGGCTAAACAATATTCCATTGTGTATATATGCCACATTTTGTTTTTCCACTCTACCAGTAGACAAATAGATTATTTTCATCTTTGGCCATCATGAGCAGTGCTGTTATAAGTATGGTATGGAAATGCTTATCTCTGATCTTACTGTTTTGGGCTTATACCTATGGATGAAAACAAATGGTCATATAATAATTTTATGTTTAGAGTTTTATTGTGTAGTACTGTGGTTTGAACTTTGGACCTCACATCTGCCAGACAGGTCCTCTTACCATTGAGCCACATCTGCAGTCCTATGTTTAGCTCTTAAAGAACCAATCAACCCTTTTCTACTTTTTTGTTTGTGGGTTTTTTTTTGTTTTTGTTTTGTGTGTGTGTGTGTGTGAGGTGCTGGGGATGGACCTAGGACCTTGAAAAGGCTAGCTACATTTTCCCTAACCCCTTCTAAAAAGTCTTTACAGTAACTGCACTGAACATTTTATATTCCAACCAGCAATTGTATAAGGATTCAAACTGCTTTATTTTTCTAAATTTGGTATTAATTGGAGATAAGTCTCACATACTTTCTGCCGAAGCTGGCTTCAAAGCATAATCTTCAAATCTCAGCCTCCAAGTTGGTAGGGCTACAGTCGTGAGCCACAGATAGAGTTCTTTTGCCCATTTTTAATTTGGATTGTCATTTTGTTGCTGAGTGGTAAGAGTTTTTATATAATTCTAGATTTTAAAGTTTATCAGATTTGGGCTGGGAAGTTGGCTCAGTGGTACAGTGCTTGCCTTGCATGCCTGAGGCCCTGGGTTCGATTCCTCAGCACCACATAAGCAGAAAAAGCCTTGTTCAAAAGATAAAGCGCTTTGGGCTGAGAAGGTGGCTCAGTGGTAGAGGGATTGCCTTGCTTGCCTGAGGCCCTGAGTTCGATTCCTCAGTACCACATAAACAAAAAGATAAAAGCCGGAAGTGGTGCTGTGGCTCAAGTGGTAGAGCGCTAGGCTTGAGCTGAAGAGCTGAGGGACAGTGCCCAGGCCCAGAGTTCAGGCCCCACGACCGGAACCCCCCCAAAAAAAAAGTTTATCAGATTTAATTTATAAATATTTTGTTCCATTCTGTAAATTGCCTTTTTCACTTCCTTAATAACATTTTTTTGATCTACAAAAGCTTTTAATTTTGATAAAGTAAAATTTATTTTTACTTTTTTTGCTTATACTTTTGGTGTCCCATTTATGAATACATAATAAAAGCAGACTTTATGGCTTAGCCTTATAGACTAGTGACCCATTCTGAGTTAATTTTTGTATATGGTATGAGGTAGATATCCAGCTTTATTCTTTTCATATGGAAATCTAGTTGCTGCAGGTAAAGAGACTATTTTTAAAGAAACTATTGTTTCTCTCCTGATTGGATTGGCATCCTTGCAAAAATCAACTGACTCTCACAAGACAATATGGTGGAAATTATCTGTACAACTTGAAGAGGTTGGAGGGTAGAAGAATAGTGGGAGAAAAAATGAGGGAGGGGATAACAAGTCCAACAAGAAATGTAATGTAACTCTATATATATCATCTTGACAATAAAATTTAAATTTAAAAAATCAACTGACTATATGAAATAACTTCTACATGCTCTATTTTATTCCATTGTTTATGTATCTACCACACTTTCAGTACTTTGTAACAAATTTAAAAATCATAAAATAAGTCTTACAAATTTGTTCCTTTTCAAAACTTTTTGGCTATTTGGGGTATCTTGCAATTCCTTATGAACTTGAGCTTTAGATTTATTACTGTAAAAGAGACTGTAGATTGTGTGTGTGTGTGTGTGAGATACTGGGATCTGAACTAGGGCCCCTACACTGAGTGGGCTATACAGCTTCAGTTGCAGTCAGCCTGCATTTCTCACACAGCTGAGAAGACAGGCACACACCAGTACAGCAGGCTTTTCATTAATTGAGTGACAATCTCATTAACTTTTTGTCTAGGATAACATCAACCCATAATCCTCCAGATCGCTGCCTGCCCAGTAGCCAAAATTAAGCAGGCATGATTACACAAAAAGACTCTGGAAGTTTTATAGGGAATACATTGTATCTGTAGATTATCCTAGGTAGTAATCACAATTTAACAAAGTTAACATTTCCTATTCATGAACACAGGACTTATTTCCTTTAAAGCCTCTAACATTTCTCTCAGCAATGTTCTGTAGTTTGCAGTGTAAATGTCTTTATTTTTGTTAGTAGTGGGGCCTGAAATCTGGGCCTGGGCACTTGTCCCTCAGCTCTTCAGCACAAGGCTAGCCCTCTATCTTTTTTTTTTTTTTTTTGGGTCCAGTCGTGGGGCCTGAACTCTGGGCCTGGGCACTGTCCCTCTGCTCTTCAGCTCAAGGCTAGCGCTCTATCTTTTTTTTTTTTGGGTCCGGTCGTGGGGCCTGAACTCGGCCTGGGTACTGTCCCTCTGCTCTTCAGCTCAAGGCTAGTGCTCTACCATTTGAGCCACAGCACCACTTCCGGCTTTTTTCTTTTTGCTTATGTAGTACTGAGGAATCGAACTCAGGGCCCCAGGCAAGCAAGGCAAGCCCTCTACCACTGAGCCACCTTCTCAGCCCAAGCGCTCTATCTTTTGAACAAGGCTTTTTCTGCTTATGTGGTGCTGAGGAATCGAACCCAGGACCTCATGCATGCAAGGCAAGCACTCTACCACTGAGCCGCCTTCCCAGCCCTTATTCTGTTAATTTTTTGCTCAGCAAAACCTTATTAACCTTATGAGTTCTCGTAATTTTTTCATGAGATCTTTAGGATTTTTCCTGAATAAGATCACATCATCTGCAAAATGATAATTTTATCTCTTCTGGTTTGAATATCCTTTTATTTCTTTTCCTTGATTAACTGCTCTCATCAGAACTTCCAGTAAATGCTCAAGAGCATTTGTAGAAACTGGCATTGTGGTCTTTATTCTTTCTTTTTTTTGGGGGGGGGGTCCAGTCGTGGGGCCTGAACTCTGGGCCTGGGCACTGTCCCTCAGCTCTTCAGCTCAAGGCTAGCGCTCTATCACTTGAGGCACAGCGCCACTTCCGGCTTTTTTCTCTTTGCTTATGTGATGCTGGGGAATCGAACCCAGGGCCTCAGGCATGCAAGGCAAGTGCTCTACCACTGAGCCACCTTCCCAGCCCTGTGGTCTTTATTCTTGATGTCAGGGAAAAAACTTCTAGTCACCACTTAACTATGTTAGCTGTGGGTATTTCATAAATGCCCTTTACCATATTAAGGTTCCCTTTTATTCCTGGATTTCTGATATTTCTTTTATCATCAGAGGGTATTAAATTTCATCAACTTTACCAACTGAGGTGATCATATGGGTTTTTCTCCCTCATTGTATTATTCTGATATATTACACTAATTTATCTTCTGTTGACTATTCCTTGAATCCTAAAATAAATCCCACCTAACCACAGTGTATAATCTTAATATACTATTGGATTTGCTGGTAATTTGTTGAGGAGATTTTTTTGCCTTTATATTCATAATGGCTACTAGCCCATAGTTTTCTTTTAATAGCTTCCTTCATCTGACCAGTAACAGGATGATGTTGCCCTCATAGAATTAGTTAAGAAGTATTCTTGCTCTTCTCTTTCTTTTTTTGTGCTGGTCCTGGTTACTGTCCCTGAGCTTTTCTACTGAATGCTAGTGCTCTACCACTTGAGCCACAGCTTCACTTCCAGCTTTTTGGTGGCTAACTGGAAATAAGAGTCTCACAGACTTTCCTGGCTAGGCTGGCTTCAAACCATGACCTCAGATCTCTGCCTCCTGAATAGCTAAGATTACAGGCATGAGCCATTGGTGACCAGCTGCCTCTTTTCTTTTTTGGGAAGAGTGTGAAAAGAATTATTTTTACAGCCAAGAGCCCTGTGTGTGCTAGGCATGCTACATCTCCAGCCCAACCCTTAAAAGACTTACAAAACAATATGCATGGTATATTACCGATTCTTTGGGGAGAAGAAATGAGCCAATAATGAAGTCTAGATGTTCTCTTCCTACTCCCAAATTACAGAAAATTATTTAAAGATTCTATACAGGCAAATGCTATTATTTTTTTGCCAAGAGAAAGGATTCTAAAAGACAAAGGATAGTAGTAAATATTACCTCATTTTTTTCTTGCTTCAGTGTTCCTGGATTCTGTGTTCCATTTGCAGGCTCTTTTTCAGAAACTGAACTCTGGCTCAAGATTTCACTGCTAATAGGCCGCTGTGCCTCAACAGGTGTATCACTTTATCCAGAAAGGTGCCAAAAAGCAAGGAGGATGAAGGAAAATATATTTTAGTCAGAGAACTTTCAAGTATAAAAAAGTGAATGTTTATCCTAAGTGCTCACCAGGTGAACAGATTTTTTTTAGCCCAGATATATGTGTGTACCTGTGTGTGTATGTGTTTAAAAAAAAGGTCACATTAAATTTGGGGATTTTGACAGTGTACACCCACACACACACATATTTATACACAGGGAATGACAGGAATGTAAAACAGATCCTGTTGGGGTTGTGTCTACTAATGGGAGGGGAGAGGGTGAATAGAGAGGGTGAAAGAGGACAGATATGGCGAATATACTTTATGTACATGTTTTACACTGGAAGAATCAAGCTTACTGAGATTCATTTGGGAAGGAGGGAGAGGAATAAGAGAAAATGACAGAGGAGACTATAAAACTCTTCTGTTTAACTAATTGATGCTAACAACAACAACTAAAAGAGGGTTTTGACAGTAGTTATCAACCTACTTTCTATTCTCTAAACCTGCAGCTCACAGCTGCTGGTGCATTCCTCCACCAGAACAAGCTGGCTGCAAAAGGGACTGTCAGCCAGAGCTGTTGGTCTCTAGGAGGTTATTTCAGAACCAAACTGGAGGTAAGAATAGTTTATAGAGAGCAAGGAAAAGGGTGACATTGTCCAAAAAGAAATGTACTCTTTACCTGACTTATGTAACTATAATCCCTCTTTACATCACCTTTATACTAACAATAAAAAATGTTTACACAAAAGAAAAAATGAAGAATAGTTTATAACCTGCTGGGTTTTAAACCTAGATGATTCTAATGTTTCCCCATACTTTTACTTTCCTTTCTTCCCTCAACTACAAAAATAGTTTTTAAAAATAGAAAGTGATTTATAGAAAGGAGTTCTTTTCATTTTTTGTTTTTCTGTTTCTGGGGCTTGACTTCAGGGCCTAGACTCCTGGAGCTTTTTGCTCAAGGCTAGTGGATCTACCACTTTAGAGCCAAACTTCATTTTTGAGCTTTTTGGTGGTAACTGGAGATACAAATCTCAGTTCCTCCTGCCTGGGCCAGCCTTGAACCTCAATCCTCAGATCTCAGCCTTCTGAATCGCTAGGATTAGAACTGTGAGCCAGTAGCACCCAGCAAGGTTTATAAAGTTTTAAATTTTATTAAAAATATTTTATATTCTACATAAAAATAAAACATGCCAGGCACCAATGGCTCATGCCTATAATCCTAGCTACTCAGGAGCCTGAGATCTGAGGATCGCAGTTCAAAGCAAAGTCCATGAGACTCTTATCTCCAATAAACCGCCAGAAAACTAGAAGTGGTCCTGTAGTTCAAGTGGTAGAGCACTTACGTTGGGCTGAAATGCTCAGGGACAGCGCCCAGGCCCAGAGTTCAAGCCCCACAATTGACAAAACAAAACAAATCTCTGTCCAACATTTACATTGTATTAGGTGTTTTCTTTTGTTGGTACTGGTATTTGAACCATGTATGAGTTTCTCAAAGACATTCCAGATTATTCCTAATATTCTTCTAACATACTAACAACTTCTACTTTTACAGCTACTCTAGTCAAAATTTTTAATAACTAATTTTCCCTGAAGACAATGAATACCAGACACTTATACATTTTATCTAATGGTTTAGAGACCCTGGGAACAATTACAAAACTAAATGATCTCTTCCTTTAAGAAATTTGAAAATGAACCCCAAGATAGGGACACAAGTAGTTTTTCTTTCTTGATATTGTTTTTAACACATTTATAATGTACTATGTGATTTTTTTTGTTTCTTTGGTATGCTCTTCCCCCAAGGTATAACCCCCATTTTCACTGTATTTGATTACGGTGCTCTCTATCTTGTATATACATTTTTCTAATTTGGGGAGGGGAAGGGAAATAACAAAAAGCTGAAATAAGGATACAGGTTGACCCATTGTAACAATAAGACACTATGTTGAAACGAACTTTACAACTGGGGGGTGGGGGTTGGGGAGAGAAAGGATGGTAGGGGAAAAACTAAGGAGGAGGTAACAATGCTCAATAGGAAACGTACTCATTACCTTACTCATGTAACTGTATATCTCTATATGGTATTTTTACAATAAAAAAAAGAAATTTGATTATGGTGGGGTGCAGATGGCTCACGTCTGTAATCCTAGCTAGTCATGAAGCTGAAATCTGAGGATCGTGGTTCAAAGCCAGCCTGGGCAGGAAAGTCCATAAGACTCTTCCAATTAACAGTACCTAGGCCTGAGTTCAAGTCCCATGATCCCCAAAATCCTTTTGATTATGAGGTATCCTTGTAACGGCCTCTGTAGGAAGGAGTACATAAGACATATCAAAATTCAGGTCTAGGGTTCAGGAAACAGCTGGACAGGCATCTTCAAAAAAGCTACGTTCTGCTGGATACTAGTGGCTCACATCTCTAATCCTAGCAACTGAGGAGGCTAAGATCTGAGGACTGCAGTTTGAAGCCAGCCTGAAACTATTTATCGCCAATTAATTATCAAAAAAGCCCAAAGTATAGCTGTAGCTCACATGGTAGAGTGCTAGCCTTGAGCAAAAAAGCTCAGAGACAGCACATAGGCTCTGAATTCAAGCCCCAGGACTCTACAACAAAACAAAAACAAAAAACAAAAAACCTACTATATTCCTGAGTACCTGTAAAATGCATACCACATACACATCCAGAAACTCTCAGAAGAGGTTTTTACTATCATACTGTGATGTAAATTCCTAATGGCCATAAGAGCCATGCCTCCAGCCCTCTAGTTTTTGTTTTTGTTTTTTTCAATGTTTGGCAGTACTGAAGTATAGTGCCTCATGCTTGCTATACAAATTCCCTACCACTTGAGTCATGCCCTTGTTTGCTTCAGCTATTTGGTGGATAGGATCTTAAGTTTTTGCTTGAGTGATCTCAAACTCACAATTCTCCTGCTTCCACTTTCCAAGTAGCTGGAATTACAGATATGTACCATGGTGATCAGCTTACAAAACCTCCATTTTATGATCAAAAATAAGAATTTCTAAGTATTATTAACTCAAGAATTCTTTTTTTTTTTTTTTTGGGTCCGGTCG
>NW_012267362.1:2083335-2092772 GCF_000151885.1 Dipodomys ordii | reverse complement strand
TAGCTCAAGTGGTAGAGCGCTTGCCTTGAGCTGAAGAGCTGAGGGACAGCGCCCAGGCCCAGAGTTCAAGCCCCACGACCGACAAAAAAAAAAGTGGACTGGGAACAGTGTCTTAGTGGTAGAGTGCTTGCCTAGCATGAATGAAGCCCTGGGTTTGATTACTCAGTACAGCATAAACAGAAAAAGCCAGAAGTGGTGTTGTAGCTCAAGAGGTAGAGTGCTAGCTTTGAGCAAAAGAAGCTCAGTGACAGTGCCTAGGTCCCGAGTTCAAGCCCCAGGACTGGCAAAAAAAAAAAAAAAAAAGATGTATTTAGTTTTGTCAGTTCTGGGGCTGAAAATCAGGCCAAGACACTGTCTATGAGCGTTTTTGCTCAAGGCTAGTGCTCTACCACTTTGAGCCACAGCTCCACTTCTGGTTTTCTGGTGGTTAACTGAAGATAAGAATCTCATAGGCTTTCCTGCCTCAGTTGGCTTTGAACCTCAATCCTCAGATCTCAGCCTACTGAGTAGTTAGGATTACAAGCGTGAGCTAAAACAAAAGGGTTTTGTTTTTTTTTTAATGCTAGAAAATAAGTCAATTGTGGAGAATTAGTAAACTGGAACCAAGGCTGAAAAATCATTAGAAAAACAAGGAATTGGATGGGAAGGTGGCTCAGTGGTAGAGCGCTTGCCTTGCATGCATGAGTCTCTGGGTTTGATTCCTCAGCACCCCATAGGCAAAAAAAGCTGGAAGTGACACTGTGACTCAAGTGGTAGAGCACTAGCCTTGAGCTGAAGAGCTGAGGGGCAATTCCCAGGCCCATAGTTCAGGCCCCACGACCAACAACAACGACAAAAAAAAAATAAAAAAGAAAAACAAGAAATTGAATGAACAATTCAAGAATCGATGACCACATTCTTTCTACTACTCTGTCTTATTTCTACTACTCTGTCTTACCTTGGTTATTGAATGAGATACATCTCATCTGGATGAGTAATTCAGTCTATGAATAGAAGGGGGTCTAAGTTTTGGTAAATTCTTTCTAATGAAAGAATACTCAGGAAAAGACCACATGAAATAGTTACCCATTAAATATATCTGAGTATGAAACGATTTGAGATTTACTGTCTCCATATTCCGACAGTAACAGAGCAGGATAAAGAGAAAGTTTCTAGGTAAGCATGCATCTAGGGATAGATACCCCAGTTTATCATTTTAGATGGTATAAATACCCCTGGGACAAAGCTCTCCCACTGAGTCTCTCTTAGCTCCTATCCCATGTGCATGGCAAGTGGTGCCCCTTTTTGTTTGTTCTTGCTTTGTCCTGCTCTGCTAAATAAATCTCTGCTGGCTTTCTACCTTCAGTTTCCTTTTGTGAATTACTCAAAATTCATTTCACCAATTGAATTCAAGAGCCTATCTGTTCCATGAGTAATTGGGAAGTTGAGTCAATGATTCCTTTTTCTTACTGGAAACTCTTCACCACTCATCCTTATCTGGTGAATTCAGTCTTTAGACTTTAAACTCAATACTGATCTATACTGGAAGATACTTCAACTTTGAGACTATTACCTATTTTAACTAACTTTACTGTTTTGAGTTCCTGTACAAGGAGAAAAGATCCTTACAAAATACTGTAAACTCCCTTTTAAAAAATAATTTTATTGGGGCTGGGAAGGTGGCTCAGAGGTAGAGCCCTTGCCTTGCATGAGGCAAGCATGAGGCCCTGGGTTTGATTCCCCAGCACCACATAAGCAAAAAGAAAAAAAGCCGGAAGTGGCACTGTGGCTCAAGTGGTAGAGCGCTAACCTTGAGCTGAAGAGCTGAGGGACAGCGCCCAGGCCCAGAGTTCAGGCCCCACGACCGGACCCAAAAAAAAGTATTTTTATTGTGACTGATTACATAAATTTCACAAATTTCATAGTAGTGTGAGATAGTGATACTTTAAGTCATAAATACATACGAACCTTCCTGAGGCAAACTGTCATTATCGCTGTCTATAAAGTTTGTGAATTCTATGAGCTTTGACAATACAACTGTTTCTTCCACATAGGTGATCCTTTTGCTTAGTGTCAGCTGTTCCCTTTATCCCTCTCATTCCCTCCCTTCCATTGCTGCCCTGGAGTTGCTTAGTTCATTTTTATCAATGTCCAGTGCAGCTGATGGGCTCCTCTGTTGTATGTTTTCCCATTTCCCTCTGATTCTGTGTCCTCCTCCTAGCTTCCCTCAGATGTGCACAACATGTGTGCCATGTTGTGGTCAACAACATGGGGTCATTTAGTAATGATAGGACAAAATAAGAGGAAGTCCTTTGTTTCTCGAGTCCTGTTTGTCATAACTCCTTGCATTTTGGATTTAACATATCAGGGAGACCATGTGCCGTTTGTCTCCTTGCTCTTGGCTTACCTTGCTCAAAATGATTTTTTTCTAGTTACATCCATTTCCCTGCAAATGCCATTACTTTGTCCTTTGAAATGGCTGCATAATTTTCCATTGTATATAGGTACCACAATGTTTGGATCCATTAATCTGTAGTGAGGCATTTGGGTTGTTTCCATATCTTGGCTATTGTGAACAGTGCTGCAATGAAAATGGAGGTGCATGTGTCCTTCCTTGTATCCTGATTCCTGTTGCTCAGGGTAGATGCCTAGGAGTGGTATGGCTGGATCATAGGGGAGGTCTGAGGTACCTCGGGACTGCTTTCCAAAGTGGTTGTATTAGTGTACATTCCCACCAGCAGTGTAATAGGGTTCCTCTTTCTCCACATCCCCTCCAGCATTTGTCTTTGGCTGAATTTAGGATGTGGGCCATTCTGATTGTGGTAAGGTAGTATCTCAGGGTTGTTTTTTCATTTGCATTTCCTTCACAGCTAGGGTTGGTGAACTTTACCTCATGTGTTTCTTTGTCACTTTTATCTCTTCATCTGAGAAATCTCTCTTTAGTTCCCTTGCGCATTTAGTAATTGGTTTGTTAGGTTTGGGAGGGATTAGTTTCTTGAGATCCCTGTATATAATGGATACAAGCCCCTTGTCTGATAAATTGTTGGTAAATATTTTTTCCCAATTAGTTGGCTGTCGGGGCTGGGAAGGTGGCTGAGTGGTAGAGCGCTTGCCTTGCATGCATGAGGCCCTGGGTTCGATTCCTCAGCACCACATAAACAAAAAGAAAAAAGCCAGAAGTGGTTCTGTGGCTCAAGTGGTAGAGCTCTAGCCTTGAGCTGAAGAGCTGAGGGACAGCGCCCAGGCCCAGAGTTCAGGCCCCACAACCGGACCCAAACAAACAAACAAACAAACCAATTAGTTGGCTGTCTTAGTTTTGTTGCTATGTCTTTAGCTGTACAGAAACTTTTCTTTTATCTTTAAATAAATTTTTTTTGCGTCAGTTGTGGGGCTTGAACTCAGGGCCCGGGCACTGTCCCTCAGCTCTTCAGCTCAAGGCTTGCATTCTACCACCTGAGCCACAGTGCCACTTCCTGCCTTTTCTGTTTATGTGGTGCTGAAGAATCAAACCCAGGGCCTCGTGCATGCAAGGCAAGCGCTCTAACACTAAGCCAGCTTCCCAGCCCCTTTGTATTTTAATGTAGTCTCATTTATTGAGTCTCTCTCCAATTTGTTGTGACCCTGGGACTCTGTTCAGGAAGTTCCTGCCTGTGCCTATAAATTCAAGTGTCTCTCCTACTCTGTCCTGCAGTAGCTTCAGAGTTTCAAGTCTTTAATCCATTTTGAGTTGATGTTAGTGCATGGTGACAGGATGGGTTCTACTTTTCGTTGTCTCCATGGGACTGGCCAGTTTTCCTAGCATCAGTAGTTGAAGAGCTGTGCTTCTTCCACTGTGTCTTTGGCTCCTTTGTCAAATATCAGCTGACTTTAAGTATGTGGTTTTATTTCTGGATCTTTTAATCTATTCCACTGGTCTTTGGGTATGTTTTTGTGCCAATACCAAGCTGTCTTTATTTTTATGGCTGTATATAGTGTTTGAAATCCGGTATTGTGATCCCTCCCATGTTTCTTCTTTTGCCTATAACTGCTTTGGCTATTCTAGGTCTTTTGTTGTTCCATATGAATTTTTGGATTATTTTCTCTATTTCAGTAAAGTATGTCATTGGGATTTCAAAGGGAATTGCATTGAATTTGTATACCAATTTTGGCACTATGGCCATTTTCACTATTATTAGTTCTGCTTATCCAAGAACATGGAAGGTCTTTTCATTTCCTGCTGTCCTCTATGATTTCTTTCTTTAGCATTTTATACTTTTCATTAAGTAGTTCCCTTACATTTTTGGGGTTGTTTCCTTGATTTCCCTCTCTGCTTGTACGTTGTTGGTGTGTAAAAAGGCAACTGATTTTTGAGGGTTAATTTTGTATCCTGCTACTTTGCCAAAGTGGTTTTAAGCTCTAAGAGTTTGGTGGTGGAGTTCTGGGGATTGTTAAGGTATAATATCACGTCATCTGCAAAAAGGGATAGTTTAACTTCTTCCTTTCCTATACGGATCCCTTTAATGTCTTTTTTTTTTCCTTATTGCTCTGGCTAAGGATTCCAGAACTATATTGAAGAGGAGTGACTACTGGTCTTAATATCTTAAGGTATTTTCCTTCTAATCCTATTTTCTCCAGAGCTTTTAACAGGAGTGAATGTTGGATTTTATCAAAAGCCTTTTCCAGTTGGGGGCTGGTGGCTGGTGGCTCATGCCTGTAATCCTAGTTACTCAGGAGGCTGAGATCTGAGGATCACGGTTCAAAGCCAGCCTGGGCAGGAAAGTCCGTGAGACTCTTATCTCCAATAAACCACTTGAAATCCGGAAGTGGTGCTGTGGCTCAAGCGGTAGAGTACTCGCCTTGAGCTGAAGAGCTGAGGGACAGCGCCCAGACCCAGAGTTCAAGCCCCATGACTGACCAAAAAAAAAAAAGCCAGAAATGGTGCTGTGGCTCAAGTGGTAGAATGCTAGCCTTGAGCTAAAGAGCTGAAGAACAGCGCCCAGACCCAGAGTTCAAGCCCCACAACCAACAACAAAAAAAAAAAAAGCCTTTTCTACATCAATGGAGATAATCATGTGGTTCTTGACCTTGGATCTGTTGATGTGTTAAATTACATTTATTGATTTAATTTCTCCTCTAATTTCTTCTGTGACCCAGGTGTTGTTCAGAAGTGTGCTGTTTAATTTCCATGTGTTTGAGTAGTTTCTATAGTATGCTTTGTTATTGAGAACTAGCTTGATTCCACTGTGGTTGGATAGAATACAGGAGATAATGCCAATCCTCTTGTATTTGCTTAAATTGTATGAATTATGATATGATTTATTTTGGAAAAAGTTTCATGGGCTGCTGAGAAGAATGTGTACTGGATTGTTGTTGGGTAGAAAACTCAGTAGATGTCAATTAAGTCTGCTTGAGATATGACATCATTTAATTCGGAGGCTTCTTTGCTAATCCTCTGGTTGGTAGACCTGTCCTTTGGTGAAAGTAGAGTATCACAGTCTCCTAGTATTACTGTACTTGGGTCTATTTTATTATGAGAGTATTTAAGCCTGAGAATATTTACTTAACATATCTGGGTACACCAATGTTTGGAGAATATATATTGGTAATGATGATATCTTCTTTGATTGTTTCCTGTATTAATATGTAGTGTCCTTGTCTTTTTGTATTGATTTTAATGAAAAGTTTATTTTGTCAGATATCAGGATGGCAACGGCCTTCTTGCTGGGAGCATTTGCATGGTAGATCTTCCTCTATCCCTTCAGAGTTTGTTTTTATCTTTGGCTGTGAGATGGGTCTCTTGAAGGCAACAAATGGATGGATTTTGTTTTCTGATCCAATTTTCAGTTCTTTTTCTTTTGATTAGTGAATTGAGCCCATTAAAGTGTATGGTTATTATAGAGACTTGCATTGTGTTTCCTGTCATTTTCCTGCTTTCCTAAGTTTTTCTTCTTTCCTTTCCTCCTGTGCTTACCAAGTTGGACTTGCAGTGGTATCTGTCTGATATAGATCCCTGATCTTGTTTTCTTCAGATTGTATTCCCTCTAACCCCCATCTTAATATTCTTTTTTCTTTTCTTTTCTTTTCTTTTTTTTTTGTCGGTCGTGGGGTTTGAACTCTGGGCTTGGGCGCTGTCCCTGCACTCTTCAGCTCAAGGCAAGCACTCTATCACTTGAACCACAGCACCACTTCCAGTTTTCTAGTGGCTTATTGGAGATAAGAGCCTCACAAACTTTCCTGCCTGGGCTGGCTTTGAACCGTTGATCCTCAGATCTCAGCCTCCTGAATAGCTAGGATTACAGGCGTGAGACATTGGCGCCCAGCTTCCCACTCTTAATATTCTTTGTAGTGCTGGCTTATTGTTTATTAATTCATTTAGTTTTTCTTCAGTATTAAAAATTTTAGTTTCTCCATCAAATATGAATGTTACTTCACTGGATAAACCAGTCTGGGTTGGCAGTTATTGGTTCTCAGGGCTCAAATAATACTTTCCTAGGCTTTCCTTACATTCAGTGTATGTGGAAAGATCTGCAGTGATTCTGATTTTTTTTCCCATTGTAGTATAGTTTTTGCTGCAAGATTGTTCTTTATTATTCAGATCTATCATTTTTACTATAATGTGTCTAGAAGTGTTCCTTCTGGGAGCCTACATGTTAGGTGTTCTGTATGCGTCTGTTATGTAGGTAAAATTTTAAGATTGGGGAAATTTTCGGTGATAATCTTATTGAATATGTGTTGTATTCCTTTATTCTGGTATTCCTTACCTTCATCCACCCCAATTATATGCAGGTTAAATTTTTTGGCACTGTCTGTTTGTTCCTGGACTTCCCTGTGTCATATTTTTAGTGTTTTTGCCATTTCTGTAACTTTTTTTTCCAGTTGATGCATTTTTGTCTTCAGTACCTAATATTCTATTTTCCATTTCATTGACTCTGGTAACTATGGCTTCCATTGTAGTTTGCATGGAGGAAATTGAACCATTTATGATTTCTATCTTGGTTCTCAAAGTATTAATCTCATTTTTAGCAACATGTGTATGCATCTATTTTTGAATGCATCTCTTGTTTGAAATCCTGCATCTCTTTTGATAATTCATTTCTTTGTTCTTTAAATTTCTGATCCATTTCTTGCTTTAATTTTTGAGTCATTGCCCTATCATCTCTTGGAGGTAGCATTTGTCTTCCATTTCTTTTTTGCTTTCACTGGAGTTCTTCCCTAGGTGGCTACTGGCCTTTGGGGATGGTTTGCTATCTTGGCTGTTGATGAATCTTGTAATTTTTTGCTGTGATTTTCGCATGGGGGTTCAGGGATTATTGGAGACCAATCCCAAACCCTGACTCTTTTAGTCAATAGGTGACTGCCTTTGCTTGGTTCTGGGTTGATTCCTGGATCAACTGATGATGCTTGCTCTTGGCTTTGGGTTGGCTGAGAGAGTCTTTACTGGTCTCAGTTTTATTGGGGGAGAGGCCGACCTCTAGCTGCTAGTCTTTAGATTCTGGTGGGCAGACACACTTTACCCTCCGCTGAGGCATGTGCTCAGTTCCTGATTTCAGTCAGGGACATATGGTTTAGGCAGCTCAAACTCCTTCCTGGGATACAGGTAGGGCTCACTCAGCTGCCTTCTGGAGATCACAGGCAGTTCCCACCTTCAGCCAAGGAATGGCAGCCTAAACTGCTTATGCTCCCTCCCAGGGGTGCTCTTGGAAAAACCAGGTAGACTAGGTGTATTCCACCAGTTGCTGGAGTTGGCTAGCAGTTCCTGACTATACTCAGGTGCTGGTGGCCTGAGCTGTCCAATACCCAGCCTGGGACACACAGGTCAGGCTATGGTGGGACTTGGGCTTCTGGGTCTCCTGCCCAGGACACACAGGTCTTTTGCCATCATGGATGTGGCTCCCTACTTCAGCCAGGGAGGGGCTGCAGAGGGGCAGACCTCCAGCTGCTAGTCTGGTCCAGGTAGGGCTTGCTCTTCTTAGATTCTGGTGGGTAGGCACACTCCACACTCTGCTGAGGCATGTGATCATCTCCTGACTTCAGTTGGAACAGGTGGTTTAGACAGCTCAGGCACCTAGTCCCCAGGCCCAGCTGGGGCTCCCGGTCCCCAGACTGGGACACACTGGTTGGGCTCTGGTGGGACCTGGGCTGCTGGGTTTCCTGCCTGGGACACACAGGTTGGATTTCTTCCACCGCTGGCTGCTGTGGCTTACAAGCGCTGTTCTCTGTTCCATATCCAAATATGTACACTGAGTATTATCATTGTATTCACCCATTATTCCTCTCTTCAGTCAGATAAACCATGCTTCAGCTTCCTAGTATTTTGTTAAACTGTCAGTTAATTGTTCAAAGGAGTTCTACACCATGGGAATCCACATGTATGCCATACTTTAGACAGTGTATCTATATCCATATAAATATGGAATGTGTCATGAGTTTGCATGTCATCTTTGCACAAGGGCCATGTTAATCATCTCTGTATCATTCCAATTTTAGTATATGTACTGTAAAAGAGAGCATCTTTCTAGTATTTTCAAAAATTACCCCTACTTTTATTTATTTTTAAGTGTATGTATGTTAGTCCTTGGGCTTATACTCAGGGCTTAGGCACTGTCCCTGAATTTAATTTTGCTTATAGTAGCAGTCTATCATTTGCGTCATAGCTTCATGTTAGCTTTTTTGGTAGTTTATTTGGAAATACGAGTCTCATAGACTTTTTTGCCTGGGCTGACTCAAATCCTGATCCTTAGATCTCAGCCTACTCAGCAGCTAGGATTATAGACATGAGCCATCAGTGCCTAGCTAGAATACTTTCAGAAAGTATTCTGAAAGGTAAGTTGTTCAAAAGTAAACTTTTATCTTTTATTCACAACATAGTAGCTCTCCTACAGTCTTTCAGGTCTTTTGGCCCACTGTCCTTTCCAAGGATAGGAACTCTAAAAGGAAGAAAATTGTGTTTATTGTGCACCAACTGCAATATACTGACACATTTATCTCATTCTGCAAGTACACCATTTTTGCCAGGCCTGGGATTTGAACTCAAGGCCTCAGCATGGTCCCTGAACTTCTTTTGCTCAAGGTTAGCACTCTACCCTTGAGCCACAGTGCCACTTCTGGGTATCAAACCCAGGGCTTCATGCATTCTAGGCTTCATACAGGCTAGGCAAGCACTCTACCACTGAGCCATGTTCCCAGCCCTCAACACTATTTTATACAGAAGAGGCATTTGGACTCAAGGAGATTAATGTTCTCAAACTTCTTGACAAGTATAGGAAAATATGTTTGAATTTTTATACCAGAATTATTGCCTTTTTTTGGGGGGGGTCCAGTCGTGGGGCCTGAACTCTGGGCCTGGGCGTTGTCCCTCAGATCTTCAGCTCAAGGCTAGCACTCTACCACTTGAACCACAGCACCACTTCCGGCTTTTTTCTTTTTGCTTATGTGGTGCTGAGGAATCGAACCCAGGGCCTCATGCATGCAAGGCAAGC
>NW_012267362.1:1982580-2081314 GCF_000151885.1 Dipodomys ordii | reverse complement strand
TGTGGTGCTGAGGAATCGAACCCAGGGCCTCATGCATGCAAGGCAAGCACTCTACCACTGAGCCACCTTCCCAGCCCTAATTTTACTTTTTGAGATAGCATCTCATTATGTAGCTCAGGCTGACCTTGAACTCCTATCTCAGCCTCCCGGATGCTGGAAATATAGGCATATACCACTATGTGTGGTTCAAATATATAAATTCTCTGTCTCTCTGTCTCTGTCTGTCTCTTTCTTTCTTCCTTCTCTCCCACCTTACCTCCTCCCTCTTTCTTTCCTTCTTTCCTTCTGCTGGTATCAGGGCTTTTAGTTCTGGCCCTCTTAACTTTCGTGTTCTCAGTGGGCATTCTACCATTTGAGCTACCAGTCCAGAATTTTACTAGTTATTTGGAGATAGTCTCACACATATTTTCTACCCAGGTTGGCTTCAAACCTTGTTCCTCTGATCTCAGCCTCCTGGGTCATTACTTTAGAGTAAGCCTCCAGTGTCTGGCTTCAAAGGTATTTTTTTTTAAGAATAAAACTTAACCACATCAATATTTGCATGCTAATAAAGCTTACTATTTGGCTTATCTAAATTCAAAAGAGCTATTTTCTTTTTCTTTCTCCATATAAAACACTTCCTTTTTTATTGAGGCATAACTTAATAACTTACACTTCAATGAAAAGGTATAAAAATAAAAAAAATGTCATTTATCAAGAACAAACATACCCATGGCACCAGTAGCCAGGTTAGCAAACAGAACATTTCCAACACAGCAGAATACCTCCAGGCCCCTGCATCCCCTCTCATACAACCTTTCATCTTCACCCACTACCTCCTTCCCACTCTTCCCTCAGTTTCCATTCTTGCTTGTGGTTGTAACTGGTTTATTCACATCATTGGAGAGTCATCCATAGTATAAATGGAACAATCTTTGTCATTTGTTCTTATATGGCTTAGCATTGGGATTATTTCTGGTTTGGGGCTGTCATGCAGACTTTTTTGTCCGTCTTTTGGTGAACATACAGACACATTCTCTGTTGCCTCAGAGTGGAACATCTGACCATTGAAAAGAGCCATTTTCTTAGTCCCAACTTGCCTCAGAACAAATTTGTATGGAGATCAAGACCAGGGAACATTTACAACTGATTTACTTTAACAACAGTACAACCAAGTGCCAGTGTTAAGGCTGAGATCTGAGGATCACAGCTCAACGCCAACCTAGGCAGGAAAGTCTGTAAGACTCCTATCTTTAATTAACCACCAAAAAGCCAAAAGTGGAACTATAGTTAAAGTGCTAGCCTTGAGCAAAAATGCTCCAGATCCTGAGTTCAAGACCCAGAATTTGTACAAAAAATAAATAAAAATAACTTTCCAATCAAATTGAATTAATATTTCTGAGTTTAAAATAGTCATACATTCAAATATTGACTCAAAAACTATCACTGGACCAAGAAAATACTGAATGCATAGAGAAAAAGGAGGCAAACCTACCCAACCCATTCCTAGAATAAAAGAAGCAATGATGACTCACCAAGTCGCCTCACTTATCTCAAATGAAGAGCACACACTTCTTCAATTAGCTAACTATTCACACATCATCTTGGCTTAAATCATAGAGTAAGCTTAGAGCACAACAGACTGAAAGGAGTACATCTACAAAATAGCAGATCCTGTGCCATCCCGGTGCAGAAAAACTTTGAAAATGCATAACGATCTTTTGTGTTAGCAAATGAAATACTTATGACTGAAAACAAGACTATGGCGCAAACCTTCAGGAATAAAAATCTTACATGCTGGGGCTCATCTTCTGCTGACATTGCATTGTTAACACATAAAGCTTCTAAAAACTTCTGCTTCAGGATAATATAACGAAACCTGTGTAGAAAAAATAAAAATGAATCATTAAAAGGATTTAAATTTGTTTTAAGGATTAAAAGCTAAATGATAGATGCCTGGCATAGGGAGTGTATGACAATGAACCCAGCACTTGGGAGGCTAAGACAGGAAAATCATGAATTCAAGGCCTATCTATGCTACATGGTGAGGCCTTCTCTCAAAATATAAATACAACTCAAAAGCTGAAATGATAGCAATGTCCAATACTAGAAAAGTGCTTAAGTTTCTGAAGCAAGAAACTAGTGCTAGGGATCAAACCCAAGGCCTGTTCCTACTAGGTAATATTCTAATAGTGAGCTATATCACCAATTTGGCCAGGTTTGTTTTACAGGACTAATTATTTATTTTAAAAGAAACTTCTTTAAAATATTAATTTTCCAGGCTGGGAATGTGGTGTAGTAGTAGAGTGCTTGCCTAGCATGCATGAAGCCCCGAGTTTGATACCTCAGTACCATATAAACAGAAAAAGCAGGAAGTGGCACTGTGACTCAAGTGGTAGAGTGTTAGTCTTGAGCAAAAGAAGCTCAGGGACAGTGTCCAGGCCCTGCGTTCAAGCCCCAGGACTGGCTAAAAAAAATTAATTCTCCAGTGTCTGATAAATCAACTTGTAAATTACTGTAAAACTTGCTTTCAGAAAACTCCTGAAATATTTCCCTAAGTTTCTTATCACATTGAAGTCAGAGCTGAAAAAATTTAATTGAAAGTAACCACATTTTAATACTCACAAAGAAAAAATTTTAAATCCAATATTAAATCTGCAAAAAAATTAAGTTTTAACCAATCATGATGATACATAACTAAAATCCCAATCATTTAAACTACTCAAGAGGTGAAGGTAGGCACCACCTCCTGCTTTTTATTTTTTATTTTATTATTTATTTATTTATTTTTGGGTCTGGTCGTGGGGCCTGAACTCTGGGCCTGGGCGCTGGTCCCTCAGCTCTTCAGCTCAAGGCTAGCACTCTACCACTTGAGCCACAGCGCCACTTCGGGCTTTTTTTCTTTTTGCTTATGTGGTGCTGGGGAATTGAACCCAGGGCCTCAGGCATGCAAGGAAAGTGCTCTACCACTGAGCCACCTTCCCAGCCCCTGCTTTTTAATTTTTAATGTTTTTTTTTCGTGCACGCGCGTGCGCATGTGTGTGTGTGTTTGTGTGCGTGTGTGTGCGCACACACATGCTAGGCCTAGGGCTTAAATTCAGGACCTGAACACTGACCCTGAGCATTTTTGCTCAAAACTAGTTCTCTACCATTGGAGCCAGAGCTCCACTTCCAACTTTTTGATAACTAATTGGAGACAAGAGTATCATGGAATTTCCTGTCAGTATCACGGAATTTCCTGTCCAGGCTGGCTTTGACCTTCTCAGATCTCAGCCTCCTAAATAGCAAGGATTACAGGCGTGAGCCACTGACATCCAATTTAATGTGTTTTTATATATTTTATTTTTTTTTTTTTGGTCCGGTTGTGGGGCCTGAACTCTGGGCCTGGGTGCTGTCCCTCAGCTCTTCAGCTCAAGGCTAGCGCTCTACCACTTGAGCCACAGCGCCACTTCTGGCTTTTTTCTTTTTTTGTTTATGTGGTGCTGGGGAATCAAACCCAGGGCCTCATGCATTGCAAGGTAAGCGCTCTACCACTGAGCCACCTTCCCAGCCCCTATATATTTTATTTTCAATATGGCTCTGCATCTTGAACTCCAACAATTGTACTTATGCAAGCGCTATTTGAGCTAAGCCTCCTCCCCTCCTTTAACATTAGTATAATCTGGTAAAAATAGGGCAGAAAGGGTAGGAAAATGAAAAACACTTCAGCTGGTTTAAACAGTTCTCAGCCTCTTATATAGGTAGAATTACAGGTGTTAACCACCAGTGAGTGCCCGGCTGTTCTTGGAAAATGATCACTTTAAGGGGTAAAATCCAAAAGTTATAAAGGCTTTCCAGCTGAAGGCACTCCCCAGTCCACTCATGCAAACTAGAACTCAAGCAGAAAGCTGAAGCGTTAGAAGTCACAGGCCTGAAAAGCCAACAAAAAGTTTGGTACTGCCAACCACCAGTGGCTTATGCCTATAATTTTAGCTACTCAAAAGGCTTGGTTTCACAGCTGTGATCTGAGGATCACAGTTCAAAGCCAGCCTAGACAAGAAAGTCCATGAGATTCCTATCTTAATTAACCACCAAAAAGCCAGAAATAAAAAGCTATGGCTCAAGTGGTAGAATGCAGTCTTTTTTTTTTTGGGGGGGGGGGTCCGGTCGTGTGGCCTGTACTCTGGGCCTGGGTGCTGTCCCTCAGCTCTTCAGTTCAAGGCTAGTGCTCTACCACTTGAGTCGCAGCACCACTTCTGGCTTTTTTCTTTTTGCTTATGTGGTGCTGAGGAATCGAACTCAGGGCCTCAGGCATGCAAGGCAAGCGCTCTACCACTGAGCTACCTTCCCAGCCCCTAGAGTGCAGTCTTGAATAATAAAAGCTAAGGGACAGCACCCAGGCCCTGAGTGTAAGACATAGTATGGGCACAATGAATGAATGAATGAATGAGTTCAGTATTCCCACAACAGATGAAATGTGAGAGGAATCCACAATAAGAGGGAACCACAGTAAGAAATACACTAAAATTGCTGGGCATCAGTGGCTCACGCCTGTAATCCTAGCTACTCAAGAGGCTGGAATCTGAGGATCGTGGTTCAAAGCCAGCTCTGGCAGGAAAGTCTGTGAGACTCTTATCTCCAATAAACTACTCAGAAAAAGCCAGAAGTGGTGCTGTGGCTCAAGTAGTAGAGCGCTACCCTTGAGCAAAAGCTCAGGAACAGTGCCTAGGCCCAGAGTTGAAGACCCAGGACTGGCAAAAAGAAAAAGAAAGAAAGAAAAAGAAATATACTAAAATCTACCAGAGGCTTTGCTTATCTCCTAAACTATGAGGGTACAAGGAAGATTCCAAGGAGCCCCCAAAAAGCAACAGAAAAGTCAAAAAACCAAACAGACATTTCAGCTGGTATCCACTAGAGGGCAGACAAATTTGCATTTTGAGGTTAACAAAATTAATGACTGCATAAAAATTAATTTTTCAAATGAAGATAACCAAATTTAAGAATAACAGAACTGAAGAATGAATCTACAGCGTGGGATGTAGCTTCAAAAGTACATGTTTGTATTCCCAGCTATGCAGGAGGCAGAAACAGGAAGATCACAGTTTGGAGGACAGCTAATGCAGTTATCAAAATCTTATCTCAAAAACCCAGGAATGGTGGCTCACACCTTTTGTCTAGCTACTCAGGAAATAAAGGTCCAAGACTAGACCAGACAAAGTTAGGGCAAGTGCCTATCTGAAAATCAAACTAAAAACAAAAGCACTGAACATTGGGTCATGAGTGCTTGCCTATGAAGAGCAAGGCTCAGAGTTCAAACCCCAGTACCACATGTAAGCATATGCCTATAATCCTAACACTCAGAGGGCAAAAGCAAGAGGATTTCAAGGACAAGACCAGCCTGATATACTGACATACATAGGTGTTCCCCCAAAATTTAGAGAGATACTATGGTTTGACTCAATGCTATAGCACCTAGTTAGCATGTGTGAGAATGTCGGTTCAATCTCCATCACCACCAAAAAATTAAATAGTAAGGCCTCAGTCCTGTGTCACAAAAAGCAATTTATCTAACATCATGACCCAGAGGCAAAGAGATAGGAGACATGAGCATGGCAGCACACCTGTAATCCCAGCTACCTGGAAGGTGGTGACAAAGAGGATGGGGAGTTCAAGGCATGCCTAGGTAAAGATAAAGAAACTGTCTCAAAAAAATTAAAATAAAAACAAAGCCTGGGACCATAGTTCAAGTGGTAGAAAACTCATCTAGCATGTGTGAGGCCCTGGATTCAATTCCTAATACCATAAAGATATGGAAGAGAAAATTTGAAGAAACAATGACCAAAATTTCATGCCAGGAGCTAGTAGCTTACACCCATAATCCTCAGTACATAGGAAGCTGAGATCTGAGGATCATATTTTGAAGACAGCTTGGATGGAAAAGTTTGTCAGGCTCTTCTCTAATTAACTAGCAAAAAGCCAGAAGTAAGTCTGTGGCTCAAGTGATCAAGTGCCAGAATTGAACAGAAAAAAGTCAAGTAAGAATGTTAGATAATGAGTTCAAGTCCCAGTACAAAAATTTTCCTTTCTTCCAGGAAAGGAATGAAGAAATTAAGGTAGAAAGAAAAGAAGAAAGCAGGCAGGCAGACACATTGAATTATAAGAGATTAAGGATACAAATTATAGATGACAACTCATGAGAAACAATAGAAACCTAAAGCTTTCATGCTATTATGAAGACACAACCCTTAGGATTTTTTACACACTATTGAGCAAAAGGATGTGCATATCAGAGCTGCAGATATTCGAAGCATATGCAACTTGTCCTGCAGAAGTGCTCCAACTTAGTATGGTTGGTTATACTGCTTTAGAAAAGTCCTGTTTAAAATTTTTGGGTTTTTTTTTGCTATATTTCTGACAATGACAAAGCACTAAAACTTTGTATAAAGTCTTACCTACCTTTTTTTGTCAAACTTTTCCATACATTCTAGAGGCTGAATGAACTGAAGAACTTCATCCCATTGACCATCAAGGATTAGTTGCCTAAAGAAAAATCCAGAACACTATCAAATTTAGAATATGTTAATAGATGATACTCAAACACTAAAACAATTTTTCACACCAGTGATGACATATTATCTATGAAAAGAATTTATGATTCTGCATTCACTCCTCGTGTTAGCATAAATATAATTTTGATCTCTAAAAGAACTTTAGCCGGGCGCCAGTGGCTCACACCTGTAATCCTAGCTACTCAGGAGGCTGAGATCTGAGGATCACGGTTCAAAGCCAGCCTGGGCAGGAAAGTCTGTGAAACTCTTATCTCCAATAAACCACCAGAAAACCGTAAGTGGCGCTGTAACTCAAGTGGTAGAGCGCTAGCCTTGAGCTAAAGAGCTGAGGAACAGCACTCAGGCCCAGAGTTCAAGGCCCATGACCAATCAAAAAAAAAAAAAAAAAGAACTTTATACTTTAAACAAAAAAGTTCCTTATTTCTCTATTCATCTTCAGTTTTAAAGCTAGTATTTTATTTTCTTTTTTGGTGCCAATACCAAGACCTGAATTCAGGGCTTTGAGTTCTTGCTCAGCTTTTCTACTCATGGCTAATACTCTACTATTTGGGCCAGTATTTTTGATGATTAATTGGAGATAGTTCCTTGGACTTTTCTGCCTGGGCTGGCTTCAAACCATGATCTTCCATATCTCAGTCTCTTAAATAGCTATGATCATAGGCCTGATCTACCACCAGCATCTGGCTAAATAAAGTATGTATTATTAAAAGACTATTAGTGGTCAAATCTTGACAAGCATGTATAGACAAGCCCTAGCTAGATTCAACCCCAATACTGTAACTCTTTATTTCCAATTAACCAGCAAAAAAGCCAGAACTGAAAGTGTAGCTCAAGTCATAGAGTCCAAATATAAAAGTTAAATAAAGCCCAGTGCTGGTGGCTCACGCCTGTAATCCTAGCTACTCAGGAGTCTGAGATCTCAGGATTGTGGTTCAAAGCCAGCCCATGCAGGAAAGTCCATGATACTCTTATCTCAAATTAACCACCAGAAAACCAGAACTGGAGCTGTGGCTCAAAGTGATAGAGAGCTAGTCTTCAGAAAAAGACCTCAGGGACAGTACCCAGGCCCTCAATTCAAGCTCCATGACCGACCAACAACAAAAAAGTTAGGGTGCAGTTCAAGACCCCAGTACTGGCACACAAAAACCAAAGTCAAAACAAGTAGAGATCAGAGGAAACAGCAAGGAACAAGAACAATTTTCATCCTCCTTTAAGTGGTCTGTAAAGTTTCCAAAAGTTCCAAGGTACTCTTTCTTCTTATACAATAACAATTTCCCTATTTTTGAATACTTTGTAACAGTAAAATATAGAAACAGAAAGATGGGCAGAAGGACTTATCATATAAAATTGACAACATATGATTCTGCTTATAAAGGAACATTTTTAATTATTATGTTTTAAAAAACAGGAAGACACAATTTCAAAGATACTTACTGTCTGGGTAATTCTATGCATTGGTAATTCTGTGCACTTCACCTCAACATCAGTTAAATTTCATTATAAACCTACAGGATCCTGCAGATATTTAAAAACTAGTACAAAATTCCAGAAATATCAGTACTTGAAACAGAACCAAAAGAACACAGCCTCATACCAGTTACATCACTCAGTAAGCCCCCAAAATCTGGAAGACCACAGCATAAGTGATAGAAATACAAATGTAAATAAACTTTAATGATAAAGCTTTGTATTTTTTAAGGAAAACTCATTTTGCCCAATAACATGTACTTTTTGCTATTGCATAAAAATAGAATACATTCTGCCTGGAAATGTGGGATCTTTTTTTCCATCCAATTCAAATTGAGATATATTTAGCTTTCCATTTTGGCAAATACATCAATTCCCTTTGCTTTGCAATTCCAACTCCAAGAATCTTTTCCTAAGGAAATAATCTAAGCTATAGAAAAAGTCTCATGTATAAAAGCCACTCAGTAAAGCATTTAAGAAAATTGAAAATAATTCTCTAAAAATAGAAGAACAAACATTGGAAAATTAAGTTGAAAATTATTAATGTATCAATAAATTTGTAATCAGAGAAGATCCTTATGATATTAATGGATAAAACAGGAGTTATGATTCTTGTTTAAGACCTCTGGGTTTTACTACTGAAAATATTCTATGAAAACATCACAGTATTTTGTAAATGCTCCATTATAAAAATACTTGAAAATACTACTTAGTCCTGAATTATTATAAAGTTCTATTTTTAAATCTATATATAATAGTAATATTTAACTTTTTTTCCATACGTAGGGCTTGAACTGTAGGCTTGAGCGCTGTCCCTCAGCTCTTCAGCTCAAGGCTAGTACTCTACCACTTCAGCCACAGTGCCACTTCTGTTTTTTTCTGTTTACGTGGTGCTGAGAAATGGAACCCATGGCTTCATGCATGCGAGGCAAGCACTCTACCACTGAGCCACCTTCCCAGCCCAATACTTAACATTTTTGAAGGCACTATAAACTTCAGAGTAATAATGAAATCATACCTCAGGAAGAGCATATCATCTGAAAATAGACCATTTATGACACCACTTTCCTTCTCAAGAGCCAACATACTAATGTGAAGCTTCTTTGAATTCAAGAAGTCCAAAATTAGCTTAATGATTTCAACCTCTTTTACGTTCACTGTTTCTTCAGCCGTCATATTGATAGCCTAAGTAGTAAACAGAATAACAAAAAAAAAGTTAGTCCTATTGTTTTATATCTGTTTTACTGCATAGAAACTACACAGGTTTCTTGGGAATGTTTGGTAAGGGAATTCTGAAGTGAAAATGACTTACCAAAACAAAGTCATACCTGCCTGGCATGTGTGAGGCCCTAGTGTACTGGGAGAACCCAACTTATTCCACAATGTTCTAAATACACTGTCAGAAGGATGCCCTAAAATATTCATTCAGTAAGCATTTAACATCTCAGGACACACTGATCCTGTCCTTACAAGTTTACAATCCAGCAGCAATATCTACATTAGAGTCAAACAAAAAAGCCTAAGTTAAAATGTGACAGTGGTAGATTAATGTCATATTGGTAATGTCAATGACATTTGATATCATTGAGGATATAAGTTGTATGATAATAAAACTTTAGAACCTGAAGGGCTGTAAGGGCATTAGTTTAACATTTCATTTTACAGATGATGCCAAAAGTTAAATAACCTAAGTTGTTGTTTTTCTAATATAAAGACTCAGAGAAAAATAAGAAAGGGAAAAAAAGACTCCGAACAACACAAAAAATTACTAGCTGCAAAGAAAGCTCATCAGGATCCCAGTTCAAACCCTGGGCAGACACATTCATGAGATTCCTATCTCCAATTAACCAGCAAAAAGTCAGAAGTGAAGATGTGGCTCAAGCGGTAGAGTACCAGCATTGAGCAGAAGCTGAGCAAAAGCTCAAGTCCCAATACCAAACCCAAAACAAAACAAAAAACTTTATTAAATGAAATAAGGCTACAAGTCTTATCTTTCTCACCAGACCATCTTATTTTAACCAACCTCCCAGGTACAAAAAGACATATATGTATGGAGCACATGGGCAGCAAAGATGGCGCTGGGAGGGGGTTGAGTGGGCAGAGCCTAATTTACTGTAGAGCACATGGCCAGCCAAGATAGCTCTGGGAGAGAGTAGAGTGGGCAGACCCCAATTGATCTTCTGATCAGTACCTAACCAGCCCGTGAAGGCTCAGGTGAATGATAGGGTGTGACCTTGACAGTAATTGGTTCCTCTTCCTCCCTTACCATACCACCCACCCTTTTTGTCTTTAAAAGGGGCTGCTCTCTGTTAATAAACGAGTTTTTCTACCTGCTGGATTTGGCTCCCCGCTGTGTCTGATTGTCTCCTGGGCTGAAGGAGGCTAGGGAACTGGCGAGCTCCGCACTTACCTTTCCTCGGACCCCGTCTGTCTTTTGTGGGAAGGACGAAGACCCAACATATGTAGGAACATTTCTATGTTCCTTAAAGATTTGTGCTGGGCATGGTGGTACACACCTGTAACCCTAGCTCTCAGAAAGCTGAAGGAGACTGAGGCCAGCCTAGATTATATAACAAGTTCCATGCCTCTCATGCTTCACAGTGAGATATTGTCTCAGAAAACAAAAAAATCAAAATCAAAATTAAAATGAAACAAATGATTTGCTTTTAGTAGGTAAAACTCAAAATCACCAGCAGACAATTAAATGGATAATCCATACTATATATACAAATGCAGTGATACAGAACTATACAACCTGAGAGAAAGCCATCATAGAATAATGTAGCTATTAATAAATATTTGTTTAGGGCTGGGAAGGTGGCTCAGTGGTAGAGCGTTTGCCTTGCATGCTTGAGGCCCTGGGTTCGATTCCTCAGCACCACATAAGCAAAAAGAAAAAAGCCGGAAGTGGTGGCGTGGCTTAAGTGGGAGAGCGCTAGCCTTGCGCTGAAGAGCTGAGGGACAGCGCCCAGGCCCAGCTGAAGAGCTGAGGGACAGCGCCCAGGCCCAGAGTTCAGGCCCCACGACCAGACCAAAATAAAAAAATATATTTGTTTAATGCCAGATGCAGTATATCACACCTGTAATCCTAGCTACTTGGGAGGCTGAGATCTAAAGAGCCCAGTTCAAAGCCAACCTGGGGACAGACATCTATGAGACTCTTATGTCCAACTGGCTACCAAAAAACCCAAAGTGGAGGTATGGCTCAAGTGGTAGAGAGCTATCCTTGAGGGCAGAGAGAAAACAAAACAAAAAAAACCTCAAAGACAACAGCCAGGCCCTGAATTCAAACCCTAGGACTAGTACAAAAAATAAATAAATAAAATACACAAAGAAAAATCCAGAAGTTCAGTGTGGTTATCTCTGAATAGAGGAATAGAATTGTAATGAAGGACATGGATCCAGGAAGGATAAGTGAGCAAGGGGAGACTTACTGTTTTGTGGGTTTTTGGTTTTTTTGTGTTTTTTTTTTTTGTCAGTTGTGGGGCTTGAACTCTGGGCCTAGGCACTGTCCCTCAGCTCTTCAGCTCAAGACTAGCACACTACATCTTGAGCTACAGCACCACTTCCAGTTTTCTGATGGTTTATTGGAGATAAAAGTCTCACAGACTTTTCTGCCTGGGCTGGCTTTGAACCACGATCCTCTGATCTCAGCCACCTGAGTAGCTAGGATTACAGGGGTGAGCCACTGGCACTCAGCTTAGACTTTCTGTTTTTGAGACCGAATTTCACTGTAAACCAAGCTGGTCTTGAACTTTCTACTTTCCTGCTTCAGCTTCCAGAGCACTGGAATTACAGATGTTACCATGACTGGCTGGAAAGTAGACTATTAAATTCTTTATCATTTGTATTTATTTATACATTTGTTGTTTGTTTATATAAGTACTTTTAAAATTAATTTTAAAGTGAAAAACCTATCAAAAATGTCTAGCTCGGGGGTGGGGCGGGGGGGGGGTTGAGATGGGAAGGAGAAACAAAGGAGGAGGCAACAATGCTTGGTAAGAAATGTATTCATTATCTTGCCCATGTAATTGTAACCCCTCTGTACCATATTTTCACAATAAAAAAAAAGCCTAGCTCTCAAAGTTCTATTTTTTTTGGGGGGGGGGCGGTCATGGGACTTGAACTCTGGGCCTGGGCACTGTCCCTCAGCTCTTCAGCTCAAGACTAGTGCCCTACCTCTTGAGCCACAGTGCCACTTCCAATTTTCTAGTGGTTTATTGGAGATAAGAGTCTCATGGACTTTGGACTTTCCTGCCTTTTGGACTTTCCTGCCCGGGCTGGCTTTGAACATGATCCTCAGATCTCAGCCTCCTGAGTAGCTAGGACTACAGGCATGAACCACTGGCGCCCAGCTCAAAGTTTGTGTGTCCCTGGTGTGTGTTTTGTGTGTGTGTGTGTGTGTGTGTGTGTGTGTGTCTCCCCCTGGTACTGGGGCTTTTTTTAACTCCAAGCCAGGACAATGTCCCTTAGCTTTTCCATTCAAGGCAAGAACTCTATCACTTGAGCCACAGCTCCTCTGCTGGCTTTCTGATGGTCAATTGGAGATAAAACAGTCTCACAGACTTTCCTGCCCAAACTGGCTTTGAAACTTGATCCTCAGATTTCAGCATCCAGAATAGCAAGTATGAGCTACCAGCACTTGGATCAAAGGCTTTGTTTTATGTCAAGGTTCCAACTAGAGCAGAATCTCAAAATCAAGATTAACTGTTATGTTTTCAATATAAGAACATTCTTGATATTATGAATTCTATTTAAGGGGACCTTACAAAAATACTCTTCACAAAACATAGCTTCCAAATCCCCTAACATCCTGGCCATTCTTAGAATATTTGTATATCGCGTGTGTGTGTGTGTGTGTGTGTGTGTGTGTGTGTGTGTGTGTGCATGCTTGATGAACTCAGCACCTGGGAGCTGTCCCTGTCTTTTTGCTCAAGGCTAGTACTCAACCACTTTTTTGCTCAAGGCTAGTACTCAACCACTTAAGCCACAGCTCCACTTCCTGCTTGTTTTGAGTAGTTAATTGGAGGTAAGTGTCACAGACTCCTTGCCTGGGCTGGCCCTGAACCAGATCCTTAGATCTCAGCTTCCTGAGTAGCTAAGATTACAGACATGAGTCCACAGGGTCCAGCTTGTGAATCTCTTTCTTAACACAACCAAAATAGAAGACAATACTCCCTGGTATGGAATAATCTGGTCTGGTCAACAACTATATACACTAAAACTAGCACTTCGCATAATGAGGACATTCATAATGAACAAACCTAAAGATGTTTTATATCATTTATTTGTAAAATACTGTTGTTGTTTTTTACTGCCCAGAACTTAATTTCCAAACTTTTCTTCAACATGGAAAAGAAAAGCAACCTAATTCTATTTCCAAGTTTTCAAAAAATTGTTTTAAAAAGGTTAAGCCAGTAAAGGAAATGCAAATAAAACAACCCTGACATACCACCTTACCACAGTCAAAATGGCCCACATCCTAAATTCAGCCAATGACAAATGCTGGAGGGGATACAGAAAAAGAGGAACCCTATTACACTGCTGGCGAGAATGTACACTAATACAACCACTTTGGAAAGCAGTCTGGAGGTACCTCAGACCTCCCCTATGATCCAGCCATACTACTCGTAGGCATCTACCCCGAGCAACAGGAATCAGGATACAAGGACACATGCACCTCCATGTTCATTGCAACACTGTTCACAATAGCCAAGATATGGAAACAACCCAGATGTCCCACTACAGATGAGTGGATCCAAAAATTGTGGTACCTGTATACGATGGAATATTATGCAGCCATTTCAAAGGACAAAATAATGGCATTTGCAGGGAAATAGATGAAACTAGAAAAAAATCATTTTGAGTGAGATAAGCCTAGAGCAAAGAGACAAATGGCACAGGGTCTCCCTAATATGTGGATGCTAAATACAAAATGGAAGGAGATAAGACAAAGTAAACAGGACTCGAGAAACAAAGGACCTCCACTCATCTAGTCATATCATTACTAAATGACCCCATGCTGCTGACCACATATATGGTATACATGCACACATCTGAGGGAAACTAGGAGAAGGTCACAGAATCAGAGGGGAAACAGGGGAAAACATATAACAGAGGGACCCATCAGCTGCACTGGAAATTGATGAAAACCAACTAAGCAACTCAAAGGCAGTGATGGGAGGAAGGGAATGAGAGGGATAGAGGAAACAGTTTACACTAAGCAAAAGGAAAGATATGTACCTACCACTTGATGTAGAAGAAATAGTTATATTGTCAAAGTTTATAGAATTCACAAACTTTATAGACCATGATAATGACAATTTGCCTCATGAAGGTTAAAAGGTGTTTGTGACTTTAACTAAGTATTGTTATTTCACAATACTATGAAATTTGTGAAATTTATGTAATCTCAATCACAATAAAAAATTTAAAGAAAATGTTAAGCCAACAGGACTTGGTGGTCCACACATATTGCCAGCAGTTGGGAGGCTAAGGCAGGAGGATAGAGATTTGGAGACCAGTTTGGACTCTACAGAGTTCCAGGTCAGCTAAGCTACAGAGTAAAACCCTGTCTCAAAGAATTAAACAGAGAATAAACATTAAGGCTCTAAGTTCATTTTGATGCTATAGAATTTTCTCAAGAATTTTAGATAAGGCTCCATATTCTTTTGCAATGATTCAACAAAATCATAAAACATTTCTTAACCACACAAAAAAATAACATGATTTCAATTAAATGGGTCATATATATGTAGTATCAAAGTTGTATACTTTATCATATACAACTGTCTATAAATCCTATTCTATAAATAGGATGTTAAGCGCAAACAAAGAGGTGAAGGAAGGTGAATATGGTCAAAATACTTCACGTACAGATGTGAAAATGGAACGATGAAGCTTGTTGAAATTGATTTTGGAGGAGAGAGGGGAAATGAGAAGAATAGAAAGGTGAATCTGACCAAAGCACTGTGTGCATATATGTACATGTTAAAATAAAACCACTTATGTTACTAATTGATGTCAATTTTAAAGATGTGGGAAAAATAGAATGTTGACAAATAAAGCTCCAAATTTACTGGCAAGCATGTAACTGGTGCTCAATAAACAAATTTCCTCCCATCAGAACCAGGCCTTGGTTAAGACAATGTGTCCAAAGGACACACAGGAGGCATAGCCTCAGTAGTAAAGTGCCAGCCATGAGAAAGCAAACGGAGCAAGGACCTGAGTTCAAGCCCCTATGTCGAAGAAATATTGGGAAGACCAATTATTTTTAAATACAACAGATAGAGAACATCCAAATTTTATTTATTTTATTTTTGTGCTGGTACTGGGGCTTGAACTCAGAGCCTGCGCGCTATCACGTAGCTTTTCCACTCAAGGATAGTCCTCTACCACTTGAATCCCAGATCCACTTCCAAAACCAAAAAACTTTACTGAAAAAAGAAAAAACAGAAAAGAAGGTATATGAAGAGACTCCTACTTGTTTGGTGTCAATACCCACTTTTTAAAAAATATTTGAAAGCCTGGCATTGGTGGCTTACACCCATAATCCTACCTGCTCAAGAGGCCATGATCTGGAAGATGAAGGCTCAAAGTTAAACCAAGGAGAAAAGTTTACTAGACTCCATTTCCAAAATAACCAGCAAAAAGCCTGGCTGGAAGAATGGCTCAAGTGATAAGAGTGCTAACCCATGAGCAGGCAAACCGAGCAACCATGAGGCCCTGAGTTCAAACCACAGCACTGGTAAAAATAAATAAATATAAAAAATAAATGGGCTGGGAATGTTTCTTAGTGGTAGAGTGCTTGCCTGCCATGTATGAAGCCCTGGATTTGATTCTTCAGTACCACAAAAACAGGAAAAACTGAATGTGGTACTGCGGCTTAAGTGGTAGCCTTGAGCAAAAGCAGCTCAGGGACACTGAGTTCAAGCCACAGGATTGGATAAATAAATAAATAAAAACAAAAAACAAAATAAATAAAAAATTTTAAACTGAGTATTTACTAGGTGCTAATATCAGACTATTATACCAGACCTGTGCTGCAAAAATTAACCCATTAGTAGGTGAACATAAGTTCACAAAAAGTTTTAAAGAAGTATGTAGTATTTCACAAGATCTTTACCCTTGAACAGAAATAAACCCAAAACAGAAGAAAAATCATTTAAAGTATGTAGCTATTCAATGTGGTAATCTCAAAATTGAAGTGTGGGCTGGTAGTGGAATGGAATATGAAGAACTATATTAAAGACTTATGAATGAAAATAGTTCACATAAAATATAAAATAAGCTGGGCACCAGTGGCTTGCACCTGTAGTCCTAACTACTCAAGAGACTGAGATCTGAGAATAGAGGACAAAACAAGAAAGTCCATGACACTTTTATCTCCAATTAACTACCAAAACAGCTAGAGTGGAGCTGTGGCTCAAATGGTAGAGCACTAGCCTTAAGCAAAATAAAAAGCTTAGGGACAGTGCACAGACCCTGAGTTCAAGCCCCACAACCAACACAAAAACAAACAAATGTGTGCGTGTGCATGTGTGTGTGTGTGTGTGTGTGTGTGTGTGTGTGTGTGTAAAGGCATACCAAAATATTATTACAAATAAAATGTCATAGACATTCAGGGCATAACAAGGTTTTCCTTTAAAGGATAAAGGATCATCCTTAAGGAAAAAAGGTACTAACATTAACTGTACAATCTATAATATGTCATGCCCCATTCTAAATATCTCTGTACATTACAAAATTCTTATGACCCTAGGACCATCATTCTACAGAGGATTACAATAGTACTCAAGAGATGTTAGGTATTTTTCTATAGAAAAATAAATGTAAAGCCAATGGGATGTTCAAGTCTATCAGACTAAATAAAATACAATGACCTGGGGCTGGGAAGGTGGCTCAGTGGTAGAGCACTTGCCTTGCATGCCTGAGGCACTGGGTTCGATTCCTTAGCACCACATAAGCAAAAAGAAAAAAGCCGGAAGTGATGCTGTGGCTCAAGTGGTAGAGCGCTAGCCTTGAGCTGAAGAGCTGAGGGACAGTGTCCAGGCCCAGAGTTCAGGCCCCATGACCGGACCCCCCAAAAAAAAATACAATGACCTTTCCAACACAACATCCTGCCTAATTAATGTTGAGCCTAATGTCAAAGTTTTTGTTGTGTTTTTTTTTTTTTTCAGTCGGTCATGGGGCTTGAACTCTGGGCTTTGGTGCTGTCCCTGCACGCTTCAGCTCAAGGCAAGCACTCTACCGTTTGAGCTACAGTGCCACTTCCAGTTTTCTAGTGGTTTATTGTAGATAAGAGTCTCACAGACTTCCCTGCCTGGGCTGGCTTTGAACCATGATCCCAGATCTCAGCCTCCTGAGTAGCTAGGATTATAGGCGTGAGCCACGGGCACCCTGCTTAATGTCAAAGTTTCAACAACTGGAATCTATCCTCCTTCCTGTGCTATGTAATCATCTGCTGTTCACTAACTGAATAAACTGAAGGCAAGGGTTCTTGAACTTTTCTACTTACGGGCACAAGAAACAAACCATAACCCCAGAAAACTCTTTACATGAAATTTCTTTTGAAATTCCTTAATTTTGCCTCTGAAATTAATGTGAATATTGTCTTTTATATTTGTGTGTGTGTTTCTGTGTGTATGCACACATGTGCATGCAAACGGCTCGGGTGCTAGGGACTGGGCACTGTCCTTCAGCATTATAACTCAAGGCTGACACTTTACCACTTGAGCTACAGCTCCATTTCTGGCTTTTTGGTGGTTTACTGGAGATGAGAAAGGACTTTTCTGCCTAGGCTAGCTTCAAACTACAATCCTCAAATCTCAGCCTCTGGAGTAGCTAGGATTACAGACATGAGCCACCAGCACCAAGGCTTTCCTATATCTTTTTTTTTTGTGTTCTAATATGAAAATACTATTTTTCTACCCAAATAAAATTGATAACTCCAGAAATGTGTGCCATGTTATGTGACCACAGGTTTAATCTTAGTATAACTGCAGCATATTTCTAATGGTACCAATATGTCAACTTGAAAAGCACAGGTCAGAGAGGATAAAGCTATTTCTTTCCTAGACAGGAAGCAATGACCCATACTGAGGATTATTTAGCACCAAATATAGCTCAAGTCAGTTATTGGCTACAGCCTTATTTACAAGAAAGCAATACTGACCCACATATAGAAAGGAAACACCCTTTTGTCCACCTCACCATAGTAATAAAGAATACTGCCAAAAAGCGAGGATGCACCGCAGAAGTTCCCATGAGCCCTTTAAAGTCACTGTAAGAAATAAAAGTACTGGATCTAGAAATGTTAAATAGATCACCCAGAAAATGTAGTTATCCTTGCCAATGCTCCCCTCTATTAAAAAGTAATCAACACATGCCTTAATATTTTTTCCAAAGTGCTTTCAAATGCATTATTTTATTTAACTCTAGAATCCATTCCCAGATTAAAAAAAAAAAAAACAATAGCAAGCATTATCCCCATTGCACAGAATGAGAAACCAGAGTCAATGGCAAGGTAAGTAGCTCTTCCAAGATTGTAATCTATAGCAAAGGAGAAGTTTAAACCAGGTAATCTGATTTCCAGTTTAGTGATTTGCTAAAGAAAATGGCCCATTTTAATACTGATTTGGAAGTATTTTTCAAACCGCAGTTTATACTAGGCATATCATATGGTGTTCATTCTGTAAGTGATTTCACCAACAAAAAAAGACAATGAACACAATTATATAACTGAAAATATAATTTTAACTCCTGTTCTCTTATGATACACTCATAGTGCTGGTTTTTATAAGAAGGGAAAAAAGAACTAGGAAGTTGAAGGATGGGAGACACAGGTAAAATCCCCTCACTACACACACACACACACACACACACACACACACACACACACACATCACATCACATCACATCACATATAATAGCACTCAAATTCAAGGGTTTAGGATTTTATTTTTTGTATTACAGTAAGTGATCACTGCTTGTCTCTTTAATCCCTGTATATTTTCTTTCCTGTTGGAAGCAATCTTTACTTTCCCCAAAAATGTAAGGTAAAATGATTCATTACATGTTCTTTCTACATAAGGATTCTGAGGATGTGCCATATAAAGGAAAATGGGCTCTTAGGCTTATCTCCTTTCTAGTAAAATGTCAATGCAACCCATGCCGACATTGGGGGGAAAAATTAGATTTACCATTTTTAAAAAATCACAGCCTTTAAAAAGCCTACATGTTAATTCCCGTGTTATTAACTTTCTGAAGCATTCTATGAACTCTACCACGAAGGGAAGACAATAATTAAGTGTTAAGATCACAACCTATGAATCTGGGTGGAACAAAGACTTCTCCTTTCATTACGCAGAGAACCAAGTTGCCAAAAAAAAAAAAAAGCTCCCTTCAGATACCATGCGCAGTTAAAAACTGCACGTCTGGGTGGAGAATAAAAACATTATCTGATCAAAGGTGGCCCCTGACTCTCCTGACCCCCCCCAACCCCCGCTCCTTTGCCAAAGGCCTCACCCCCATCTTATTTTTTTCTCCCCAATGTAGAGAAGTGACTTAACCCTAGGAGCTCTACAACCTCCGGCGTCCACGACGCAGGCGCCCCTCGCATTCCAAACCCAATCTCTGCCTCTCTCCCCCACCCCTCCTGCCACAGCCCCCCTTCAAAGGCCAGCTCCCTTGACCACTGACGTCAGGAAGGACAAACCCGGCCCCCAGGGGCTGCCGCCCCCCGCTGCCCCCCCCACCCCGCCCCGGCCTGGCAGCTCCCTCCTATCCAGCCAAGGCGTGCCCAGAATGAGAAGCGAGCGCAGCCCGATCCGTGCACCGTCCAGCAGGAAGACCAGGAAGCCAGACGGAGCGCAATCAGCCCTCTCCGGCCCCTCCGGCTCTTCCGGCGGCCAGGTGAGCTCGAACGCGGCTCCGGCATCGCCCACCCACCCACCGCCTCCCAAGCACCACCCAAAGCCCTACCCGCCTCCCCGGCTGCGAACGCCGCCCTCGGGGCCGCCGGGTCCCAGCCCCGTCAGGATGTGACAGGTGGCGACGGGTGACCATGGCAACCCGCGGTGTGCGGCGGCCCGCCCCCGCTGCCCAGAGCCGCTCTCACCTGAAGGCTCCGAGGCGAACCCGGACAAGTGGCGGCGGAGGGGAACGCGGCCCAGCGGGCCAGACGCCGGGCTCTGGAAGCAGCCGGCTGAGGTGAGAGCGCGAGGGCGGCAGTCTCAGGTTGGAGTCGGTCCTTTTTTCCAGTCGCCCGCGCGTCAGTCCATCCGTTCGTCAGCCCGTCCTTCCCGGCCTGCCCCGCCCCGGCCGGCGACTGCTGGGTTCAGCCTCTTGGCACACTGCGGTTGTCAAGCGCGCTGGGGCCGAGCTTCAGCCACCAGCTGCAGCCAATCGCTGCGCCTTCCCGAGGCGCCTCAGGACCCCGCCGTGCAGGGTGACTAGGCAGGTGCCTGCGCCGAAGTGAGAGTCTGCGGGCTGTGAGTCCAGGCCCAGGGTGGGGCCGAGCCAGGGCGGAGGCGGAAGGGAGGGGAGGCAAGGCGGGGCCTGAGAGGGCGGCGGCGGGGCAGGAGTGGGCGGGGCTAGGCGGGCCTGCAAAGCAAATGAGATTCCGAAGGAAAAGCGGGCTTTGAGTGGCAGGTATCCCGGAACGCAGACTCTAGGCGGGTGGGTTACTCTGTGACCCGAAATAGATCGACTCCTGTCTCTGCCCAGTGGAGAAGTAGTTTAGGATTGGCTCCTGGGGGGTTATTAATAAGGCAAATGAAGTATCTTGCCTTCTCCCACTTCCCTTGCCCTTCCAGGCGTCACACTCGTCCCTGGAAACCTCCAATAGCTTGTCTGAGTCTTTCTTGGTTACTCATTTTGTGGAGCTGTGAAGCCACTCGACATTTCACGTGTTCGCCCCCCGCCTTGGGGTGGGGGTGCGGGGCATGAATTCAGAACCTGAGCTCTTTAGCTCAAAGCTAGTGCTTTACCAACTTGGAGCCACAGCACTGCTTCCAGTTTTCTGGTGGTTCCTTGGAGGTAAGATTCTCATGAACTTTCCTGCCCAGGCTGGCTTTGAACCCCCATGCCCAGATCTCAGCTTCCTGAGTAGGTAGGATTATAGGCGTGAGCCACCGGCCTCCAGCTCACAGGTCCACCTTTTTTGCCTACCCTTTTTGGTTGTGAGCACGTTCTTCGCACCCCAAAGATGAACATATTCCACCAATGTATGTGATGCTCAATAGAGTTGAATTAAACATCTCCAGAGTATAAAGATACCAAACTATGAAAGATACAGTACCTAAATCTGAAAGAAACTTTTGTGAGGACAAAAGTCCACAGGCAACTGAGCCTCCCAAAAGTGAGAAATGGGTCACAGCTTGGTAAAGAGAATAACCATCAAAAACATTTCTGGGAAGGAAGAAATCAGCCCAATAGAAAAAGCCAAATCTTGGGGGGGGGGAAGTTCTAAGAAAAATAATTGTAAATTCAAAGGAAACACACAAAAGTTGAACTGGGCCGGGCGCCAGTGGCTAACACCAGTAATCTTAACTACTCAGGAGGCTAAGATCTTTGGGTGGAGTTAGAAGCCAGTTTGGGCAGCAAAAGTCCATGAGACTCTTTTCTCCAATTAAGCACTCAAAAACCCGAAGTGGAGCTGTGGCTCAAAGTGGTAGAGTGCTAGCCTTGAGCAAAAGAGGTCAGTGACAGCACTCTGGCCCTGAATTCAAGCCCCATTAACTGAAAAAAAAATCAGAAGCAGAGCTGTGGGCTCATATGGTAGAGGCCCTGAGTTCAAGTCCCAGGACTAGCACACACACACACAAATCTGTTACTTTTACACTGATAAATTCACTGTCTATATATAAACATCAATTTTTACACCACAACTTTAATAGCTGTTAATCCAAAGTATCACCTTTCCTTCTATACTCAGCCACACTGATTAAGATTAGCTCTTCTTGTCTTTCGCTCTGGTTGCTGCAATATAGCAGTGAATTGTTCAGAAAAGACAAGGCTTTCTTAGATGAAGAGCTGCCCTTAAATCCTGAAGTACTGCCTCAATTATTTGCCAAACTCTTAGTGAATGCCTACTCTGGGTCAGAAACCAGGCTAAGCATCATGTGGAAATGCAAGTTCTAACAGAACAGAATGACTCATGTTGTCTTCTGACTTAAACGCCTGTAGACTAAGGTGGGCCCTTTTATGGTGTGTGTGTGTGCGCGCGTGTGTGCGCTGGTCCTGGGGTTTGAACTCAAGGCCTGGGAAGCTGTCCCTGAGCTTCTTTTGCTCAAGGGTAGTACTCTACCATTTGAGCTACAGTTCCACTTTTCCACAGTGGACCCCTTTGAAAATGACTCTCAAGTCTAATTTTGTGTGTCTGTGTGTGTCTTGGGAGCTAAACTCAGGGCCAGGGAGCTATCCATGAGCTTTTTTGCTCAAGGATAGCACTCTACTATTTGAGCCAGAGCTTCACTTCTAGCTTTTCGAGTGCTTAGTTGGAGATAAACGTGTCCCAGTGTCCTGGCTAGCTTCAAACTATGATCCTCACATGCCAGACTCCTGAGTAGCTAGGATTACAGGCATAAGCCACCAGCACCTGACTGGAATCTAGTTTTTAGAAAGAATAGAATTTGGTATTCTCCAAGTATTAGAAAATGTTTCCAAGCTCTAGCTAGGAAAATATTTTAATATACTTATTTTATTATTTTTAAGTAGGTGTACAAAGGGGTTTCAATTCAATCAAGCAAGGAAATCATAACTCAAGTTCAGGAGAGTTCAATGGGAATAAGGGAACTTGTTTTAAAAGCTCCATTCTTATTTCTTGATAAAAAAGTTTTGTGTTTCAGAGCCAGTATTGTCCTAGATTTGGGAGAACAAAGTACCACTGATTCTACTTCTTAAACAGATTCAAGGGTTATGGAGATGCAATTATCTAGATCCACCAGAATTCTTACACAAAAGCTTAAATTATGCATTGATAATTAAACCTAGTAGAAAAAAATACATCCTTTTATTTCAACATAAAGGGGATATTTTTATTTATATTAAATGAATACCTCAGCTGGGCACTGGTAGCTCATACTGATAATCCTAACTATTCAGGAGGCTGAGATCTGAGGATGACGGTTCAAAGCCAACCCAGGCAGGAAAGTCCTTATCTCTAATTAACCACCAGAAAACTGGAAGTGGAGCTGTGGCTCAAAGTAGAAGAGCACTAGCCTTGAGCAAAAGAGCTCAGAGACAGTGCATAGGCCTTGAATTCAAGTCCCATAACTAACTAAATACATACATACATACATACATACATATATATATATATATATATATATATATACACACTAACTATTATCATCTATCATTGAAATAAAAATAAATATTTTGGAAAAAGAGGATCATGGTTTGAAGTCAACCCTGGCAGACAAATCTGATCCATATCTATATTTAACCAGCAAAATGCTAGTACAAGTGTGACTCTAGTGGTAAAGTGCTAGCTTTGAACAAAAAAGCTATATGAAAGTACCAGTCCCTGAGTTCAAGCACTAGTATTGGCACAAGCACACACACACACACACACACACACACACACACACACACACCCCAGTTCTGGGGCTTGAACTCAGGGCCTAGGCACTGTCCCAGAGTTTTTATGTTCAAGGCTAGGGCTCTATCATTTCCAACATTTTTACTGGTTAATGAGAGATAAGAATTTTATTTTATTTCTGGTCTGGATTCAAACTAGATCTCAGCCTCCTGAATAGCTAGGATTACAGGAGTGAGCCACTGGCACCCAGCTATAAAGGTTTTATTTTAAGTGTCATGGAAATAAAATTCACAAAAAGAAACTAAATATAAATCACTAAAATCAGTAAAGCACATTAATCATCATAATTTCACATAGGTGATTATAGGGTAAGGCTAGTAAGTTTCTAGCAGTAAGTTTGAAACTGTTTAGTAGGACTTGCTATACAAATGAAAGGAATAAGCCAGGCTCACACCTGTAATCCTAGCTACTCAGGAGGCTGAGATCTAAGGATTGTGGTTCAAAGCCAGCTCAAGCAGGAAAGTTCATTATTAACCACCAGAAAACTGGAAGTAGTGCTGTGGCTCTAAGTGGTAGAGCACTAGCCTTGGGTAAAAGTGTTCAGGCACAGCACCTAGGACCTGAGTTCAAGCCCCACAACCAACCACACACACACACAAAAAGCCAGGCACCAGTGGCTCACACCTTTAATCCTAGCTACACAGGAGGCTGAGATATGAGGATCTCGGTTCAAAGCCAGCCCAGGCAGGAAAATCTGTGAGACCCTTATCTCCAATAAACCACTAGAAAAGTGGAAGTGGTGCTGTGGCTCAAGTGGTAGAGCACTGGTCTTGAGCTGAAGAGCCCAGGGACAGCACCCAGGCCCTGAGTTCAAGCCCCATGACCAACAAAAAAAAAAAAAAAGGAAAAAGAAAGAAAAGAAAGGAATATCAGAAATTCATCAAAATGAATATATTAGTGAAAGTTTACATGCTTCAAAATACTTACAAAAATGCTATTTCAGGGCCTGGGTACTGTTTCTGAGTTTTTTGCTCAAGACTAGCACACTACTACTTTTAGGCACAGCTCCACTTCTGGTTTTCAGGTAGTTAATTGGAAATAGATTCTCAAGGACTTTCCTGTCTGGGCTGGCTTCAAACCACAGTCCTTATATCTCAGCCTCCTAGTAGTAAGGACTACAGGTATGAACCACCAGCATCCAGTTATTTCTTTTATAATTAATAACTAGGCTCCAAATAAAATTTCAGTTCTCAAAAATGTTCATGCCAGCTTGGTGCTTGTGGCTTACACCTGTGACCCTACTAAAATGGTAAAGAGCCAACCAAATGAGCGAGCAAGCTGTGCAAGTTCAAGGCCCTATGACCAATACCCCTGAATCCATGCCTTAGTATCCCTAAAAAGGATAATAATCAGTAAAATCAGGGCTAAAGGTCCTAAATGTATCTGCCTAACAAAGAATATAGTGCTGGACACACTGGTGCAAGTTTTACTTATATATGTAAATTGGTATTTATTTCCTTATATTGATCATTGCTTGGATTCTGAGTATATCCCAGGAGATGGATATGCTCTCTATTTGCTGATGAAATCAATTTCTGATCCTACAATGATGCAAATAGAACTCTGGACTACAGTATATTTACCCAAGTAATGAAAGCTCTTGAGGCCTCTTAGAAAATAACCAAATGACTCTCCAGGCTGCTCCTTTCTCTACTGATGAGAGGTCAAGTAAGCTATTCCTTTATCTTAAAATTTGTACTCTTTTGCCAGGTGTGGTAGCACATGTCTGATATTCCAGCTTCTCAGGAGGTGGAGGCAGGAGGATCATGAATTTGAGACCTGCCCAGGCCTCAAAGTTAGCAAAACCCTATCTCAGAAACAAAATATCAACAAACAGGCTGAGGGTGTGGCTCAAATGGTAAAACTTGCATGGAGAAAGTCCTGGGTTCAATCCCAGGTCCTGCACTTAGAATTAATAATGATTTTTATGCTAAAACACCAATGTAAATACAATGAAAACAATAATTTCAAGTACAGTTATGATGTTTTATATATATATATATATAGACACACACACACATATAATTCTCTGCTTGAGCATCTAAATAAGCAAGGTATAATATTCTTAAAAGAGAAAGCTTTATGTCAAAACAAACTGCAGAAGGAACTATCATGAAGTAAAGGAAATATAGACAAGCCAAGCTGACTTCAGAAGTGAAGGCACAGAAGATAAACATTGCTAGCTTTAAAGACTGAAGAAGGGGGCCATAAGCCAAGAAACAAAGGATGGGGGGAGGAGGAGGAAAAGGAAGAGGAGGAAGAAGAAAAACAGGCAAATGGTCAGGTACCTGTGGCTTATTCCTGTAACCAATCGTAGCTATCAGGAGACTGAGATCTGAGGACTGAGGTTCAAAACCAACCAAGGCAGGGAAGTCTGAAATTCTTATCTCCAATTAAAACACCAAAAAGCCAGAAGTAGAGCTGTAGCTCAGGGTAGAGTGCCAGCCTTGAGCAGAAAAGGTTCAAGCCCTAGAACTCACACATACAAAGAGGAAAAAAAAGCTGGGCATGGTGTGACACACCCACCATCCCAGCTATGGCAGGAAGTATAAATAGGATAATAGTCTAGGCAGGCCCAGGCAAAAAAGCAAGATCCTATCTCAAAAATAGCAAGAGTAAAAGGGGCTGGAGGTGTGGCTCAAGCAGTAGAACCTGCCTAACAAGTGTGAAGCCTACTACTGCAAAAAAAAAAAAAAAGGCCGTCAATCAGTACATGTTAGTTTTGTTTGTCCAACCTCTCTTTTCCCTTTGTGCTAAAACCAAGATCTAGCTCAAGCCCTTCTTCAGCAGTGGTGAGGCCTGCAGTCAGGCTAGAGTACACATCTTCCTTATCATAGTGATTGGTCCAAGAAAAATAACCAGAGCCAAGATAATAACCCTGGTTTATAATTTCCCAGATAGGAAGTGCAACAGCTCCTTCAATCTGGAGTTATAAGGATGGAATTCTAAAACTGCTGGCCACCCTGAAAGCAAAGCCAGTAAACACTAAAACCAATCAACTCTGAAGTCAGTTCTATCCCCTTTTTCTCCCGTTTCAGTTAGATGAGCCAATAAATTCTTTTCTTGCTTATGCAAATTTTATATTGTCACTTATAAACTAAAATAGGAAAACTTAATACTCAGTCCTGTGAAAAACTTCAGGGAAACTGCAGGGCCATTAGCAGAAAGATTCGTATACTCAAATGACTAAGAGACAAGATTTGAGCCACTGTACATAAAATTCCACTCTGTAAAAGGTAAATATAAAATAACAGAACCTGGATGACTCCCTTAATGCTTATTAATGCTGAAAAACCTGATTAGCAAAATTAGTGACATACATATATATATATATATATAATTGATCCTTAGATGGGTGCAGCTTTTCAATTGGTTTTCACTTTTTGGGGAGAGGTGTGGCTGTCCCTGAGCTTTTTTGTTCTACCACTTGAGCCATAGCTCTACTTCAGCTCCTTGGTGGTTAACTGGAGGTAAAACTCTTATAAACCTTCCTTTCTGGGCTGGCCAACCACCATCTTTAGATCTTAACCTCCTGAGTAGCTAGGATTATAGGCATGAGCTACTGGCATCCAGCCTGTTTTTTATCTTTCTAAACAGATCAGCCCACTAAACATTAAATCTCATTTATCAACCCCAGTTTTCTATATCACACAAACATAGAGAGGAAAAACAAAACAAAACAGGCACTGGTGACCACAACATAAATTCTAGCTTTCTCAGGGAGCTGAGACGGTTTGATGGCTAGCCAGCCTAAGATAATAGCTTACTGGAGGTGGTAGAATACCAGTGATGAACAAAACAGCCAACTGAGAGTGCAAGGCACTGAATTCAAGTCCTGTACTAACATAAAGAAAAAGATAGAAAAGATTTCATTTCTATTTTAGCAGTTTTTTAATCACAAATTCAAGGATTCATCAGTATAATTTTTCAAACTTTATTTCTTTCATCAATAGAAAAAAGTAAAATTTCCCAAAGTACTGATTTTTAGATAATGTTTACAATTGCCACCGAAAAGCAGTTTCACAAAAAATAACATTCAGTGATCTCTAAATGCAACTTTAATCCTTATTTTAAGGTAAGTACAATAACTTAAGGCAATAAGCTATATTCAAAAAGCTTGTGTATCTTGAACTACAAAAGTGGTTTGTAGCCACATGTGGTTCGAATCAAGAAGATATTTCCACATCAAACACGTACTTACGAATATGTTAATAAAACACTACCCCAAATACTTACCCTGCCATCAGTTTTTTAAGCCCTGTCATTCTTAATGCAGAAACCACTTATTTTTAGAAGCTTTAATCTGATCTGAGAAAATGAGATTTCCAAAACTTAATAGTACGTTAGAAGTTCAATAAGGTTTTAAATTGTTTTTTAAAAAGCCTTTTAACACAAAAGCATGATATGAAACTTTAAAAGAAATCTATCTTTAGAAAAGAATATTAAAACAAATTATGAGACAGATAAACATCCTTCCCAAAATGAGTTGTTTTCCCCGTTTTATCTCCTTGAAAGAAACAAACCAATTCACTATTTTTAATAACTTCTCATACCACTACTATCTAAAAACTTTAGAACACATGAAATACTGTCTCAGCTTTAAGAGCCAAGAAAGGGTATCTCTATTTCACATATTAAAAGCTTATAGTGGCCCAAATCTATCTAAAACATAAATACTGCATGATTTACAACACTTTAAACTTACATGTAGTCATTAAAAGCCAATAAAGAATTCAAGTACACTCATATAAAGGTAGGAAATTAAAGGCTCAAGTATCACTCTAAAATTGAGGACATGAAAATAAAGGCTGAGACCTTCTTTCTTCATCTTTCATGTACATGCTTAGATATCAGGACAACCCTGCAGAAAATACACAGTCATTATGTATGGTTTCCACAGAAGATGGTGAAATTTCAGAAAGTACAAAAGGTGTCAAGATCCATAGTTTGCTTCATCAAATGCTTTTCTAGCTCGTTTCAATTCTTCATTCATAGTAAGTAAGTCTTTAACTCTAGCAAATTTTCTTGGATCCTTTCGAATCAAGAAGACAATATCTTCAACTTGCACTCGACCTTGTCTCCCAATTGACATTGCTTTGTGAGTCTATTACAAAAAAAATTAAATTAAAAATTTAAATATCAAGTATTTTTTGACTGAGTATAGTACACACTTGTAATTTCTGCACTCAAGGAGGCTCAGGCAGGAAGTTCTGAGGGCCAGCATGAGATATCATAATGATTCCCCCGTCCCCCCCTCCAAAAGTGTAGTTTTAATTTGTAGTTATTAACTTCTTGAAGAGGTTGAAGACTTCCCTAATTTTAGCTTTCATTTGTGAGATATCTTTCTATTAGTGTTCTATGTCCACTCTCTGTTGGGTAATTAGCAATATTTCTCTTTAGCATCTTTAATATTAAGGACATGAAAATAATCAAATTTAATGGTCATCCCTTTTTTAATTTTTAATTTTTGGTATTGTGTTAAAGAGTCTTAGTTGTATAGCCTGGGAAATCCTCCAACCCACCATCCTCCCACCTCATCTTCCTGAATGCTGGGGTTACAGGCATAACACACCACACCTCATTTGTTTTTTAATATGTAGGGTCTTTTGTGTTTTTTGGATATGAGTGAGACAGAATAAGGTTGGCCTCAAACTCAGGATGCTACTGCCTCTACCTGTCAAGTATTAGGAGTGCTGGTATTGCCTAGGCAAGCACCACATTTTGAAATGTAGTGCTGGGACTAAAACAGAGCCCACACAGGCTAAGGATATACTTTACCACTGAGCTAGCTATACCCCCAACCAAGTATTTGTACATTTGTCTTCATTTGGCCCAGTCATATTTCTTTATGCTGGGGCCAGCCTGGACATCCTATTTGTGCTTCCTTGTGTCTCTGGGGTGACAGGTATATACTACTCTGCCCAGACACTGTGCTTCCTTTAAGTTGGGGTGAGACACAGGCCACTAAACCCAGTCATTGATTGAGTTAGAGCCTCACAAATGTTATGCCCAAGCTGGCTTTAAACCACCATCTTACCTCCCAAATGGCTACCATTACAAGCTTAAGCTACCATACCCAGCTTTTTTTTTGTATAATTTTATAATTTCTTTGTAACCAATTTCATTTATCCCTTGAGTCCTATTCTATCTCAGAATCGAGTAATAAACTTCACCCATTATTATCATAATATAGTCTCTTGTGCCAAAACAAAGCTATAGATGGGCACCAGTGGCTCATGCCTATAATCTTAGCTATTCAGGAAGATCAAGGTTTGAAGCCACCCCAGAAAGGAAAGCTGTGAGACTCTTACCTCCAATTAACCAACAAAAAGCCAGAAGTGGAACAATGGCTCAAGTGAAAATGTAGCTCAATAGTATTTATTTCCTTGCCTCACATTTTCAAAGCACTGGGTTCAATCACCAGCACCACAAAATAAAACCACTGTAAGCTAAAGGCATGGCTCAAGTGGTAAAATGAATGCTTGCTTAGCAAGCACAAAGCCCTGAGCTGATACTTCAGTACCACCAAAATAAATAAATAAAACCACTGGTAAATAACTATTGGATAATAAGGTTATAGGAAGTATTTTTCTAGTTTAATGAAGGATTTTATAATTATAAACGAAATATAGAAGGGTGAAATATATTTACATAATCTCCATTTAAAGACAAATCAGTACATAATTTGCACAAGGTGCTGTCCCTTAGCTTTTTCACCAAAGCTGGCACTTGAGCCACAGTCCCACCTCTGGCTTTTTTGCTGATTAACTGGGTGTTTGAGCCTCATGAACTTTCCTGCCCAAGCTGACTTCAAAATGAAATCCTCAGATCTCAAACCCCTAGGTAGCTAGAATTACAGACAGGCATGAGCTACCAGTGCCCTGCCAAAGTCCTTAATTCTATCTAAAACTTGAATTTCTAATCTATTATTCAATTAACTAAATCCATGAGGGGGGGGGAGTAAGGAAGGAAGAAAGAGAAAGAGAAAAAAGAAGGAAAAAGAAGAAGGAAGTTAAAGGAAAGAATGAGGAAGGAGTGAAGAGAGGGGAGAGAAGAGGGGGAAGACAGAGAGGGAAGGAAGGGAGGAAAAAGGAGGGCGGGAGAGAGGGAGGGGAGAGGAAAGGAGGGAGGGAGAGAGAGGGAGGGAGAGGGAGGGAGAGGGAGGGAGAGAGAGAGAACAATAAAAAGACAACTGATGAGCTGGAGGGATTAGCTTACTAGTAAAAAATGCTTGTCTAGCAAGCTCAAATCCCTCAATTCAAACCTCAGCACCAACAAAATATAAATTAAAACAGAAAAGTAACACTAATAAAAACACTTGGTTACAAAACTATCTTACCATTTCAGTGATGAACTCTATGACAAGGTCTTCAAGAATGTCCACTGATTCGGTATAAGGATTCTGGTCATCCCCAAATCCATACATCATACAACGTACTGTAAAAGAACACTGTTTACCAGAACTGATTTAACAATTTTACCAGTACTTTTTCCATATCAACTAGAACTCAATCAAGAAACTGGTATTACTTTTAAAACATACTTACATTGTATTTGTGTCTCCAGTTAAGGATTTGGGTGTTAAAGGTTTAACACCAGTTTTGTTTGTTTTGAAATTAAGTGATTACATAAGCTTCACAAATTTCACAGTATTGTGAGATAGTGATACTTAAAGTCACAAACACATTTTAACCTTCATGAGGCAAATTGTCATAATCTGGTCAATAACGTTTGTGAATTCTATGAGCTTTGACAATACAACTATTTCTTCCACATCGGGTGATAAGTACATTTTTTTAAACACCAGTTTTAAAACCCATCTTATCACCTAATCTATAACAAAACTCCTGCCCAGCTACTAGCATGAATATTCTTTTCCTAATCTCTATCATCATCCATTTGTCAGCAGCTCACAGATACCATTAAGTGTCAGAATTTATGGCAGAAACAAGGCTACAAATACCTTAGCCTTTTTAGCAACTGTTCCAGTGTGTGGCAGTGGCAGTGGGACAGTGGAAATGAGAATGCAGAAGAATTATAATAGGAGAAAGTGCTCCAATTATTCCCTTACAAGGAACTGGAGTAATCAAAAGACAGCAGAGGGCTTAGTTACTAAACCTTGACATTTCATTGTCTTTCATATAGCCCTTACATTAGCAAGCTTCTGTTACATATAACTCATTTAATGCAGTGAAGTAACAATGATTCTGACCCCCATCCTACAGATGAGAACATTGAGGTTCTGAGTGGTTGGCCAAGGTCACACAGCTAGTAAGGTGAAACCTCAATTCAAATCCTACTGATTTCAACCACAACAGTATTACCTTTCTTTCTAGTTCAGACCAGATGAGATCCACATGGATATGGTCTATTATGTCCCGATTAGTCTACAGATAGGTTCTAAGTCCTTGAATCTCTCTTGAAATTACAGATATGTAATTATAGATATATGTGCACTTTCCTGGGAAGAATTATAACTTTTAGTAGATTCTCAAAAGGGTATGTACATGATAGAACTTTTTTTCCTGAGGCGTGGAGGGAAGACAGTGTCCCACTATATAAACCAGGCTGGTCTTGAACTGTAGACCCTTGTGCCTTAACATCCCATTTGCTTGGATTACAGATACTACTGTACCTCTGCCTTTTTTTTTTTTGGTTGGTTGTGGGTCTTGAACTCAGGGCCAGGGTGATGTGCCTCAGCTTTTTTGCTAGTGTGCTACCACTTTGAACCACAGTGCCACTTCCAGTTTTCTGGTAGTTAATAGGAGATGATAGTCTCACAGATTTTCCTGCCCTGGCTGGCTTTGAACCTCTACCCTCAGATCTCAGTCTCCTGAGTAGCTAGGATTACAAGGCTGAACCACCAGCACCCAGCATCAGCTTTTTATTATTTATTTTTTTGCTATTTTGTTATGTGGGGAGGGGTGGTACTGAGGTTTGAATTCTGTACCTCACACTGGGCTTTCTAGCACTTGAATAATAGCCATAGTCATTTTTACTTTTTTGGATAGGGTCTTTTGTTTTTAGAATGGGGACCAGCCTCAGACTATAATCTTTAAACCTATGCTTTCTGCATGATTGGGATCATAGGTACACACCCCTATACTCTACTTGTTGCAATGGGGTTTCTCAAACTTTGGCAAGGGCTAGCCTCAAAACTGAATCCTCTTGATCTTTGCCTCCTGAGTAGCTAGCAGTGAGCCACTGCATCCAGCTTTATTTGCATTTTTTTTTTTTGGGTCCGGTCATGGGGCCTGAACTCTGGGCCTGGGCGCTGTCCCTCAGCTCTTCAGCTCAAGGCTAGAGCTCTACCACTTGAGCCACAGCACCACTTCTGGCTTTTTTCTTTTTGCTTATGTGGTGCTGAGGAATTGAACCCAGGGCCTCAGGCATGCAAGGCAAGCGCTCTACCACTGTATTTGCGTTTTTTTTTTAAAAGATAAATTTTAAAGTTAGTCTTGGTGGTATGCGCCAAGAGGATTCTGTTCCACTTAGTTATGCCTCTTCAGTTTTCTCTGTCAAATCTTTACCAATTCCTCGGCTTTTTCCTGTCTTTCAAATCCTTAATATTTTTGAAGAATAATGGTTCATAATTTTCTTGTAGACTCCTCAGTTTGGTTTTGTTTGATACTGTCTTGTGATTAGATGGAGGTTACAGATGATTACATCAAGAAATGGTATGCCTTCACATGGCTGGAGGGTGGTATATGATACCACTATTACTGGTGAGTCTAACTTCTAATTTTCCTTTGTAAGTTTTGAAGATACAATGTTACTAACATTTGAGGGAAGAATTCACTAGTAGAAAAACACATTTCAGGGCTGGGAAGGTGGCTCAATGGTAGAGCGCTTGCCTTGCATGCCTGAGGCCCTGAGTTCGATTCCTCAGCACCACATAAGCAAAAAGAAAAAAGCCGCAAGTGGCGCTGTGGCTCAAGTGGTAGAGCGGAAGCCTTGAGCCGAAGAGCTGAAGAGCTGAGGGACAGCGCCCAGGCCCAGAATTCAGGCCCCAAAACTGGACCCCCCCCCAAAAAAAAAAGAAAAAGAAAAACACATTTCACTTAAAAAGAGAAACTTACACAGGAAGTATGTATTTGGAAGTAACCTATATTTATATGGTTAAAAGGTCAATAAAGGCATAAATAATGCTTTGAAATTATGTTACATTAACAAAAAATTTAAGACAGTTTAGGACAACAGATCCTGATCAATAATACATATGGAGATTCTGCATATTGCAAAGATATAATTGCACAGGTTTATAATCTCAGAACCTGGGAGGCCAAGACTGGACAGGTGAAAGTTCAAGACCAATCTGAGCTACACAATGAGACCCTGTTTAAAAACAAAAAGACAGATGTGAAGATTCTGATAAGAAGGCTGTGAAGGAGTAGGTATCTTGCCGCTAAAGTTTAGAGGCAAATAGATCGGGCTGGTGTGTTCCTATCCCTTGGAGAGGCCTGCTGGGAACAGGACTTCTAAAAGGCAAAATGTCTGGAAGGCTATGGTGCAAGGCCATTTTTGCTGGCTATAAGCGGGGTCTCCGGAACCAAAGGGAGCACACGGCTCTCCTTAAAATTGAAGGCGTGTATGCCCAAGGTGATACCGATTTCTACTTGGGCAAGAGATGTGCTTATGTATACAAAGTAAAAAACAACACAGTGACTCCTGGCGGCAAACCTAACAAAACCAGAGTAATCTGGGGAAAGGTAACGCGTGCCCATGGAAACAGTGGCATGGTTCGTGCCAAATTCCGAAGCAACCTTCCTGCTAAGGCCATTGGACACAGAATCCGTGTGATGCTGTACCCCTCCAGAATTTAAACTAATGAAAATTAAATAAAGTAAATCTGTCCTCTTGAAAAAAAAGAAGGCTGTGAAGATGAATGTTTCAAAGTCTTTCCATCACAAAGATAAAACTAACAGAAGCAGAATAAAAGATCTTTGCTAATAGCCAACTATGCAAACATCACCCTGGGAACCTCTCATGTAGGAAACCCCTTCATATGCTATATAATAAGAAATAAAATCACATAAAAATCAAGTACTTTGCATCAGAAAGACGGAATAAAGAACAGTCAGCTTTAGGTGAAAAATTAAAGTATGGAAAAGGAGGGTTAGGAGTAGTCCACATAGAGGGCTTGCCTAGCATGCACAAGACTGAGTTCAAATGATAGAGACACACACACACACACACACACACACAAATATGGAAAAGGATTTGAATGATTAAAATATTTATACATACTCTAAAGTTTCAAGAGTATTTGAGAACAACTGCTTAAGTCTGATCTAGCCTAGAAAAACTGGGTGCTCATAAATCTGTGCCGCTGTATCTCTCAACACTCAGCTATAACTATATGTCAAGGACACAGGCCTTAGAAATGAAGAGTAAATTCTCATGGTCCATTTCAAGAGTTGGAAAGCAGCAGCTCTTCTTGCTCATGTCAGAAAGGGTCAAGTCTGTACATCAAGGTAGGAAGAGGACCAATTACAATGCCTTAATGGCATAGTCCTTGGCATGGAGATTGTAATGCATTTCTTTTCTGCCCTTTGTCTTATTAGTAAAACCTCCAACTTAATTCCTACTGTCAGTACTCCTTCCAGGATCTAGCACTTCAGTGTTTCCACTTTTTCTTTGATAGAGAAGATACTCAGCCTCTTCTCTGTTAAGGAACTCTGAATGTCTTACCTACTTCTTCCCAGACACAAGGGTATGCAGGAAACTAGGAAGTCTTGTAAAGGAAATCACAGGCATAAGTGACTAGGTGCGAATATCAGGCTTCCTAGTAATGCCTCCAGTAGAGGTAAACTGTTTCAAAGATGTGAATTTGTTCTAAAGAATTATAAGAATTCACTGGGCATTGGTGGCTCATGCCCTCTGCTTTTACTCTGCAAAGGTTATGACACAAGAAAACTAAGTATGTTGATATGCCCTGAAATAAAACACTGATCATATTCCAACATTAATATATACATAGTTATTAGTATGATTCAAAAGTTCAATAATTTTATAGGCATGTGTGAGAATATTATTCCCACAGGGAAACAAGTTCAAACAATAAACCTACATTGAAAGAATAAGCTCAGAAGTTTTCACCATCTGTAACAGAATCACTGTCAAATACAACTTACAGGGCTGGGAAGGGGGCTCAGTGGTAGAGCGCTTGCCTTGCATGCCTGAGGACCTGGGTTCAACTTCTCAGCACCACATAAGCAAAAAGAAAAAAGCTCGAAATGGTGCTGTAGCACTTGAGCTAGAGCACTAGCCTTGAACTGAAGAGCTGAGGGACAGCACCCAGGCCCAGAGTTCAGGCCCCATGACTGGACCCCCCCAAAAAAAATATAACTTACATTCTTTTGAAAAAAGCCTCTTTCTTTTACCCTGTCCACCTTCTGCACCTCCTCCAATTTCTTCATTCTCCTCCTCAAACTAGAAATTAAAAATACACAGAAACGTTGTGATTCCACTGCATTTGATATTCTATTAACTCCTCTTCTCCCTCCCCCTCCACTGGTAACAGGCTAAAAAAGTCTAGGGCAAGCAGCAAATAATCATGAAATCTTAGCGATGAACGAGCCTTAGAGACTGTAGTTAGTCCTGGTGGTTTTAGTAGTTTATTTTTAGCCAACTACGATGTCTTATTTTGACAATATCCCTCTCAGGAGATGATACTGAATCAAAGTAAGTTAAACATTTACAGCTTATACAGTACTAAAGACTTTTAAGCAAGCACGGATCCTATTTTATGACTAAGAAAACCGATTGCAAAATTAAAATAACTGCCTCTGAGAGAAATGAGAATTTGGTTACCTGTCCATCGGTTTTTCCACCCCCTTCAAAGTGAGTTTAGTTGGGTAAATAGTTGGGCTTCTGGTTCATGAGTGCTAGCAAACACTAGCTTTGGCTTCTGACGCTTCTCTAGGCAGCTCAAAGGATGTGTGACAAATGCGGACCAACACCAAGGGCAAAGGAGCCAGCTTCCTGTCTTCCCCTTGGTCCGCCCCCCCCCCAACCCCGAACTAAGATTATAGACTTGAAGGGAGAGGGAAGTACAGCGAAGCCCCCAACTCTCCCGGTTGAATTCACTGAATGCTCTGTCCTTCCTCCGCTACTGAATCTGAATTAGTGAAGAAAACAGGGCTGGGGATACAGGCTGTCACTCACGGTGGGGTCTTCCTCTTCATCTGCCATTCTGGAAGACCGCCGAACGTCAAGCTACAGACCCGCGCCGGCTCTCTCCCAGCTGGCGCTACGACTTCCCTTATGTCACATCCGGTGATGGGCGGGGCTGGCAAGGGCCTGCTGGCCAATGACGAGAGGCGGGCGGGGTTGCGCCAACGCATGCGCGGATGTGCTGCGTGCGCTCCAAGACTCGGGGGGCCGAAAGAGCGGAGAACGAATTGTTAAGGAGCCCGGCGCTGGTGACTCACGCCTGTAATCTAGCTACTCCGGAGGCTGATCCGAGGATCGAAGTTGGAAGCCAGTCCAGGCAGAAAAGTCCGTGAAACTATAATTTCCTCTTAACCACTCAAAAGTCGTAAATGGAGCTGGAGCTGTATTTTTTTTTTTTTTTTGCTCAAGGCCTTAGCCTTGAGAAAACAAAAACCCACAACACCACACACACGCACACACACACACTCACACACACCCCAGAGGAAAAGAGCCCAGGACCCGCATTCAAGCCCCAGTGCAAGCACAAAGTTTTTTTTTTTTAATTAAAATAAGAAAAAAAACCCAGGCTAGTTGAAACCCTAAATTAGCTGGGTGTTATTATTATTGTCATGGGGCTTAAATTTAGGGCCTGGGCGCTGTCCCTAAGCTCTTTTGCACAAGGCTAGCACAAGCCACAGCTCCAATTCCCCCTTTTTTTGGTGGTTAATTGAAGATTTGAGTCCCACATTTTCCTTCCCTGGCTGACTTCAAACAGCAATCCTCACATTTTAGCTTCCTGAGAAGGATTACAGACATAACCACTGGCCCCCAGCCAGAAGATGGCAGTTCTAAGCTGTCTGAAAGAGTTCCAACATTTCTTTTCATTTTTCACTTTCTACCATTATTCTCTGAGTATTTTTCTCTTTTATTAGTATCTTCAAGCAGTTGAATAAAGGGGTTTCAATTTAGCATGCCTATTTATGTTCGTATGTGTATATATATGGCTTATCTTTGTCAAGTAAAGCTTAAACTTTCTGAAAATAGAGTCTGTTTCCCATTCAACTTTGAGCTCTCAAATAAGGTTAGCACATTCCTGAGCCTTAGAAGTCTCTGGAACAAATATTTGTGGTATAAATTAATGCCTGTTTGACATCCCTTTTCAAATGTGTTGTAATTCAAATGAGGCGATTGTCGATCGCTGTGCCTTCAAGACTAAACTTATTCTTTGGTTCAACCAGAATGCCATAGTCACGGTTCTGAGACTGATCAGTGTTCACCACAATGACTGCAACCACCCTAACAAACAGGCCACTGTTCTTGACTGACAGGCGTTTGGCAACAACTGCCCAATTCCTCACTGTAGGCTGAAATGAACGCAGGAAGGATTGTCTGAATTGTGAGTCTCCAGCTCAGTGGGGCTCTATTTATTCCACACAGTTGTGCTCCAAGAGCCAGTGACCCAAGCTTTGGCCTGCTTTGAGAAATGCCTTCAGGAGATGGAGGGCAGGGAGGTTCTGGGACTTTAGTGGGATAGAAATGTCAGTGTTAGCCACTAAATAATCAAAGATCAGTATCAGTGCAGTGCAAAACATAGAAATTTGAGGCAATGTGATAACAAGTTAAGGAGAGTTTTGAAGTAAGACACATTTAGCTGTGGATCCAAATAGCTACAGGATTTCACCCATCTCTCTTTGAGCCTCTCATTTTATTTTTTCATTTTAAAAAATGTTCTGGGAAGCTGGCTGGTATTTGTAATCCTAAGTACTCAGGAGGTTGAGATCTGAGGATCATGGTTCAAAGCCAGCCCAGGCAGGAAAGTCTGCAAAATTCTTATCTCCAATTTACCACTAAGAAAACAGGAAGTGGCGCTGTGGCTCATGTGGTACAACACTAGCCTTGAGCTGAATTGCTGGGGGACAGTGCCCAGGCCCAGAGTTCAAGCCCCACAACTCACAAAAAAATGTTCTGGGGTTGGAGACATGGTTTGGTTGGTAGAGCACTATCCAGTGAGCAAGAGCATCTGGTACCTAGTTCAATTCCTAGTCTCGAAACCATGCCCCTCCCCCCAAAAAATGTTTTAAACTGGGTGCGTCAGCTTATGCTTGTAATCCTAGCTACTGAAGAGGCTGAGGTCTGAGGATTGTGATGTAAAGCTAGCCTGGGCAGGAAAATCCATGAGTCTTGTCTCCAATAAACTATCAAAAAAGGCTGGAAGTAGAGTTGTGCTTCAAGTGGTAGAACACTAACATTTAATTTAAAAAAAAAGCTCAGTGACAACACCTAAGCTCTGAGTTTAAGCCCTAGGATATACCATTTTTGTGGGGGTTGGGAACACTAGCCAATGAGTAAGAGCATCAGGTACCTAGTTCTAGTCACAATCTCAAAACCAAAAAAAGACAAGGTGTTAAAAATATTTTACAAACTCAAAGATAACGTCTTTACATACACAAAGTATTTTATTATGAATTCTGTATTATGAACATAATATATTCTATTTAAAATGTATTTGTTTATTTTTGGGGGTCTGGTCATGGGGCCTGAACTCTGGGCCTGGGTGCTGTTCCTCAGCTCTTCAGCTCAAGGCTAGCACTTTACCACTTGAGCCACAGTGCCACTTCTGGCTTTTTTTTTCTGCTTATGTGGTGCTGAGGAATCGAACCCAGGACCTCATACATGCAAGGCAAGCACTCTACCACTGAGCCAACTTCCCAGCCCCTTAAAATTTGTTTATTCAGCTATGTTACTCAACATATTTTGTTCTTTGAGGGCAGGTACTTTTTGCACTTTTTTTTTTTTTTTTGTCGGTCATGGGGCTTGAATTCTGGGCCTGGGCGCTGTCCCTGAGCTCTTCAGCTCAAGGTTAGTGCTCTACCATTTGAGCTGCAGAGCCCACTTCTGGCTTTTTTCTGTGTATGTGGTACTGAGGAATGGAACCCAGGGCCTCATGCATGTGAGGCAAGTGCTCTACCACTGAGCCACCTTCCCACCCCCTTTTTGCACTTTTTTCCCCCCTGCGACATCTAACAAGTTCCCAGTATATGGCAGACAAATATGTGGTACTGAGGAATCAAACCCAGGGCCTCATGCATGCAAGGCAAGCGCTCTACCGCTGAGCTACCTTCCCAGCCCTCATTGAACATTTTTTTAAGTTTAGAACTTTGTTGTCTCTTCGAATATCAAATTATAAACTCTTTATTAAGGTGATAAATGAAACCACAGAGCAGAATTAGTCACCAACAGTGTGATAATGAGAAAAATGATGTGTCTTCAAAATATCTTCATTTAGGTAGAACAAGAATAAAGAACAATTTACACAATATTCATGAAATAGAAACTGGGTGCTAATGGCTCACGCCTATAATCCTAGCTACTCAGGAGGATGAGAGCTGAGGATCACAGATCAAAGCCAGCCTAAGCAGAAAACTCAGCAAGACTTCATCTCCAATTAATCAGCAAGAAAGCTGGATTAGCTGGGTGCCAGTGGCTCACCCCTATAATCTTAGCTACTCAGGAGGCTGAGATCAGAGGATGGCAGTTCAATGCTAGTCCAGGCAGGAAGGTCCCTGAGACTCTTATCTCCAATTAATCCCTAGAAAACTGGAGGTATCCCTGTGGCTCAAAGTCGAAGCGTACTAGCTCAGAGTGAAAAAGCTTAGGGACAGCACCCTGGCCCTGAGTTCAAGCCCCATGACTAGACAAAAAAAAAAAAAAAGCTGGACTTGAGATGTAGTTTAAGTGGTAGAGCACTGATGGCAAGCTGAAAAAGCAGAGTGAAAGTGCAAGGCTCTGAACTCAACCGCCTCCTCAATTTCTTAAGACCGAGATGACCTTTGTGATTCAGTATAAAGTAGTAAACATGAATTTGCTTAGGAGCTTATTAGAATGGTTTGGGGTTTGCAAGAACTGGAAACTCAGTTGCTAGTGATGGTGAAACACTGCTGCTGTCCTCAATGACAGCTGGCCTGGGGATCTAGCCCAATGGTAAAGTACGTGCTCAGCATCTGCAAGACTCTGGGTTTGATCCCTAGCACTAGGGGAAGAAAAAGTAAACAGATAATCGTTTATAACAGGCCTAGACAACATGGATTTTTATTCCTTTGGTTTTCTTTCTTTTTTTTCTTTTTGTCTTGAGACAGGATCTGCTGTGTAACCCAAGCTAGTCTTGAACTTCTGGCCTCGAACTCACAAGCCTCTTGCCTCAGCAGAGTAATCCTGAGCAATTCTTTTGAGTGGAAGAGGGATTTGCCTGTGAGTATGTGTGTGCATTTATAATCTGAGTGGTTGTCTGGTCTAAAGATTTTTGTCTCATACATATATTTCTATTTTGTTGGCTTCTGCATTTAAGTATATTTTCTCAAAGGGGTCTGTCCTGCATCAGACCTTTTTGACTGATCTATCTTCCAGGAGCAGCTCAGACAGCTTTTTCTTTTCTAAGTAATCAAACAGTCCACAGCCAGAAGAGGGCAGTGCAGCAGAGATAAACTGAGTTACTTACGTCTTACATTACCATAGTGGATGGGTAATTTGGCAATTTCAAACTCCTAGAACTCAATGTCACACTTTCATCCAAACCCTAATAAAGCAGACCAAGTTGTATACAATTAAAGATTTCAGTTTACAAAATAGAATTTGTAGCTGTGTCTTCTCCACCCTACTCGTCATTAGATTCATAATTTCTCTTTTTTTGGGGGGGGGGTAGGGGGAGGATGCCACTGTCCGGGAGTTTTTTCACTCAATGCTAGCACTCTACCACTTAAGCCCCATCTTCACTTCTGGATTTTTGCTGTTTCATTGGAGATAAGAGCCTCATGGACTTTCTTGCCCCGGCTGATTTTGAACTGTTATCCTCAGACTTCAGTCTCCTGAGTAACTAGGATTACAGGTGAAAGCCACTGGAGACCAGCCTAAGTTGATATTGTCTTAAGTCACCTTGTCAGAAGTGTCTTCAGAAAAAGCACTGTCCAGATATGGCAGGTTTCTGGCTGAAGTGCCTTAGGTGACCCCAGCATGATTTAAATATAGAAGAAAATTGAAACTATCCTGATAGTTTAAGAAAACGAAAAAAAAGCCATTCAAAGAATCAGGCAATAATCATAATGTTTCCCTTAGCAGGGAATGTAAGGATCTGAAATTTAAGGGTCTGAAAACTGTGCTTTTAGTTAAATCCTTATTCATTCTGAAAGTTCATTCACAGCAAGAGAAAGAGCCATACAGGACACTCCCAGAGCCTCTAAGTGATACCGTTGCTTTTCCCTCCTCAACCAATAGCTTCACTTATTACTGAACTCAACTAAGGCAGAGCATGGAAAAGAAGACATGGAAAAGATGTCCAATTATCCACATAGTGGTGACATTTCCGATTTGTTCTGATAGGATGATAATGACAGTGCTATAGCATAAATCTGTGTTCTGCCTCATATGGAATTCCTTAAGACTCAGCTTTGTTCTTCAGTATGTTCTCTTGGCATTGTATCTGATTTTAGCACCTGAACCTATTGGGAAATAGGCCAGTTCTGCTTTTTATCTTGGACAGAAATGGGCTTTATTCTGAAGGTCTGGGGTGGGGGATGGAGTCAACTATGGACAATGCCTGATTCTTGAGCCCTGGTGTTGCTACTCTCTTTATTAAAAAAATTTATCAAGGTTACAGTTAAATAAGTAAGGAAGTGAGTATATTTCTTGTCGAAATTGTTACCCCCTCCTACATTTTCTCCCACTCTCCCCCTCAAGTTGTACAGATCATTTCCAACGAATTGTCTTGTGAGTATCATTGTTGCATTGGTTCCCCCTTTGTCCTTTGTCTCAACTTTTTTTTTTTTTAGTTCCCCTTCCCTTTCCTAATTCAGATAAATGTATATACAATACCCAGGGCACCAAAATCAAATACAGTGACAACAGGGGATAAACCATAGCGGGGGAAACACAAAAGAAATCAGAAGCGAGGAATCCATGGAGCATTCCTCAATGTAATAAAGGCTGTGTATGACAAATCTACAGCCAGCATTATACTCACTGGCGAAAAGCTAAAGCCAGTTCCTCTAAATTCAGGAAAGAGACAAGGACGTCCGCTCTCTCCACTCCTCTTCAATACAGTATTAAAATATCTAGCTAGAGCAATAAGACAAGGGATCCAAATAGGGAAAGAGGAAGCAAGATTCTCCTGCTCTTCTTAAATGGAAGCCCGAGATGACCAACCCTCTGCGAGGCAGGTGGACTGTTGATTGCAAACCCATACACGTCCAGTGCAGTAAACCCCAAGCTTTACTTTTTCCAATACACGGGGCACCGCCAGGTCAAATCCCAGCACTGGCTCTATAAGGAGCCTCGGTGGAGACCACCGCCCAGCAAGCTTCAACAGTCTAAGCTCTCCTCGCCCTACGTCAGCTCGCAAGCAGCCTCCACGCAAGCCCCTCCTCCAGTTCGGCGATCCGCTTACGATGCCTGCTTGCGTTCGGCTCTCGCCTCTCTGTCCTTGCGCTTGCGCATTACGGCTCCTGCCTGTAGCTTCGGCGGGATCGGGAAGTGTCAAGCGGGAGCCGGGTGTCCCCGCCTTCGCCGCTCCCGCCGCCGAACTCGGGGACCCTTCCCCAGGCCGGGCCCAGCCGCCATGACTAACGGTGAGACCCCAGGGCTTGAAGCGAATGGTGGGAGGAAAGGAGCGGGAGGGGTGGGGGAACGTGGCGGGAGGAGCCCGGACTGACGTGGCCGCTCTCCCCGCCCCCTCCCAGCCCGGCCCCCCTGGGCCTCCGGGCGACCTGAACTCTTAGCAGGTATCTCCCCCTGCGGCGCCCCGAACTCCTGTCTGCTAGTCACCCTTGCAGGGTCTGCACCTCGACGTTTGATCGCTACTCCCTGGCCTTCTCTTTCCATTCCTAGAAGTTCGTCCTGACCCTTGGGGTAGCCAGGCACCCTAGAACTAGTGCTGGTTGGCCTCAGGGAGGAGGAGAGTCTTCTCCTCCCGGCCTCCAACATGCTCATTGCTTTGGACCGGGAAATCACCGAGGATGCTAAAGCCTACCTTGGGAGGGGATGGTAAATGTAAACCTCTCCTCAATTTCCAGAAGCCTTCTTTTCTCTCTCTCTCTCTCTCATGTTTGTACGTGTGTGTCATTCTAGAAAGCCTCTTTGAATCTAAGGTCCTAGCAGGATGATCCCATCCGGAGCTCCTGGCTGCTACAGCCAAGAATGAAATTAGACGTTGCCTTTTCTAAACAATGTAGCAGGCTGTACCAAGTACTTCATCAAATACTTCATAGTGGGTTGTTTGGTTTTTTTTTTTTTTGGTAGTTGTTTGTTTCTGAATTCCTGGGAAGGGTAGGAAGCAGCACCTTTATGGTTTTGAGAGTCGGTCTTACAGGATAGAAGACAAAGACTTTTAGGCAATATAGTTTGAGGGGCACAGGAATGTTTTTGTCCAAAGTACCTTGTCCATACCTCTGGCACCGAAGATCCAAATTTCCCTGTGAGAATTTTGGTATTTTTCTAAAAAGAAGACTTAGAAGAGAAAGAGTAGCACAGAAAGGTATTATTCTTTATAAAAACTTACTGTATCTATCTCTGAGAGTAAAACTCTCAGAAGAGGTAGTGTTGTCCCAAAGACAGTTATTGATTAGATCAATGACTATTTGGAGCTTCCTGAGTAGTCTTAGATCTCACGATACTACATATATTACTCAGAAGAAGAATATAATTTTGAGAAATAAAAGAGCATTTTAGTAATTTCTGAATAAATTTTGTCTCTAGTCAATCATTTTGTGTACTTGTATAACTACTTAATGATATAGTAATGTTTTATATATGTAAGTTCAAGCTGAGCACCAGTGGATCAGGCCTCTATTGCTGAGATATGAGGATTAAGGTTCATTTCCAGCCTAGGCAGATAGACCCAAGAGACTTACCTCCGGTTAGCCAACATAAAGCCTGAAGTGTAAGCCAGACTTGAGGAAAAACGTGAAGCTAAAGTGTGAGGCCTTGAGTTCAAGCCCCATTACTGGCAAGCCCCATTACTGGCAAAAAAAAAAAAAAAAAAAGGAAAAAAAAAGACTTTAAAACTTTCCACTATGGTTTGGCACTGGTAGCTCACGCCTGTAATCCTAGCTACTCAAGAGGCTGAGATCTGAGGATCACAGTTCAAGCCAGCCCTGCCAGGAAAAGTCCGTGAGACTCTTTAACTTCCAATTAACCGCCAGGAAGCTGGAAGTGGAGAGTTCAAGCTCTGAGACAGACAAAAAAAAAGAAAGAAAGGAAGAAAGGAAGGAAGGAAGGAAGAAAGGAAGGAAAGAAGGAAGGAAGGAAGGAAGGACACTATTATTCTGTCATGTTTGGTTTATCAGTATTCAAAATTCATAAAGTATAAACTAAGCATAGGAAAATTGAAGTCACGAATACTAACTGGTAATTTCCATTGTTTTAGTTCCTTAACATATTCTTAACAGATGCAGGTGTGAAAAACTTGACTAAACATCAAGTTCTCCTTTATAGCTGGAGTGATTAATAACACATTTAGTTCTGAGGAGGGGAGTGAGATGGGGTATTGATATGTAGCTAAGGCTGGCTTTGAACTCCCTATGTAGCCCTAAGTTGACATAGAACTTCTGGTCCTCTGCTTCTTCTCCAAGTGCCAAGATTACAAGTGTGGTTTATTTATGTATTTATTGGTGTGTGTGTTTGTGTGTATTTGTGTATGTGTGTGAGTACTGGGACTTAAACTCAGGAGCCTGGGTCCTGTTCTTTAGCTGTTTTGTTCAAGGCTGGCACTTTACCACTTGAGCTGCAGCTCTATTTCTGGCTTGTAGATGGGTAATTGGAGATAAGAGTCTCATGGTCTTTTCAGCCCAGGCTGGCTTTGAACTGAGATCTTCAGATATCAACCTCCTGAGTAGTTAGGATGTGAGCCATTGGTTCTCTACAAGTGTAGTTTTTGTTGTTGTTCCTTCCTTCCTTCCCTTCCTTCCTTCCCTTCCCTCCCTCCCTCCCTCCCTTCTTTCTTCCTTCCTTCCTTCCTTTCCTTTTCTTTTCTTTTCTTTTTCTGCTGTGGGGCTTGAACTCAGGGCTTGGACACTGTCTCTAAGCCTTTTTGCTCAATGTAGCACTCTACCACTTTGAGCCACAGTACCACCTCTGGATTTCTGGTAATTAATCGGAGATAAGAATCTCACGGACTGGGGGCTGGGAAGGTGGCTCAGTGGTAAAGCGCATGCCTTGCATGCCAGAGGCCCTGGGTTTGATTCCTTAGCACCACATAAGCAAAAAGAAAAAAGCCGGAAGTGGCACTGTGGCTCAAGTGGTAGAGCGCTAGCCTTGAGCTGAAGAGCTGAGGGACAGCGCCCAGGCCCAGAGTTCAGGCCCCATGACCGGACCCAAAAAAACACAAAAACAAACAAACAAAAAAAAACAAAACAAAGAATCTCACGGACTTTCCTGATAGGGCTGGCTTCGAATTGTGATCTTCAGATCTCAGCCCCCAGAGTAGCTAGGATTATAGGCATGAGCCACCAGTGCCCAGCTTGTTTTCTTTTGTAGACAAAAGTCTTGCTAAGTAATGCTCTTGCTGTGGAACCCAAGCTGGCCTCAAATTCATGATCTTCCTGTTTTAGTCCACTGAGTGCTGAGATTATAAGGTGTGCTCCACCTAGCCCTGCTAATGCTTATTTATGCTCAAACAAAAAGATGAACATCTCTTCAGCCTATTGCTTGCACTGGTCATTCCTGGGAGGCTGATTCCACATAAACAAATACACTTTGCTCAGTATTTCTAGTTCTTGAAAGGTGAGAGGAAGGGTCCAATGAAGTTGTAAGGGGGATATCTGCCAGCAATTTGAGGAAAATAAAGTAACATTGTTAGTACTCTGTCAAATGTTGGCACTGCCAGTTGAGGTGGTCATAGTGATACATTCTGTCCTTCCTAGAATTCTCAGCAGGATCACCTATCCTAAACTAGATCAGCACCAAAAGTTTTCTTCTTTTTGTGACAGTATACTCCTTGGATGGGATTCTGGTGTTTGGTTTGCTCTTTGTTTGCACCTGTGCCTACTTCAAGAAAGTACCTCGTCTCAAAACCTGGCTGTTATCAGAGAAGAAAGGAGTTTGGGGTGTGTTTTACAAAGGTAGGTCATGTCTGGGCAGGGAGGGAAGATGTCATCTCTGGACAGTATGCTGTAAACCAGAGATGCAATAGGCTGGGATTGTATTTGGCCCACTTTTAGGGAAAAAAAATCCCTGAGATGGAATCTGAGTATGCAAATGAAGACACGTATCAAGGATCTCAATATAAAATAATCATTTCCAAAATGAAGAGAGGAGGTAAATTGTAAATTTGTTGTTACTTAAAACATAATTGTTGCAGGTGCCAATGACTAAGGTCTGTAATCCTAGCCACTCAGGAAGCTGAGATCTGAGGATCATGGTACCAAGTCAGCCTGGCCCATAAGACTCATATCTCCAATTAACCACCAGAAAGTTGGAAGTGGAGCTGTGGTTCAAGTGGTAGACCACTAGCCTTGAGTAAAAAAGTTCAGTGCCCAGGGCATAGAACAAAAGTATGCAAGTGTTGGATGTGGTGCTACATATCCATAATCTGGGAAGACTGAGGAGGAAATAATCTTTTTTTTTTTGGTCGTGGGGCTTGAACTCTGGGCCTGGGCGCTGTCCCTCAGCAATTCAGCTCAAGGCCAGCACTCTACTACATGAACTACAGTGCCACTTCCAGTTTTCTGAGTGGTTTATCGGAGATAAGAGTCTTCCGGACTTTTCCTGACCGGGCTGGCTTTGAACTGCAGTCCTCAGATCTCAGCCTCCTGAGTAGTTAGGATTACAGGAGTGAGCCAGCTGCACCCGGCTAGGAAATACCTTAAGTTCAAAGCCAGACCCTCTTTCTGAGGGGACCTGAGGGCGTGGCATGTTTATACACAATGAAGTATTTTTAGGTGGGCCTGGAATCCCTTCCCTCAGTGGAAGTAGTATTTTCCAACTGACTTTATCCCCTCAATTTTCTGTAAAGCAAGTATGGGAATCTCTGTTAAGTTACAATTTCATTAACTTAAATGTATTTTTATGTTTTATTTGATCTGGAATCCTCCCTCCCTGAATCCTTTTTCAAAATAGGATAAAATAAAAACAAATGGTATATTTACATAAAACCTAGCCTATAGGGGTAATATTAAAAAAAGATTCCCAGATTCTTTTTATTGTCAAGGTGATGTACAGAGGGTTGCAGTTACATATGTAAGGTAGTGAGTACAGTTCTTCACGAACTTGTTATCCCTTCCTTCCTAGATTCTAGGTAAGTCTCTACTTCTGTAACATCTGTAACACTTGACCTTTTCACAATATCACTTTGAAAGAAAGACTTTTATGAAGGTCAGGATGTAATTTCTTCTCTCTCTATTTTTGTCTGCTAGCTGCTGTGATTGGAACCAGGCTGCATGCTGCAGTGGCAATAGCCTGCATTGTAATGGCCTTCTACGTCCTGTTTATAAAATGAATTCAAAAGTATTCAACTCACCAACTGCCAACCAAGGGGATGGGAGTGAAGAACCTGTCAAAGGCCTGGACCCAGTGTGGGCAAGTTCTGCTAAAATCAATGTCCCCAAGATGACACCATAGCATCTGCCCCTGCCATATCTGGGCAAAATTCTCCATGGTTACAGACATTATTTATGATTCAGGGGACCGGAAAGCCAACTTCCTTTGATCTGTGTGTAAGTCAGTCCTCAGAGGCAAGGATATAGTGTCCAGATAAATTATACCCCCTGGTGATAATATTATATATATCCTTCCTGGTTAAATACTTGTCACTCTACTGGTTGTATCTCTGTGGCAGAGCATTGACCCAGCATACTCAAGGTCTTCGGTTCTATCCCTAGTATTGCAAAAAGAAAACTGAGGCTCATTACAGAAGGACATAGGCTGTGTTCAGGCTTCTTGAAAGGAGAGATTATTTTCAAGACTTGACTTTTCCACTTGATGGCTTGGATTTGGCAATTCTCTTTTTGGTCTCATTGCATAAAGAGAATAGATGAAGCACTTTACCATATGGTCATAGCTTGAGAGTTTCGCTGAGAGAATCTGAGTGTACCTGAAATTTGGGAATTATCTATCTGTAAGGAGACTAGAAAGCAGTGACTGAGAAAACATTTTCTGTTTAACAGTATCCCTGAAAGACTTAATCAAATGGTATATAGAAAAATGAATCAACTTCATTTCCTTAAAGCTTTTTTATATTTTCTAAATTACTTAGTGCTAAATACTATAACTCAGTTTTAAATTCAACCATCAAAGGAAGAAGAAACTATTGAAAATATAATATATTTGCAGTTATGGTAGAAGTGAGTTAGTATATCGATTCATATACTAGTACATTCATCTAGTATAAGAATTTATTGTGATCATAGATGGAATTCTAATGTTATAAAATATACAAGGTTATTCTTTAAGTCTGGGTTATGGCAATTTTTTGGTTGACTACTTGTTTCTCTTGGCCAACTCTTAATCACACTGCAGTATTTTTTTTCATTGTTAGGAAATTCTGTTTATGGAAGAATGTGAGAAATTCAAATGAAACAAGTTGTTGATGTTTATTGGCATGTTTGAACAGTTCACAGAATCCATATTTTCTGAAATAGGAAAGGAAAATAAAGCTTTGTAATTGGGAATGAAGAGTTTTTCATGGTATACCATAACTCCTGACTGAATCATTTTCGATGACTCAGAAAAAAAGGGAACACTTCATTCCCTCCTCTTTATGTCTGCAAAAGTATCAACTGTTGGATTTGTGACACCTAGAACTTCTCTAGTTACGAAAAAAAGGACTAAAATTATTATAATAAGTAAATATAGACATTGATGTTCCAGTTCAGTTGTCCATTACAATAAAATTTAACTGTAGACAAGTTAGCTGTGATTGGTCTTGTATGGCAATAAATTACCTTCTGTCTTTTTATTCCAAAAGAATAAAAGCTGCTTTGAAGTTTAGGTTCAGAAATGCAGCTTAATGCTTATGAGGGTTTCTAAAAGTATAATAAGCCATTAAGTGTCTAATCATCTCAGAGTTGGGGCTATTGCCTCTTCAAGAATTAGTCCATTGGGTAAATTTCAACTATTCATATTTTTTCCATGGCCATTTCTAAGAATCTTTTGCATGAGAGAAAAGAAATCTATTGGAACAGGAAGGAAGAATTAACACCTTGTGGGTGTGAGTTTGGGACTTGTTTGCCATTGGAATCTCAGTCCCTGGAAACAAGTTCAGCATGTTTTGCACTTGTTATTTTGTAGCTTTAATGACTTGTTTTCTAATAGAGCTAAAGTCTCTTTTAAGTTTACTGCTTGGTGCTGCTTCATATTTTAAACTAGTTTCATTCTACAGTCCTAGTTAAAAGCAATTTTTGCAGTTTCTTTGTTGGGTCACCTTGTCCTCAGCTCTTGAGTTGTTAAATTTTTTGAGAAGTTTTAATACCAGAATGTACCAAAAAGTGCACAATGTGCAGGTAATTTATAGCAAGAAGCAGATACACAGCCTATTTCATTTCTTAACTGTATGTTAGCAGGTACATAGAAACTTGCTTAACGCATTACTTTGGTTGGTGTTTTTGGCTGAAAACAATAACTTGTTCCTCAGGAGGAGTGTTTTAGGGGTAGAAATATGAGGATAGCAATATTGCCTCAAATTCAAACTGGCATTACCATAAGCATCATGTACCAGGGTGTAATGAAGTCAGCTTTTTTATAGTTGAAATACAGTTTTTTAAGTTCACCATTGTCTGCACAAATCCTTGAGAATAAAGCCTTTTTCCCTACAGTCTTTGTCTATTTTGTTACATGATGAATTTATTTTTTGTTCAATGCTTGGGTTCTGCCGATAGTCCAATTTTTAATCCATATTAGTGAATACCATTGTACTCACTATGAGGAGTATTGAATGTATGTTATAGGTCAAATTATGGTCAAATTTTCTCCTTTGAGGGAGCTGAATATATTTATTCATATATATGAGTAAACTTAGAAGGGTACTAAATGAGGTAGGTAGCACCATTCAATATACCTATTACTACTTTTATTAAACTACAAATGTTATCTGCCATTATCACTGAGAAACTAATTATTGAACAAAATAATGGGCTTCATTATAACATTTTCATTCATGTACATAGGTAGATAATATACTAATCCTTCATCACACTTTCTTCCATCTTTCTTCTCTAGCTGGTTTCTTACCTCTTCCCAAGGAGTCCCTCTTCTTTCATTAAAAAAATAACAACAACAACAACAAAACACATTTAGATTCCATATGTGAAAGGTAATGATTGTCTGAGTCTGGCTTACTTTGCTCAACATGATCAGTTCCAAGCAATGCAATGGTTCAATGAGGTGGTAAGACTAACCAGCCTAAAAAAATCTCAGTGGGGTTCTGTTGCTATATTCACTGTTTACTCTAGGTACCTGGATGGACTAGTACAAATTATTATGTCTGCATCTACTAGCATAAATACAAATTAACTTCATATATCATGTTCTATTAATCTTCCTTTTGCTTTATCTCACCTATTTCATTGAAAAGCTGAGAAGTTGTGTTTTCTAATGGGAGAAGTGGCCATTCTACTTAAATAATCACCACTTTTTACTTGCGGAATTTGAGTCAGAATAGGATGATGCTCTAATTAGTAATGGCCTAGGACTACTGTGTCGATAGAAGAGTCATTCATCTATAAACTTAAAATATCCTGAACTTGGATACTTTGACATTTAAGTCGGATAAAATTAGTCAGGATCAAAGATAACGCTACAAATGAGTCAGTCTATAAATATGCAAGATTATGCAAATAAACACAAAGATCAAAAGAGCTGCCATTCCCTATGTATGGTGAAAAAACAAATCAATCCTTCTCTAGGTCCTCCCAGCCACGCGAGGGCAGCAGCGCGCGTCTGGGAATGATTGGGCCGTGAGGGCGGGGCCTGTCTGTCTGCTGCGGTTCCTCCCAGAATTCCTCGAGGCTGGGACGGAGGCCTTAAAAGCCAGTGCGGACTTCCGTCGCTCCGCGGGAGGGAGCGTGGCTGGGCTGGTGTGCGTTTGTGTGTATATGTGTGTGAGAGTGGTTGTGCGTGGAAGGTGCGTGCGTGCCGAGTGTGAGTGGACGCGTGGGAGCGCGCGTGCGCCCGCCCCTCTCCCCGCGCCTACACCTTGATCTTATTTGATCGGGCCGCGCCCTCCGCCCCGCCGGGCCGCCCCGAGATGAAAAGGCCCCCCTTCCGCGAAGCCCCCTCCGGGCGGGCGCTGTGCGGCAGGCCTCGGGGCGGGGCGGCGCCGCGGCTCGGGCCGCCTGGGCCTTCGGGCGCGGCGCTCAGAAGTGATGAATTGATCAGATAGACGAGGCCGGGCCTGGCCCGCGCCGCTGATTACCGATGCGATTCTGATCTGAGCCCGCCTCGGCCACCACCGCACTTGCACTCGGGGTGGAAAGCCCGTTAGCCGTCGGGGGTCGCTTGTTGAGGCCTGGGCAAGCAGATGCCCGGGGCATTGGAGCCCCTTCCACCCCCCTCTCGCTGGGAGGTGCGGAAACCCAGCTCCCGCCGCTGGTTTTCTTTCTTCTGGCTTCCTTCCCCCCAATCCTCAATCCTCCAGATCTCAGATTTCTGGGTAGCTAGGATTACAAGTGTGAGCCACCTGTGCCAGGATCCTAGTGTTTTTCACATACGTTATTGTTGTCTTTAGTCACCCGACTGCAATAAAATGTCACATTTTAATTGCTCCTGACTTGATAGCACAGTTGGAGCAATCTCTCCACAGTCCTCCAAACTCCACTCTTCTCCCCAACCTCTGGTAATAGCTTTTTTTTTTTTTTTAATTTGGTGCTGGTTTAACTTGCTCTAGATTTGCTTTTTCGCTCAAGGCTGGTGCTCTACCATTTAAATCACAGCACCACTTCTGGCTTTTTGCTGGTTAGTTGGGAATAACACGAATGGAAGGAGGAAAGGTGGACAAATGCAGTCTTATTCAATGTACATTATGTAAGAAATGAACTTAATGAGGGGAGGAATGGGAGGGTGGAAATGAGGGAGAACAGTGGAAAGGGTGATCTTGACCAAAATGATTCTCAGATCCTCAGATCTCTTCTGAGTAGCTAGGACTACAAATGTGAGCTACTGTTGTCTGGCTCATGCACAAGCTTTGTAATTTTTAACTTACCTGTTTTTGCTTTTGCTTCCTATGTCTGTGTTTAAATTCCTGTCCATTCTAATATCCTGAAGTATGTTCCCATGCTTTCTTCTGGTTTCATAGTTGCAGGTCTTTTAAGCATTTAATTCACATTGAGTTGGTTTTTGTGTGTATCAAAAAATGGAGTCTCATTTCTGTTATACATGTATATATACAGTTTTTCCTATTCCATGTGTTTATGCTGCACTTTCCTTAAGGTGTTTCCTTAACATCTTTATTGAAGGTTGGTTGTAGATGTGTGGGTTTATTTTTAGGCTCTTTATTCCATTAGTTTGTCTCTGATTTTTATGCTAATCTCAATCTGACTTGATTACTATAATTTTATAGTATATATGTACATATATATATATATATATATATATTTTTTTTTTTTTTTTTTTTTTTTTTTTTTTTTGGTCAGTTGTGGGGCTTGAACTCTGGGCCTGGGCGCTGTACCTCAGCCCTTCAGCTCAAGGCTAGCACTCTACCACTGGAGCCACAGCAACTCTCCTGGCTTTTTCTGCTTATGTGATGCTGAGGAATCGAACCCAGGGCCTCATGCATACAAGGCAAGCACTCTACCACTGAGCCACCTTCCAGCCCTATTTTTTTTTTTTTGTCAGTCATGGGGCTTGAACTCTGGGCTTGGACACTATGCTTGTGCTCTTCAGCTCAAGGGGAGCGCTCTACCACTTGAGCCACAGCACTACTTCTGGTTTTCTAGTGGTTAATTGGAGATAAGAGTCTCTCGGACTTTTCTGCCTGGGCTGGCTTTGAACCGTGATCCTCAGATCTCAGTCTCCTTTGTAGCTAAGATTATAGGCGTGAGCCACTGGCACCTAGCTTATAGTATATTTTGAAGTCTAGTATATATAATGCCTCCTGGTTTGTTTTGTTTTAACTAAATATTGTGGCTATTGGGGTATTTTGCAATTCAATATGAACCTTAGAGGGTTTTTTTGTTTGTTTGTTTTTGCTCATTGGTGGGGCCTGACCTGGGGCTGGGTGCTGTCGCTCAGCAATTCAGCTCAAGGCAAGCACTACCACTGAGCCTCCCTCCCAGCCCTCTTAGAGGTTTGTTGTTGTTTGTTTTGTCAAGGTGAGTGCTCTACCATTTGGGTCACAGCGCCACTTCTGGTTTTCATGTGGTAAATTTAAGATGAGTCTCACATACTTTCCTGCCTCGCCTGGCTTTGAACCATGATCCTCAGATCTCAGCCTTCTGAGTAGCTAGGATTACAGGTGTGAGCCATCAGCACCTGGCTGAATCCTTAAGAGTTTTTTTTAGAGTTGTGTGAAGAATGTTACTCATTTTATGAAGAAATGCCATTAAATCTGTAGTTTACTTTGTGCGTTTTGGCAATATCCTTCCAGTTTGTGAACAGAACAGTAAATGATCAAGAAAACTGAGTCAATAAGCAAATAAAAGAATGAAACAATCCCTGAGCAATGTTTGTTTCTGTGTGTGTGAGAGAGAGAGAAAGAGAGAGAGAGAATGCTTTTCAATTTCTTTTATCCATGTATATTTTCAGTGTAGGCCAGTTTCATCTTATGGGTTAAATTTATTTCTACATTTTCTTGTTCTTTTGCTGCTATTGAAAATAGGATAGTTTTGATTTCTTCCCAGATAGCTCTCTATTGACATAAAAGTAGTCCTTGGGCAGCCGAGCACTTGGTGGCTCACGCCTGTAATCCTAGCTACTCAGGAGGCTGAGATCTGAGGATCGCAGTTCAAAGCCAGCCTGGGCAGGAAAGTCCGTGAGAGTCTTATCTCCAATAACCACTTGAAAACCAGAAGTGGCACTGTGGCTCAAGTGGTAAAGTGCTCTCCTTGAATTGAAGAGCGCAGGGACGGCGCCCAGGCCCAGAGTTCAAGCCCCACGACTGACCAAAAAAAAAAAGAGTAGTCCTTAGGCTTGAACTCAGGACCTCATTGTATCAGCTTTTTTACTCAAGACTTGAACCACAGCTCCAGCACTACTTCTGGCTTTGTGCTGATTAATTGGAGATAAGTCTCAGGCTAGCTTGGAACCTTGATCCTCAGATTTCAGCCTCTAGAGTAGCTAGAATTATAGGCAAGAGCAATGGTTGCTGGCTTATCCAGTCTTTTATGTCAGCAGGTTCCAGTGAGTGACTTATTTTGTCTTTTTAAAATTTTATTTGTTTATGCAGTACTAAGGAATCAAACCCAGGGCTTCATTCATGCTAGACAGGCACTCTACCACAAAGCCATGTTCCTAGCCCAACTTATTTTTATAAATAATGTCAGCTCATGAATTAAAAGTTAGCCAAAAAGACAAGGATTTAAGACAGAAAAGCACTGCTTTTGGCAGGGCACAAATATTTGCATGTATTCCAATCATACAAAGCCATCCACTCAATACTGTTGCAAACCTTTATGTACCAGGCACTGGAAGCATTGGGCAAGAAATGTCTATGGTCCATTCATTTAGCTTTTTTTTTTTTGGTCTGGTCGTGGGGTCTGAAATCTGGGCCTGGGTGCTATCCCTCAGCTCTTCAGCTCAAGGCTAGTGCTCTAGCACTTGAGCTACAATGCCACTTCCGGTTCTCTGGTGGTTATTTTGGAGATAAGAGTTTCACGGACTTTCCTGCCCGGGCTGGCTTTGAACTGCAATCCTCAGATCTCAGCCTCCTGAGCAGCTAGGATTACAGGCGTGAACCACAGGTGCCCGGCTTCATTTAGCTTTTTGACACTGTAACATGCTAAAGACATGATGAATAGATTTCAGACTGGGCTCTATCTACTCTTCTTTGAGGGCTATTTCTCCAGCACTACTTCAATTTGCAAATGTCCCCAATAGGACATAAAGTTGGGAAATCTTCATGCCATATTTTAAGAGTGAACAAGAAAGAACTCAGACTGGTTATGCTGCTTCTTGAACAAACCTATTTAATGGAAGTGTGTGTCTGCATGTTCTGTGATTAGTTCAGGAGCTTGTCACCACTAGGTAGAGAAGAAGCCACCATCATTCTTTCGGGAGTAACCTCCATTGGTGGCTGCAGTGTGAGGGGACACTGGAGAGGAGAGAAATGTGGGTGAGCTGGGAATTCCAAATCCTTTTCTCTTCGTGGAATTCTTTAATCACCCATACATTTATGGGTACTGGGAGGATTCTCCTTACCGCTGAGAAAATTTGAAATATGGAGGACTGATAGGAACTTCTAAGCTTCTGCCCTGCCAGAAATGTCATCTAGGGCCCAAGACTCTAAAAATTTGAATTAATTTTCTAGCCCTGTGGTCAACATGTTCCCTGGTATTTGTCAGATAGGTGTCAACTTAATCACTACTTTCCAAGACCTTCAGTAATCCATGCTCTCCCCATCCAGTCAGTGACATTAAGTATCTGATTCCTTTCATTCAGAAAAACTCCTGTACTATCCCATCTGCCCACTTGAGTCTCACCGATGGCTCCCTGGATACTATGGATGGACTCCTTCTGAGGGTTGACCCAGTGTCTGATGTTACCTAGGGAAGTGGAGGTGGGTTGAGGAGGAAGAGGTAAACATTCTCCAGGCAACTGGCTCTTGCTTCTAGAAGATGGTGAGGGGAAGAACAGAGAAAATGTAATCAATTGGAGGAGAAGGGTGAAGCAAAGATAAAATTGTATGAGACCTGAAAAGTAAAGCAGCCATTCAGACTATGTGGTGCATACCTATAATCCAACCCACAGGAAGTTTAAACTGGAGGATTGTGAATTTTAGGCTAGTCTGGGCTATATAGTGAGATCCTGTTTCAAAAAATAAAAATACCAAAAACGTAAAGGAGGCAAAGGTGTCTTTACAAAGGTGCCTAATGCAGATAAGCATAAAATTGGAGATTTTTTTCCATTCATTTTAGATAGTTAAAATAGAGAAATTAGGGCTGAGGATGTAGCTCAGTATTAAAGCACTTGTCCAACTTGCACAAGGCCCTGGATTTGAACCCCAGCACCATTTAATTTCCAAAAATTATATTAGAAATATAAACATGAAACTACAGAAATGGCCATATACATTGATACCTATTTTGGCTTTTGTTTTGTGTCAGTCCTGGGGCTTGAACTCAGGGCCTGGGTGCTGTCCATGAGCTTTTTTTTTTCTTTCTCAAAGCTAGTGCTCCACCACCACTTTCTTGAGTCACAGCTCCACTTCTGAGGTTTCCATGATAAATTGAAAATAAGAGTCTCACAGACTATGCTGCCCAGGCTGGCTTTGAACTATAATCCCTAGCTCTCAGCCTCTTGAGTATTTAGGATTACAGGCATAAGCCACCAGTGCCTGGCACATTGGTGACTATAGATTGATACTTTCAGGTGTCATTTACCTCCTTTGATTAGATGGCTGAATTATCAGGGTGGAGAGGCCCTGCCTCTTCCACTTACCCTTTGGGATCCTGGCTGCTTTCCTTGTGGAACAGTATCTCTGTTTTATTCTTGAATAGTCCAGTGTGGTGGTTGTACAAAGTTGATAAGCGGAAATCCAGATCATCCTTTGGTATCTACAGTGGAAGTTAGTCCTCTCCTGAATTAACCTGGCCACCTGTCCTCCTACTCAAGTCCTATTGGGTTCTACTGTTCCCCAGAAATATAGTCAAATTCACCTGAAATCCACCAATTCCTTAATAAAATGGACATAATAAAGACTTAATTATTGTCCATGGAATTCTCTCTTCTAGTTAGGTTTAAGGAGTATGAATTCTCACTAGAGGCATGGCAATACTGTCCACTGACCTGGGCTTAAGGAACTTTACCTTGTTCTCAAAAACATTTAGCTTTTGTTTTTTTTTTTTTTTTGGTCCGGTCGTGGGGCCTGAACTCTGGGCCTGGGTGCTGTCCCTCAGCTCTTCAGCTCAAGGCTAGCACTCTACCACTTGAGCCACAGTACCACTTCCGGTTTTTTCTTTTTTGCTTATGTGGTGCTGAGGAATCGAACCCAGGGCCTTGAGCATGCAAGGCAAGCGCTCTACCACTGAGCCAACTTCCCAGCCCTAGCTTTTGTTTTAATAAAAAGATTTAATAAAAAAATTTGAATAAAAAAAGTTTTCTCTAGATTACTTCTTGGAACAAAACCCAAGCCTTGTAACTTGAAAAAGTTGTTTGAGATTTGGTAAGATCTTGGATCTGAGACAGAAAGAAAGATGCTGAAGTGTGGCAGACATCTTTTTTAAAAAGGATATTAGGGCTGGGAAGGCGGCTCAGTGGTAGAGCGCTTGCCTTGCATGCATGAGGCCCTGGGTTCGATTCCTCAGCACCACATAAGGGGGAAAAAGCCGGAAGTGGCACTGTGGCTCAAGTGGTAGAGTGCTAGCCTTGAGCTGAAGAGCTGAGGGGACAGCGCCCAGGCCCAGAGTTCAGGCCCCATGACCGGACCAAAAAAAATAAATAAAAATAAAAAGGATATTAAAGCTTGCCGGGCATTGGTGGCTCACACCTGTAATCCTAACTACTCAGGAGGCTGAGATCTGAGGATCACAGTTCAGAAGCCAGTTTAGGCAGAAAAGCCTGTGAGACTCATTTCAAATTAGCTACCAAAAAAGCCAGAAGTTGAGTGATGGCTCCAATGGTAGAGTGTTTGCCTTGGGCACAAAAGCTTAGGGACAGTGCCTAGGCCCTGATTCAAACCCCAGGACTGGCATCAAACAAAACAAGATATTAATGCTGCAGGTGATACGCACTTGTAAACCCAGTACTCTGGAAGAGGAGGCAGAAAGGTCATGAGTTCAAGACTGTGTCCCCAAACAAACCAACCAAAACCATTATTGAGTCCTAAGTAAATGAAAAGGGGCTGCAGGTACCTTGGAACCAAAGGAGGTTAAAGTGGGAGTTACGCTGAGCCGACGCCAGGGTTCCTGTTGCTGAGCCATGTGAGTTGGATTTTTGTAGGGGGATTTCTGCAAAGTAGAAACCACGTCAGGACCTGGTTATTAGAGGTGGTAGTATCAGTGACATCCCACCCTATTCCATCTGTTGTTGTTGTTCTGTGTCGGTTCTGAGGCTTGAACTAAGATCCTGGGCACTGTTCCTGAACTTTTTCTTTTTCCCTCAATAGCACTCAACACAGCTTCACTTCTAGGTTTTGGGGTTAATTGGAGATAAGAGTCCCACTAATTTTACTGCCCAGTCTGGCTTTGAACCAAAGCCTTTCGATCTCAAGCTCCAAGTAGCTAGGATTACAGGTGTGAACCATTGGTGCCTGGCTCCATCCTTTTCTATGTGACCCTCAGAAGGACATCTGAAAAAGAATAATATAGAAGCTTTCTTAGAATTGATAGAAATGAGCCAGAAAACAGGAAGAGGTGGAAGAGGACCGAGGGGTGGAGAGTGTGGTACAATTAGGCAGATGGTAAAACTCAGCTTAAAGGTCTGAGTTTGGAGAAAAGATGAGATTTCTAATACTATTAGTAAGAAGCACATTGGAAGTTTGAGGTGTCAGAGGGGAGCTCAAAACAATTTACATATGTCCACCTGCAGTCATAGTAGGAATCTGAATGAAAAGAGTCTGTCCAATAGGGAATAGCTGTTTGTGAGGGCTGAACAGAATTATATAAGTGAGAGCAAGGAGGGGCCCCTGAGAGGTGACCAGGGACAATGCAAGAGCAGAGTGTCTACGTAGGTCATTCATTGACTGTAGGAATGTCATGAAAAAGTCTATTGGAGCCAGGCACTGATGGCTCATGCATGTAATTCTAGCTACTTAGGAGGCTGAGAGCTAAGGATCACAGTTTAAAGCCAGACTGAGCAGAAAAGTCCGTGAGACTCTTATCTCCAATAAACTACCTCCCCTTCCCCCCAAAAAACTGGAAGTGGATCTTTGGCTCAAGTGGTAGAATGATAGCCTTGAGAAAAAAAATTTAGGGACAGAACCCAGACTCTGAGTTCAAGCCCCAGAACCATAACCCACAAATAAAATAATAATCTGAACATCTTTTCCCCCAAAATCTGCTTCCTTGGGATGCCCATTTCAATGAACAATATATCAATTAAGTCCTCAGAAACCTGGGAGTTACCTTAGATTTGTCCCATCTCTTGGGTCCATATATATATAATTAGACACCAAGTCTGATCAGTCCTGTCTTTCTATCCTCCTCACATTTGTACCTCATTACCATCCCCTAGCTTCTACTGTACATGTATTCTTCTTCTTCAGGATGGCTGCCCCTACCTCCTAGCTGGTCCATCTGGCCCCATTTCAATCCTGTCCAAATCACTACCAGTTGTGATTTCTAAAGCACCCATCCAATTGTGCAATGCCAGCATTTAAAATCCCACCAGATCCCCAAATCTCCAGGATTAAGTCCTAGTTTGCCAGCATGGTGTTCAGTGTACAATCAGCCACCAAAGTCTCTTCTCCAGGAGCGGTCACTCCAAGCCTGCATTTCATACTAAACTTAGCTTTCCTGGGCTACAGAATTTCCCAAGCAGGCTCCCATCTCTCTTTTACATGGATGTACACATGCCTCATTCCTGTTTCTTTCCTCCTAACATCATTCCACTCTCTCCCTCCCTCCCTCAGTTCAGTTTAACTAACGTGTGGAAGTCTAAGCTGTTTTCTAGGATGCTTTCCTTTCCGTTCCTGGTTCTCATGGCACCCTACATAGACTCTGTAGCATGACATCAATGTGAAAACATTTTTATTGTTGCTGGTCTGGTTTTCTTTTCTTTTTTTAGATCTGAGACCAGGACTGACACTTTCATTCATTGGCTAGTGCTCTACCAGCTGAGCCACATCTCCAATCCCTAATCTGTTTTTTTTTTCTACTACAATTCCTTGAGATCAGAAACTCCATCTAATTTATCTATAATTCCTGCATGTTTAGCAGAGTGCCTGGCCTATGATAAACAACAAAATTGAATAAGAGGAAGCTCCTTGATATTATTAGTACACCCAACTTATCATTTAATTCACTTTACTTTGAACCTTTTCAAGTGGCAGAAACACTTCTACAAAAACAAGAGCCATTTAAATTTCCAGGTCACTGCCAGAAATAACACTAAACACACACACACACACACACACACACATTCTGGCATTAACCATAAGATAGTGACATTGTGAAGACAGATACCACAGCCCTCATTCTTTATTCCTGCTGCTTTGAGCTGTGGAGCCTCTTTTTCCTCTACTTCCTTCTGCTGTAAAGCTCCTTAGATGGAAAGGTGGGGACAGGCAGAAAACACTTCTCTGGTGCTGAAATCAGTGACCACACTAAAGACTGTTTTTGTTTTATCATGGTACAGAGGCTTGAACTCAGGATCTTGCACTCTTGCTTGGCTTTTTCCACTCAAAGCTGGCACTCTACCATTAGAACCACAGCGCCATTTCTGGCTTTTTGGTGGTTCATTGGAGATAAGAATCGCACGTTCTTTTCTGCCTGGACTGCCTTCAAACCGCTATCCTCAGCTCTCAGCCTCTTGGGTAGCTTGGATTACAGGTGTTAGCCACCGGGGCCCAATGTTACTGTCTCTTCAGGTCACACCAACAGAAAGGAGACTTCTAGTGAGCCTTTCGGAAATTATTGCGAGAACCCTCAGTAAATCCATGGCTGTAAATCCCTTGGTTCCCAAGTAGGAATTACCTACCGTAGAGGGTTGGAAAGGCTTCTGGGCTAAAGACATGGTTTAAAGGCAAGGCAGCCGCTCCTCGGAGCGGAGAGGTCAACACAGCTACACACGACCTTGTTCCCAGAGGACCTAGGATCCCAATTGTTTGGAACGCCCCGTTTCGGTTGCCAGGCAACTGGCCTCCATCTGTGACTCAGATGAATTCTCTGCAAGAAAGGCAGGGCCTGGCAGTTGGAGGCCTGGCTGGAGGAGGCCGCTGGGGGCCTGCAGAGGAAAAGCACCTGGGGTGCGCCTTCCGGAGTCCCCCCCCTCCCCCGGCAAGCACCCCCTGAGCCTCAGCCTCCCTCTGTACAGCCGCCCTCTACCCAGACTTAGGTTATGGAAAGGAGTCCTAAAAGATGACCCCCAAATTTTCCTTCTTCGCACCTACACAGCAGGCTTCCCCACTAGCTTGGCTATGTCGAGAGATCCAGGAGTGCGCGTCTCTTACTTGGGCAGTTGCCTATTAAAGGCAAACTCTCTGAGGTTGCTCTCAGTTTAGCTATACAAGGGGTAAGGTTGTTCACAGAGACGGTTCTAAAAGCACAGACCAATTTGGCCCGACGGAAGAAAGATCTCCAGAAGCGGCACTGCTAGTAGGTAAAAATGTCCTGGAACTACTTTCCTAGGGGACGAAGTCTAGAGGGTGGCGATGGCGTCTCAATCTTTTATTTATATATGCGTTTTGTGCGACAGTTCTAGGGCTTGAACTCACGGCCTGGGTGCTGTCCCTGAGCCTCCTCCCCGCTCCTCCTTTTTTGTTCAAGGCTAGAGCTCTACCACCCGAGCCACAGTTCCACTGAAGGCTTTTGGGGGTAGTTAGTTGGAGATCAGAGTCTCATGGTCTTTTCTGCCTCACTGGCTTTGAACTATGATCCTCAGATCGCAGTCTCCTGAGTAGCGAGGATTACAGGACTGAGCTACTGGCTTCAGTCTTCTTTGTACAGCTCCATAGGCCACTTTGCAAAATTAAAGATGCTCAAAACTAGCCCTTGGCCCAGAAGGGCAGTAGAAAGTAATGAACTTTGTAGTAATAGCTTGGAGGATGGTACTGGCACTTACCATTATTATTATTATTATTAGATGCCAATTGTGGGACTTGAACTCAGGGCTGGGTGTTGTCCTGATCTCCCCCCCCTCCCCAGTTCAAGGTTAGTTCTCAACCACTTGAGCCACAACTCCACTTCCAGCTTTTTTGGGGTGGGTGGGGGGGCCGTTAATTAGAAATCACAGTCTCCTGCCCAGGCTGGCTTTGAACCTTGATCCCCAAGTCTCAGCCTCCCGAGAGTAGTTTAGGATTTACAGGCGCGAGCCACCAAGGCAGGCTTCCAGCCCACGTTTTAGGCCACGTCCTGCGCTCTCCTCTATTGGGCAGGCTGCGTCCCCGGGCGCGCGCACTCCCACGCCGCGCGCGCCGGCCGTGGCGGCTGCCATGGAAACCGGCAGGTGAGCCGCAGACGCGCGCGCGTGGTCCCTGCCCCACCCGCACGCAGCAAAAGAGGATGCGGTTGTCAAGGCGACGTGGCTAGGAGGAGGAGGAGAGGACGGAGGGAGGAGGAAGGATGGGCGGCCTGGGTGTAGCCGCAGGGAGGTGACTGAAGCCAGCCCCCCCCCCCCCTCCCCAACCCCGTTTTATTCCTCCTCCTGCCAGCATAAGCGCACGTCGCAGCACCTGAGCCGCTACTGCCGGCCGCCGCTCGCTCGCTCAGGACAGGCGATGGCTGAGCCTGCTCACAGCCCCAATCCCTCAGCCCGAGGCAGGGGAGGCGCTGAGTGGCGCACGCTCGGGCTTCTGCAGCTGCTGCTCTGGGTTGCGACTACCTGCCAGGTGACCCTGGGAGGGACCACACAGGAGCTTCACGCCTGCAAAGAGGTACCGTCTCCCACCCTGACCCCACTTTAAAGTCAGGAAAGAAACAAAAAAGGTTGGATCCAGGAGGAGACCTTGGTTGGGAGTGGGGCGGGGGGGGGGAGCCCTTAGCACAGTTTCTGACGGCACGGAGTTCAGGTTTCTTTGGGGGGGAGGCATGGAGGGGGAGGGGGAGAGAGGAGCAGCCTGGCGTCACCGGGGAGGACTCCTGAAAATAGATCAACCTCGTAGCTTGGGGATACGGAGCTTGGTGAGAAAGGCCTCCGGTTCCTGCAAGAGGAACTGAACCCCTGGCTCAGAAAGAATTAAGAGGAGGTCATGAGTTGCTTTACCGGATGCGGCGAATTTACTTGAAAAGTGTCTAGAAACATGGCTATGTTCAGAGTGGCTAGATCGAAAGAGGAAAGCTGGGTGGTGGGATAAGACAGGAGTTAGGAAGGCCAGGAAAAAAAAAAAAGGGCTAGGCAGATGTAGGAATCCTAGACTTCACACACACACACACACACACACACACACACACACACACACACAGGATGAAGGTGAAGGTGTGTGAGAGGAATGGTTGAGTCTCAGCAACTTTCTCTGCCCTTGTATTAAACTCTCCCTTACCCTGCCAGCTATGAAAAATGTGATCTTTATAGTTTTGCCTTCCACGTTGCACTTTGTTTAATGTTTAGCATCTGGTCTACTGTTATCTAGATTTCAAGTTCATTAACATCTAGTTTTCTGCCACTCCCTTACTCTCCTCCTCTGGCCTTCTGCTAGCATATGTTCATAAGTTTTTTTTTCAAAGTGTTTCTAAAATGTTGCTAGCATAACTCAGACGACAGGTAGTGAATATCTTCCAACCCGAAATGCCATTTGAAAGTTCTTTTTGGAAGGACAAATGCCATGAAATGCCATTTTTGGAGGGATGGGAAAAGGCATTGGAAATAATGAGATTCTGTAGTTTCTATATTGAAGCAATATTTGGTTGTACACAGAGGAACACTGATATAACAATAAAATATTGCCCTGCATGGTGACACATATTTATAATCCCAGCACTGAGGAGACTGAGGAAGGAGGATTGTGTGTTCCATATCATCATAAGCCACATAAACAATTAGCTGTGCACCAGTGGCTCAAATCTGTAATTCTAGCTACTTAGGAGGCTGAGATCTGAGGATGGAGGTTCAAAGCCAGGTAGAAAAGTCCTAGTGAGACTCCTATCTTCAATTAACTACTCAGAAGCCAGCAGTGGTGCTGTGGCTCAAAATTGTAGAGTATTAGCCTTGAGCAAAGGAGCTCAGGGACAATGCTCAGGTCCTGAGTTCTAGCCTCACAAATGATAAAACAAACAAACAATAACACAAACACACACTTGCAAGAACTACTATGGAAAAGGCAAAATAAAAGTTCTGTATCTCCATGAAATGTACAAGACCTCAAAGTCTATTAGGAGTCTAGTACTGTAAATGTCAAACTTGGATAAAATTTTGACTGGCTAATATATTCTTTTTTTTTTCTGATGACAGTAGGGTTTGAATTTAGGGCTTTGTATTTGCTAGGCAGGCATTATACCACTTGAGCCATGCCTATGGCCTATGTAGGTGGTTACATTTTAAAAATTAAGTTACCAGTTAACTGACTAGCAATGATAACTCAGTCTCATCTAGAGAAATCTTATTATGAAGGTCTGCCGCATAGCAAATCATGAAGTGGCAGGAAAGACTTTTGTTGGTGTTATTGTTGGGACTTGAACTCAGGGCCTAGGTGCTGTCCCTGAGTTCTTTTGCTCAAGGCTAGTGCTCTACCACTTTGAGCCACAGCACTATTTCCAGGTTTTTTTTTGGGGGGGGTCTGGTCGTGGGGCCTGAACTCTGGGCCTGGGCGCTGTCCCTCAGCTCTTCAGCTCAAGGCTAGCACTCTACACTTTGAGCCACAGTGCCACTTCTGGCTTTTTTCTTTTTGCTTATGTGGGGCTGAGGAATCGAACCCAGGGCCTCAGGCATGCAAGGCAAGCGCTCTACCACTGAGCCACCTTCCCAGCCCCACTATTTCCAGTTTTATTGGAGATAAAGAGTTTTATGGACTTTCCTGTTCAGCTGGCTTTGAACTGTGATCCTTAGATCTCAAGTCTCCTGACAAGCTAGGTTATAGGTATGAGCCACCAGTATCTGGGAAGAGATGTGTGTGTGTGTGTGTAAAGGTGTTTGACTTCAAAGATTAATGGATATGACAAAAATGATCACAGTGAGTGCTTGCCTTGGGCCATCTACCTATCTATCTACCAAGCCATTTTATGACACGTTTTAACAATACTGGGAACAGGATGATGTTGTCAGTGACAGTGGCTTATTGGCCTTGGTGGTCTGAGGTCTAACCAAAATAATGAGTGCAAGCAAGCTTGCTTATCACACATTGGCTTCTTCTTTGTGGCAGATAGGAATCTTACCAGATCTCCTTGATATTGGCCAGCTGTGTAAAATATGAATCATATAAGACATGAAACATTTTGTGTCATCTTGGTTTAGGGAGGGAAGAATAATGTTACCTAATAACTCTGCCTTATATGCACATTTTGACTTTAGTCTTACTGAAATGACCAGTATTTGCTTAAACAAATGGTCTTACACGGACGAGAGAAAGCCTTAAGGTGTTCAGCATACCAGGATTCCAATCCTGTTTCTTACCATAGTTTTTGGATCTGTGCAGTAGGCTTTATGGTAGCATATGCTAGTGTGCTTTAAAGATTGAAATAGAATTACTTCTCCCCAATCTCGCCTCAGCTTCTTTGCTCTGAAGTCCATACCCATGCCAGGTTGCATGGCTTGAGAGGTATCAGCAAGCTCTATTTACACTCTCCTTAAGCAAACAGTGGCTGCCAAACTCAACTCCAGAATAATAAGGAAGAGAATAAACTCGTTATTATAGAATTCTTCATTTTGGCAATATGAACTGATCCAACAAGCTTGGGAACTTCCAACTCCAAATGGTAAAAAGCTACCTCCAGGTAGACTAGTCTGTTTCAATTCCTAGTGAATTTCTTTTCTATTAATTAAGTAATTGATTGATTATTTTTTTGTGCGGAGACTAGGGCTTGAACTCAGGGCTTGGGCATTGTCCCTTAGCTTTTTTGCTCCAGGCTGACACTTTACCCACTTGAGCCACGGCTCTACTTTTAGCTTTTTAGTGGTTAATTGGAAATAAAGAGTTTCAGAGACTTTTCTACCCAAGTTTGCTTTGAAACCACGATTCTCAGATCTCAGCCTTCTCAGGTGTGAGCTGTCAGTGCCCAACTTCCTAGTGAATTCTTGTGAGCTTATGTTGGGTGTTAATGGCAGGGACTTTTTTTTTTTAATCAGCCAAGGCTGTTCCTGGGGGAAGTGATGCTGTCACAGGCAGTTTATCCATGGAAACTGAGCCATCCCACTAGGTCTAATCAGGAAAAAGAGGTTTGGCTTGAGGCCTATACATTGCTGGCGAAGAACTGAAGGTTTCAGGCTGCTAAATGTGTGCTGGGGCATGGTGTCCCTTTTCTCTGTTTTACAATAGTCAGGGTCACCAGTGGAACTAAATGTCCTGTGTCATGTTTGTCCTCATGAATCACTACGTTAGCACTGCACTAGCCCAGGCTATTTTTTTTTCCCATAGAGCAATGAGTCTAAATAAAATGAAGGGGAGCAGAAAACTGCTTGAGGCTGCAGTGTTAATTGTCCCCAATGGGACTTCCCAGTCTTTATTGAAAAGACCATGAGTCTGAGGAATCTGGCAGACATGGATTAGAATAAAAGTTGTTTAATGAATGATAGCTGCTATTTAGAAAGGAAACAAATTATTATTATTATTATTTGAACTCAAGTCTCATGCTTGCTAGGCAGGAATTGTACCACCTGAACCATGGCTTCAGCCCTAAATTAACTTTTCAACAGTTTTAGACACTTTTTTTTTTGGTCTTGAGGCTTGAACTCTAGGCCTAGGCACCGTCATTGAGCTCCTCTTGCTTAAGACTAGCCCTCTACCACTTGCGCCACAGTGTCACTTCTGGCTTTTTTTGAGTAGTTTATTGGAGATAAGAGTCTCATGGAATTTCCTGACCTGCTTCGAACTGCGACTCTCAGCCTCCTGAGTAGCTAGGATTACAGGGATGAGTCACTGGTGCCCAGATCTTTTTTATGCCAGTATTACTGCCTGAACTCAGGAGCTAGACCCTGTCCCCGAGCTTCTTTTGCTCAAGGCTAGTCATTTTATGTTTTGTGTATCTTTGTGTGTGTGTGTGTGTGTGTGTGTGTGTGTTTGTGTGTGGGCGTGCACCTGCCCATGTATGCAGGTATTGGGACTTGAACTCAGGGACTCATATTCTTGCTTGGCTTTTTCCTTCAAGGCTAGTGCTTAACCACTGGAGCTAATGTCCACACATAGCTTTCATTTTTCTTTTCTTTTTTTTTTTTTTGCCAGTTGTGGGGCCTGAACTCTGGGCCCTGGGCGCTGTCCCTCAGCTCTTTACCTCAAGGCTAGCGCTCTACCACTTGAGCCACAGCGCCACTTCCAGCTTTTTCTACTTATGTGGTGCTGAGGAATCGAACCCAGGGCCTCATGCATGCAAGGCAAGCGCTCTACCACTGAGCCACTTTCCCAGCCCCCACACATAGCTTTCTTAATTGGAAATAAGTCTCAGACTTTCCCTCCCAAGCTGGCTTCAAATTGTGATCCTTAGATCTCAGCCTCCTGAATAGTTAGGATTATAGGCATAAGCCACCAACTCCCCATTTTTGTTTTAGTTTTATAAAAATGCAGCATACCCAAACACTGTGAATCAGGACTTGAACTCATGGTCTGACCCTTTCACTCATAGGCTAGGGCCCTTACTACCTGAGCCAAACCTCCAGCCCCTATCATACTTTTGTCCTATAAGTATGGTGGCTCAGGCCTTAGCTACTCAGGAGGCTGAGATCTGAGGATTGGGGTTCCAAAGTGAGACTCTAATCTCCAATAACCACAAAAAAACTGAACGTCATGCTTTGACGCAAAGTGGTAGTGCTAGCCTTGAGCAAAAGAGCTCAGGGATAGAGCCCAAACCCTGAGTTCAAGCCCCATGACAAGCAAATAAACAAACAAACAAATATTTGTTTTTCGAACTCATCTTTGTTATTGTATGATAATATATTTTGGGGTTGCAAAATATTCTGTTGTTTAAACATTTCATAATTTTAAAATTCATTCTCCTGTTGATGCACTTTTTTGCTGTTTCAAATAATGCTGCTTTAGCACCATTGAATCTGTCTCCTGATAAGAAGGTACAGATTTCTCAAAGATGGAAACCCAGAGGGGTCATGGCCTGTGGGGAGATTCACTTTTCAATGGCTTACAGATTTTGAGGTTCTGTGAAGGTTCTTAGTCACTCTTCCTCACCCCAAATTGACTTGTTGATACTTGCTCTCCAAATGAATGGTGTAAATTGATGGAGTTCTTAGGAGGTGATTGGTGCCCTTACAAAAAAAAGATGCCTAAAGAAGCCCGTTCTTTTTTGTGAGGATTATAGAAAGCCATTGCTCATGAGGAATGGGCTTCCCTTGATGCCCAATCTCCTGGTGCCTTGGACTGCCCAGATTTCAGATTAGGAGCAAATAAGTTTCTGTTGTTTGTAAGTTACCTAGTTCTAGAGGTTTTTTTTTTTTTTTTTTTTTTTTGCATAGCCCTGGGGTTTGAACTCAGGCCCTGGGCACTGTCCCTGATCTTCTTTTGCTCAAATCTAGCACTCTACCACTTGAGCCACAGCGCTTCGGCCTTTTTCTGTTTATGTGGTACTGAGGAATCAAACTCAGGGCTTCATGCATGCTAGGCAAGCACTCTACTACTAAGCCACCTTCCCAGCCCTCTAAGGTATTTTGTTACTGCAGTTTGAAACAGACTAAGAAGGTCCCTTTAGCCCCAGACTTACAAAGGGTGGTTTCTTATGAAGGACCACTTTCCCTTCATAGGAAGTGCCATTTCTTTGAGCTCCTGAAGCTCATGTTTACTTGGGATTTATAGCTCTCTTCAGGCTCAGTGACTGGTCATTTGATGCATCCCAGGTTGGATTTCCCCCATCCCCTGCCAGAAGTTGGAGAAAGTAGCTGGGCACCAGTGGCTCACACCTGTAATCCTCGCTACTCAGGAGATTGAGATCTGAGGATCAAGGTTTGAAGCTAGCCTGGAAAGGATAGTCCATGAGACTCTCCCTCCATCTTTTTTGGTTACTTTTAAAAAGGCTTATTATTATTAAGTAGCTGTATGAAGAAGTTATAGTTCCATAGATCAGATTATGAGTACATTTCATCTTTATCAATGTCACCCCTTCCATTGTTCTTCCCCATTTCCGTCTCCCCTCCCTATCCTCAACTTATGTAGTTCAATTTTGACATAATGTATGTTGAATGTAATGACTACATTTGCTCACCCTCCCTCCCTCCATTTGTGTGCCTCCCATATTTTTGTTTTTTTTTTGGGTCCGGTCATGGGGCCTGAACTCTGGGTTTTGGGCGCTGTCCCTCAGCTCTTCAGCTCAAGGCTAGCACTCTACCACTTGAGCCACAGCGCCACTTCTGGCTTTTTTCTTTTTGCTTATGTGGTGCTGAGGAATAGAACCCAGGGCCTCATGCATGCAAGGCAAGCACTCTGTCACTGAGCCACCTTCCCAGCCCGTGTGCCTCCCATATTGTCTTCCCAACATGTCTCTGCTTCTTGGTATTCATTTTCTATCTCCAGTTAACCAGCAAATAACCCAAGTAGACAGAGGAGTGGCTCAAATGGTAAAGCAACAGCCTTGAGTGGAAAAGCCAATGGAGAGCATGAGGCCCTACAAGCTCCAGTACTGGCCTACCACAGTGTGTGTGTGTGTGTGTGCGCGCGCGTATGTGCACACAATTCCTACAAATGCATTGTGTAACTCAGTTGATGCAGAGAAGCTCTCCATCGATTGTGTTTTCATCATTGTAAATTCATTGATCTGCCAAGTGTTTTCCTGCTCTTCATTTTGTGATAATCTGCCTTCCAAAAAGCAAATGTGTATTCCCAAAGCAAGGTAGGAAGGATTGTACTTAATTGAAATGATAAAGTGAAAATATGACCTTTGTTCCAAGGCAGCATGTCTTTAGCAGATGTGTGAAAAATGAAATATCCACCTTCTAGTACACAATTCCACACATCCTGTACACATGCGTGGGTTTTTCTCAGTGGTAGTCTCCTTGGAACCACATAATGTGGACACCAAGGATTTTGAAAAGTGAAAGCCTCTATTGCGGTGGGTAGGTAAATATGGTCAAAGTACTTGTTATGCATTTGTAAAAATAGAAGGATGAAACCTGTAGAAATCGTTTTAGAAGGGGGAAAAAGAGAGTTGGAGGTGTGCCTCAGGTCAGGGAGTGACAACCAATGAGTAAAAGCAAGTGTCAGATAAGAAGTTTAAGTCCTACCCTTAGGGGGCGGGGGAGAAGGGGGAAGAAGGATGAAGGAAAGCCATGGAGAAGGTTAAGTTTGACTGGGGTCAAATGTCATAATAAATCCCCCTTGTCCAACACATATATGCTAATGAAGCTGAGGGCTAGTGATTCACACTTGTAATCCTAGCTACTCAGGAGGCTGAGGTTTGAGGATCTTGGTTTGAAGCCAGCCTGGGCAGACAAATCCCTAAGATTTTTTTTTGTCGGTCGTGGGGCTTGAACTCTGGGCCTGGGCCGCTGTCCCTCAGCTCTTCAACTCAAGGTGAGCGCTCTACCACTTGAGCTACAGCGCCACTTCCTAAGATTTTTATGTCCAGTTTACCAGCAAAATGTTTGAAGTGGAGGTATGATTCAAGTGTTAGAATGCCAGCCTGGAGCAGAAAAACCAAGCAAGAATAAGAGGTCCTGAGTTCAAGTACCATACACCAAAGAAAAAAAGAGAAGTTAATGGAAAAAAATAATGAAATACATTTCCTCTTAGCTCTACAAACATCCAAAAGCCAATTTCTGTCAACACTTCAACATATATATTCTTATATATTCTTTTTGAAATGTTCTGCCTGTCTTCTTGGTCTTGCTTACTCAGCTGGCACTCTAGCACTTGAGCCACATCTCCAGCCTTTGCTGATTATTTTGGAGAATTCTGTGTAGGCTAGCTTTGAATTGTGATCCTCAGATCTCAACCTTATAGCTGTGAGCCACTGACACTGCTAGGCCTGTCTTTTTTTTTCTTTTAATTTTCCATACAAATCATACCAGAACGTTTGCTCTGTTCTGTATTTTACTGTTTTCATTACAATAGCTCTGCTTTTTAAGTTTTAACAACTAAATCATGATTTTTTCTAGAAAGTATGTGTATATCAATATCAAAACAGAAGCTTTGTGTGTGTGTGTGTGTGTGTGTGTTGGTCCTTGGGCTTGAACTCAGGGCCCCGGCACTGTCCCTGAGCTTTTATGCTCAAGGCTACCACTCTACCACTTGAGCCACCGCTCCACTTCCTGATTTTTGGTGGTTAATTGGAGATGAGTCTCACAAACTTCCTGCCTAAGCTGGCTTTAACTATGATCCTCAGTTCTCAACCTCCTGAGTAGCTAGGATTACAGGCATGAGCCACTGGCACTGAGCTAGCTTTTTTGATCAAAGCCAGTACTCTACCACTTGAGCCACTTCTCCAGTTCCAGCTTTTTGCTGGCCAGTTGGAGTTGAGTCTCTCAAAGCTGTCTATGGGGCTGACATGGACTTTCTTCTCAGCTCTCAGCCGCTGTGTAACTAGGATTACAAGTGTGAGCCACTGGTATCCAGTGCATGGACTTCTAAAGTCATCATTAGCATTCTTTGTGTGCTAAGCTGAGGGGCTCAGGAAAACCCTTTAACTAAGTAACCCGGGAATTACTGAGACACAGTAGGCTCTGTTGAAGGGCCTTTTCTTGGCTTTATCAGGATGCCACTTTATCCAAATAAGGACAGACAGGCAGTACATAATTCAGCCAAGTTTTTGGCAAACACGTTAGGCAAACATGTAGGTTTTGCTCAGTCTGTGTTGTTCCTCTAAGCTGTTCACCGTTTTTCTTTCTTAAGCACTTCTTTAATGTTGTAACAGAGTTGAAAGATAATTATAGTTAGTGCTTGACAGCTGCTAGGCAAAGTGTATTTTTCACACTTCTTAGGTTCTCTACTTTTAAAATTCCTTTAAGTTTCAGAAGCCTAATATAAGGTTATCACATATTTTTTAATCTTCAACTTATCATGTAGCATCAAAGACATTTTCAGAAAGACCAATTAAATTTATTCATCATGAAAACAAGTAGACTGAGTTTCACAGGCATACAAAATGGGTTTCTAAATCTATATCTTACTGCTAACATGAAGTAAAATGGAAAAAATAAAAAAGGGATCTTCATCGTACTAATTCTACCTGCTAATTGGAGCATCTTCTTACTGAATGCAAAACAAATTTTAAAAAGCGATTTTTAGCTAGTTGGTGTGTTTCTAGCCACTGGAGAATCACAGTAAAAGGCTAGCAAGGGCAAAAACTTAGTGAGACCCATCCCCCATCTCAACTAATAACAACCTGGTCTTTGTGACAGGTGACAGCCCCTGTTAGCTTAGTCATGTAGAAAACATAAATAGGAGGATCAAGGTCCAGCCAGCTCAGAGGGGGAAAAGTGAGCTTACTTGAAAATAATGAAAGCGAAAGGACTAAGGATATGGCTAAAATGGTAGAGTGCCTGTCTCAATAGGCATAAGGTCTTTATTTCAAACCTAATATAACACACACACACCCTAGACTTGACCACAAAGCTAAGGACAGCTCCCAGGAGCTTGAATTTAGGAACGCCTAGAGTTTAAGCCCCACTATCAAGCCTCCCCAACCCCCCCAAAACCCCAAACAATGAATGAATTCTCTTACAGTTGTGAGTGTTAGAAGTTAAAAATGAAAGTGCTACAGGGGGCTGTGTTCTCCGACCTGGCCTTCTGTGTTCTGCTGTGGTGCAGATACTCCATTGACTACTTCTAGCTTCTGGCAGGTGCCAGCCATCCTGATGTTCTTGGCTGTTGTTGTATCTGTCCAGCAGCCGCTCCTATCATCCTATCCTCCCATATTTTTAAAATTTTATTTATTTATTTTTATTAATAGGTTTTTTTATTGTGAAAATACAGAGGGGTTACAATTATATGGGCAAGGTAATGAGTACATTTCTTATCAATCATTGTTGCCTCCTCCTTTGTTTCCCCTTTCCATCCCTGCCCTCCCATCCCCACCCCCACTATTGTGTCCTTCTTGTGTGTCTCTCTAGAATCTTCAAATGGCTTAAGGACACCAACCCTTGGATTTAGGGTCTTTCCTAATATGACTGCACCTTAACTATTTATATCAACAAAAATGCTGTTTCTAAGGTTACATTTTGAGGTTCAAGGTGGGCATGAACTTTGGATGGAAATACAACTGAACTCACTTTAGCAGTATAAGGCATACACTTGTTATTGCTGAGATTGTAATGGTTATTAAGTGCCAAAATACAAATGAGCAGAGAAGAATAATTTGTGTGGGCTGGAGTGGCTAAGGAGAGATTCATACACAAAGTAAGGACTAGACAAGAGCTGAATTAGATAAGAACTGGAAAAAAAACAGAACTGAAGATCTAGGAGAGTCTATCAAATGAGGTGGAGAATGTATCAATATACATTTGTGTGTGCTTGTGTATGTGTGTGTGTGTGTGAGAGAGAGAGAAAGAGAGAGAGAGAGAGAGGGAGAGAGGGAGGGAGAGAGAAGGAGGGAAAGAGAGAGAGAGAGAGAAAGAGAGGAAGAGGGAGAGAGAGAGTGTCCTGGGGCTTGAACTCAGAGCCTGAGAGCTGTCCCAAGACTATCCTCAAGACTGGTGTTCTACCACTTGAGCCATAGCTTCACTTCCAGCTTCTTGGTGGTTAATTGGAGATAAGAGTCTCCCAGACTTTCCTACCAGGTCTGGCTTTGGACTGAAATCTTCAGATCTTGGCCTCCTGAGTAGCTAGTGCCTAGTTTACTATATATTTGTGTGTGTGTGTGTGTGTCTGTGTTATATGTGTACCAATCTCAGGACTTGAACTTAAGACCTTGTGATCTTGCTTGGCTTCCCTCACTTGCCAAGGTTTGTGCTCCTTGACTCTAGTTATACCTTCACTTCTGCTTTTGGCTGGCTAATTGGAGATAAGAATCTTATGGACTCTTCCCCAGCTCGCTTCAAACTGCAGTCCTCAGATCTCGGCCTCATGAGTAGTTAGGGTGACAGGCGTGAGCCACTGGTGCCCAGCTCAATAAATGTTTTTCCTTAATGCCAGGGCTTGACTTGACTCCCAGGATCTCCCCCCATCACTTGAGCCATGCCATCAATCAGCTCTTTTGTTTGTATTTTGTTTTTGAGATAGGATCTTGCTACCTCTGCCTGCGTTGGCCTCAAACTCTCTATCCTCCTGTTTCAGACTCCCAAATACCCAGCTTCAATAGAATAACAATGAAATTACTAATCTTGTAAAATCATCCATTGGAAAGTAAGAACTCCCTCAAGGCCTGCATGCTGTCCCTGAGCTGCTTGTGCTCAAGGCTAGCACCCTACCACTTGAGCCACAGCTCCACTTCCGGCTTCGCTGGTAGTTTTAGTGGAGATAAGAGTCTCACAGACTTTCATGCTCAGGCTGGCTTTGAACTGCAGTCCTCACTCATACCTCAGCCTCCTGAGTAGTGAAGATTATAAGACAGGAGTCTCCGGTGTGATGCCTGGCTAAATTATAATCTTTTTTTTCTGAATGGAATTTGGAGGTTGTAGAAATGGAATTGGTCATTTTTTTTTCAAATCAGTTTAATTACTATCTGCAAACCATTATAGCACTTGGTGTGGCTCAGAGTAGGAGGAGAAAGACTAGCACGCTGATTCATCAGTAGAGATGAAATCAAGAAGCGGCAAGATTTGTCCTGTTTTCTCCTGTGTCTGCCAAAAAAGCAGAAGAATCCTCTAGGCCTTCCTGAACATTAGAGAGCATTGGCTTCCTGCCTTCATTTCTCCCTCCAAATTTTACTCTTGGATCTAAGCCATTTCTACTCTGACAAAGCCCGAGGTGTTAATGTACACCGGGAATACAGTAATAGTCTGCTGTTGTAGTGGCTGAGCACAGTTTTGGGGTGTAGGGAGTTGGTAGTGTCTGGCAGTGGGTGGGAAGTGACTCCAACCAAGAGAAGCTTTTTTTTTTAAACCAATTTTTCTTTTCTTTTTTTTTTTTAATGCCACTCCAGGCTTGAACTCAGGGCCTGAGTGAATGCTGTCCCTGAGCTCTTTTGCTCAAGGCTAGTTGTGTTCTACCACTTGAGCCACAGTTCTACTTCTGGTTTTTTTTTTTTTTTTTGAGTAGTTTACTGGAGAGCAGAGTCCCATTTCCTGATTGTACTGGCTTCGAACTGCGACCTTCAGATCTCATACTGCTGAGTAACTAAGATTACATGAAGCACCTGTACCTGGCCTCTCTTACCAATCTTTATACCAGCCAATTTCAGAAGCCAGAAAAGAAGATGAACTTCAGCTAGTGGCTTACATTTGAGCAGCCTAGTTACAAATCCTCATCCAAAAGTCCAGCCTTTCTTTTGCCCAGTGGATGATATTATAACTTGCCAACAGAAACACGAAAAGCTGTATAGTGGCACTGTCCCCTTTTGTGTCAGATTTTATTTTCCAAAGCTCACACTTGTAATCCTAGCTACTCAGGCGGCTAAGATATGAGGACTGAGGCTTGAGCAGGAATGTCTATGAGACTCTCATCTCTAGTTAACCACCAAAAAAAAAAAAAGCCAAAAGTGGAGCTGTGGTTCAAGTGGTAGAATGCTAGCCTTGAGTAAAAATGCTTAGAGACAAAGCCCAGGTCCTGAGTTCAAGCCCCAGGACTGGCACAGCTGTGAGGTCCTGCATTGGGTCTCTCACCAACTCTTGACCTTATAGGGCCCCAGTCTCCATTGGCTGGTGTCAGGCTGCCACCAAGACCCCCAAGAATTAAAATAGCTTCCTTCAAAACCTGCTTTTAAGCCTGGGACTAAAGGTTTGTGTGTAACTCTTAGCTACTCAGGAAGCTGAGATGTGAGGATTGTGGTTCAAAGCCAGCCTAGAAGAAAAGTCTATAAGACTCTTATTTCCAATTAACCACCCAAAACAGGGAAGTGGCTCAAGTGATAGAACACCATCCTTGAGTAACTAGGCCCTGAGTTCAAGCTTTAGTACTGGCACAAAATCCCAACCAACCAACACATAAAAAACATAAGCCACCCTGCTGTTACTCCAGCAAAGTCCTGGCCATCTGTGAGACACAAAGTAAGCCTCTCCCAAGTGAACGGCTACCGCCTTTGCCGGTATCCTGTGGGTTTATAAGATAAGACAGAAATGACTGTTCATCGGCGGTGCACCTGCTGTCCCTGTCACTTCTTTCTGGCTGTGTCAATGACACTCTATGGAGCCCAGTCAGTTCCTCCTCCTTAACATTAAACATTTGAAGCTTTCTGACAGCTTTCAAAGCCTCCCACTTGTCTGTATCCTAAGAGGACAGCCAGTTCCCTTCTATTGCTGGAAAAGCTGAAGCGCAACTGCAGAGTTCTTTGATAGGAGACTTCTGGCAGCGGGGTGGGAGTGGGGTGGGGTGGGTTAGAGGGGTTTCCCTTCATTTCCAGCAAAGGAAAGAACCTTGAAGAGGTTCACACTTAAGTACTTTCCTTCAGGTACTTCTCTCTTCCCTCTTCCTTCCTCCCTCCTCTCTCCCCCTCCCCTCTCTCTCCAATCCCTTTAAAAAATAATGGGGGAACATGGTGTCCCCAGTGCTCACATCTGTAATCCTAGCTACCTAGAAGGCTGAGATCCAAGGATGGAGGTTCAAAGCCATCCCTGGGCAAGAAAGTCTGTGACTTTTATCTGTGTGTGTGTGTGTGTGTGTGTGTGTGATTTATTTTATTTATTTATATTTTTTTTGGGTCCAGTTGTGGGGCCTGAACTCTGGGCCTGGGTGCTGTCCCTCAGCTCTTCAGCTCAAGGCTAGCGCTCTACCACTTGAGCCACAGCACCACTTCTGGCTTTTTTCTTTTTGGTGCTGAGGAATCGAACCCAGGGCCTCATGCATGCAAGGCAAGCGCTCTATCATTGAGCCACCTTCCCAGCCCTGTGACTTTTATCTTTAACTAGCAAAAAGCCAAATGTGTAGTTGTGGTTCAAGTGGAAGAGTGCAAGCTTTGAGCTAAAAAGCTCAAAGACAGTGCCCAGGCCCTGAGGACTGGCACACGTACACGCGCACGTACACACACACACACACACACACACACACAAATAAAATAAAATGAGGGAGCTGGAAGCGTTTAATTGAAGATGAGAGTCATTGGTGCCTAGCTATTTTTAAAAACATTTTATCCAAAAATTCATTCTCATTTCATGACATAGGCTCCGTTGTATCTTCCAAAAAAGTCCTATGGGCCACTGAGTAGCCCAGAGCACTCCAGGGCCTTAGAATGTATTCATGTTTAGAAACAGGATCTTCACAAATGGCAGCAAGTTAAAATGAAGATCACAGGGCAGAATCTTATCTACTGTGACACCAGTGTCCTTAAGAAGGGAGAAGTGTAAACACAGAGACCCTCATCCAGGGAAAATGTCATATGAAGATAGGAACCAAATGGCAATAAATCAAGGGTGAAGGAGAAACATGGGACAGTCCTTTCTCAGAATCCACCCTGCTGACTTGTGATTTCAGCCTTCTAGCGTCCAGAGCTGGGAGATGATATATTTTTGTGGTTTAAGGCCACCTAGTTTGTAGAGATTTGTCACAATAGCCCTGACAATTGACCACAGCCCCTGAGAAGAGGGGAGAGATGGCTTTTTTAAAAATTCATCTTGTCTGGGACTTGAACTCAGGCCCTGGGTGATGTCTTGTAGCTTTTTCACTCAAGGCTAGCACTCGACCACTTTGAGCTGCAGCTCTACTTAAGTTTTTCTGGTGGTTCATTGGAGATAAGAGTCTCATGGACTAGCTTCGGATCACAAGCCTCAGATCTCAGCCCCCTAAGTAGCTAGGATTACAGGCATGAGTCACTGGTGCCTAGCTTTCATACATCTCTTTATTGTTTGACTTCGTGTATGTGTGAGGATGGAACCCAGGACTCAGGACCTCACAACATGCTAGACAAGTTCTATGAATGAGCTACATCCTTGCCCTTTGAACTCCCTTTTGTGTGTGTGTGTGTGTGTGTTTGTGTGTGTGTTTGTCAGGACTGGGGCTTGAACTCAGGGCCTCTTGCTCTTGCTCAGCTCTTTTTCTCACAGCTGGTACTCTACCGCTTGAGCTGTACCTCCTGGCTTTTTGCTAGTTAATTGGAAATAAGAGCCTCTCAGATTTGTCTTCCTGGGCTGGCTTTGAGCTATGATATCAGTTTCTGAATAGCCAGGATTATAGACATGAGCCATTGGTGCCTGGTCCTTGAACTTTGTATAAGTATGCTTATAACTAAAACAAAATAATTATAGATATAATTACACAAAATAAGCTAAGAAGAGTGTTTTCTTTTATCTTTGGGTATGTTTAGTTTTTATTGTTATTATTGTGGTGAACTCAGGGTTTCATGTATTGTAGGCAAGCACTCTACCTCAGAGCTGCACAAGAGCCCTATTTATATCTTTTGTGCTGGTCCTGGCCTTGAACTCAGGAACTGGGCACAGTCCCTAAGCTTTTGTGCTCAATGTTAGCACTCTACCACTTGAACCACAGCTCCACTTCCAGTTTGGTAATTAATTGGAGATAAGAATCTCATGGACTTTTCTGCCCAGGCTGGCTTCAAACTGCAATCCTCAGATCTTAGCATTCTGAATAGCTAGGATTATAGGTGTGAGCTACCGGCACCCAGTCTGCCTGCCTGCCTGCCTGCCTTTCTCCTTCCTTCCTTCTTTCCTTCCTTCTCTGTGTAGCTCAGGATGACTCAAAATCCTGCTTCTTTTTCCTAACTGTGGCTGTGATTATAGTTGTATACTACTATACCTGACTCGATCTTTATGTTTCAACAGATCATATTCCCATATGATAATAAGCCCAAAACATTTAAAGAGGACATAAGAAAGTCCGACTCTTCTGATTTCTTATCTGTGTCTAGAATAAAGATCACATTCGATAGGGCACAGGCAGATTAGGTTCTAGCTTCGTGTGACAGTGAATGTCAACCTGTGGGAATTTTTCTGAACCACCAACCCAACCTACTCCCAGTTCTTGGCCCCGGGCCATGGCTGAACCTGTTCAAGCAGAAGCCAGGCTTCCATTTGCCCTTGAGATCAGTTGGCTAAAGGATTTTTGCCATCTTCCTTATGACTCTCTACCCAGTCTTCTCCAGCCTCCTGGAGACTGCAGGAGGCTGGGCCACATCTCAGTTGTTCACACTAAACATTGCTGAGGAGACTATTCCAGAGAGTGGCCTGGGGTATTTATTCTGAACTTCTTTTAGAAACACAAAACAAACATCCACAGGTACTGCAGTTGCCAGTAATTTTTTTGGGGGGTGGGGTAGGGGGGAAATACAGGAGTTGAACTTGGCCTCAACCACTTGAGACAGACTCCAACCCTTTCCTTCCTTCCTTTTTTTTTTTTTTTTGTTTTTTGCTTTTGTTAAGATATGGTCTTGCCAGGTGCTGGTGGCTCATACCCGTAATCCTAGCTACTCAGGGGGCTGAGATCTGAGGATTGAGGTTCAAAGCCAGCCCAGGCAGGGAAGTCTGTGAGACTTTTTTTCCATATATTTTTTTATTGTAAAAATACTGTACAAAGGGGTTACAGTTACATGAGTAGGGTAATGCGTACATTTCCTATCAAGCATTGTTACTCCCTTTGTTTTTCCCCTACCATCCCTTCCCTCCTTACCTCCCCAGCTCCTCCCCCCACAAATTGTAAAGTTCATTTTCAACATAGTGTCTTGTACATTTCATTGTTATAATGGGCCAATCTGTATCCTTATTTAAGCATTTTGTTATATCCCTTCCCCTCCCCAAATTGTATCTAGGAGACTCTTATTTCCAATTAACTACCAGAACCAGAAGTGGCGCTGTGGCTGGCTCAAGTGATAGAGTGCTTGCCTTGAGCTGAAGAGCTCAAGGGCAACGAGTGTTTAAACCCCACGACCACCCTCCCCCCCTCCCCCGGCCAAAAAAAGATATGTCTCACACTTTTTTTTTGTACCAGTCCTAGGGCTTGAACTCAGTGCTTGGGTGCTGTCCCTGAGCTTTTTCGCTCAAGACTAGTGCCCTACCACTTGAGCCAGAGCTTTACTTCTGGCTATTTGATGGTTAATTGGAGATGAGCCTGGGCTTTCCTGCCCAGGCTGGCTTTGAACTGTGATCCCCACATCTCAGTCTCCTGAGTAGCTAGGATTGTAGGCATGAGCCAGTGGTGCCAGGCTAGTCACACACTTTTGCATGAGCCAGCTGTGTGTGTGCATGCGTGCGTGTGTGTGTTTGTGTGTGTGTGTGTGTGTGTATTTAAGACAGGGTCTTGCTATGTAGCTCAGGCTGGCCTGGAATTTATGCTCGTGCTGCCTGAGCCTCCCAAGTAGTGGGATTACAGGCATGTGTAACATGCTTGTTTTTATTTTATTTTTTTGGGGGTCCGGTCGTGGGCCTGAACTCTGGGCCTGGGCACTGTCCCTCAGCTCTTCAGCTCAAGGCTAACGCTCTACCACTTGAGCCACAGCGCCACTTCCGGCTTTTTTCTTTTTGCTTATGTGGTGCTAGGGAATCGAACCCAGGGCTTCATGCATGCAAGGCAAGCGCTCTACCACTGAGCCACCTTCCCAGCCCAGTGTTTTTATTTTATAGAATACCAGACATCTCTTTAGCTTCTCTAGTTTGGAGCACTCACACATGACAGATGCACCCACAGCTGGCAAGAATCCTCTGTAAAATAAATATGAGATGCTGCCTCTGTCACACTCCCACTGTATGCAGGCAAGAACTCCCTGATTTCCAATTTTCCCTTTAAAGGACATTTTCCCTGGGAGGCTAAGAAACACAAGGCATTGTGAGCACGGGTCAGCTCCTACCCTACATGCTATGTGCTGCTCCAGCCTTCTTTCCATTTTCCCAACTCAGGAAATCCTGTAGTAGAATCATCTCTCTCTAAGGGACACATACATTTTAGGGGGTATGCTGGTACTGGAGCTTGAACTCAGGGCCCCACATTTTAGATAGTCTTTTTTGCTCAAGTCTGGTGCTCTACCTCTTGAGTCACATCTCCACTTTCAGCTTTTTGCTGATTAATTGGAGATAAGAGTCTCACAAACTTTGCCCAGCTTTAAACCAAGGTCTGTAGATCTCAACCTACTGAGTAGCTAGGATTACAGATGTGAGCCACGGGGAAGCCCAACTTGCTTTGCATTTAGATTAGGTCTGGCAGTGGCCCTTAGGTGGGTTGAGCAGATTGGCAAGGTGGGTCTGGGCAGGAAATCACTGCATTTGACCCCATTGATAGCGGTGTGGATGGAGATTGGTGGACTTACACCATAGATATCTTAGAGGTAGGAGGTAAGTTTTAGTGCCTACAAGAGAGGTGTCAAGAACAGGAGGAGGTTACCAAAGACTGTATTTTCAATAACGGAGTAGCACTATGACTTGTGTGGTATTTTATTATGGTGCTGGAGCTTGAGCTCAGGGCCTTATGAATCCTAGGCAAGCAATTTCCACTGAGCCATCCCCTCCCCTCAGCCCAGGAACTGCATTTAAATGCTGATTCTGAGGTGATGTGCCATGCTCCATAAGCATTTAGAGGTAAAGGGTGGGCATGGTTGGTCCTTGTGATGCCCACCTGTAATCCCAGCACTTGGGAGCCTGAGGCAAGAGGATCTTGAGTTTGAGGCTATCTTGAGCTACATCCTGAGACACTCTCACAAAAAGGAAAAGATTCTAGTCAAGATAGATAAGTTTTAAAAACCTAGATCTCAGGCTAGGAATGTGGCTTAGTGGTAGGGTAGAGTGCTTGCCTAGTATGCAAGAAACCCTGGATTCGATTCCTCAGTACCACATAAACAGAAAAAGCCAGAAGTGGCGCTGTGGCTCAATTGGTATAGTGCTAGGTTTGAGCAAAAGAAGCTCAGGCACAGTGCCCAGGCCCTGAGTTTAAGCCCCAGGATTGGGGGAAAAAATTCTAGGTCTCATTGCAGAAGCAATGTGTCACATAATGTCACCTCTGCTGAATTGATCTTAGTAATTCCCAGCCCACCCCTATTTGAGACCTTGAGAATTACAGATGTGAGCTACTCAGCTAGACACTACTATCCTAAGGGAGGAATGTGAAAGAATTGAGAGCCATTCTGGGTGAAGAAGTAGGTGCCAACACAAATGCAAAGGCAGCCCTTGGGGCCTGGAGGACAGGCAGCCATCAAATAAACTCAAATGTGGCCCAATTAAAAGTAACATCAAGCTGGGTGCTGGTGGCTCATGCCTGTAATCCTAGCTACTCAAGAGGCTGAGATCTGAGGATCCTAGTTTAAAGCCAGCCCTGCAGGAAAGTCTGTGAGATTCTTAGCTCCAATTAACCACTTGAAAACTAGAAGTGGAGCTGTGGCTCAAAGTGGTAGAGCACTAGCCTTGAGCAAAAAGAGTTCAGGGACAATCCCCAGGCCTTGATTTAAAACCCCATGACCACCACCAACAACAACAAAAATGTAAACAATGTAAACAATGGACTCTGGATAGTGCTGCTACATCAACCTTAACCAGTACACACTGTGGTGGGGAGATGATATTAATGATGGAAGATTATGAGAAGAGAAAGAAGGGTATGCGAGAAACTTGTCTGTTATATTTTTTCTCTCTCTGTGTGTGTGTGTTGGTACTGAAACTTGAACTCAAGGCCAGGAGTTGTCCCTTAGCTTTTTTGCTCAAAGCTGGCCTTCTACTACTTGAGTCTCAGCTCTACTTCTGTCTTTTTGGTGGTTCACTGGAGATTCGAATCTCATGGACTTTCCTGCCCAGGCTGGCTTTGAACCCTGATCCTCAAATCTCAGCTTCCACAGTAGCTAGGAATACAAATGTGAGCTGTTACCTCCCAACCTTATCATCATCATCATCATCATTACTTTAAAGCTAGAGTACTTGAACACTCAAGCTCTCAGGGGCCTAGAGATACCAGTTTGTGAAACATTGTTCTAGGTGACAGCTAGGTCTATTGGCACTAGTGGAGTTACAGAATCTTGGTTCTCTAAAGTAGAATCCATTCTCTGGGTTCAAGTTCTCCATCCCAAACATTTCACACATGCACACAGGCTCTGGCCCTGGCGTAAGCCTCATTGGCCTGGTTTGGACTTGTATGATTCAAAGCGCAGGTAACAACAATTTGATGGGACATGTCAGTCTCACTACAAAGCAAGAGAAGCACAGCTTTGAGTTGCCTTGTATAAACTGTGCTCTGTTCTCTGCCCTGTCAGAAAAGGGGTGGCAACTTCTAAAGGGACATTTTGTTTCTTGGCAACAAAGCCTTTTCAATCCTGCTGATATTTACAACCATGACTGAAAGATCCTCGCACCTGATGCTCTGGCCAGTTCCTGGGTGTCATCACTGGCAGCAGCCAGGCTTTGTCTCAGAGAGATTAATCCTGCAGAGTTGCTGGGGAGAAAAAGCAGGCAAGTGACAGATGTTGTTGCATATGGATGAGAAGGCAGGGATTAGAAAAGAGGGAGAGCCAGGGCAAGGCCGCACACATCAAGTGGGAGACCCAGGAGGACCTCATGTATTATATCCTAATATAAAACAATATGTTATATAATATGACTTGCTTCTTCTTCTTCTTCTTCATCATCATCATCATCATCTTTTTTCTTTCATTAGTAGTAAGTTGGGAATGTTGACAAGCCCCCTTTCTCTAGACCTTGTTTTCTTAGGCAGAAAAAGGAAAGAATGCGTTGGTGGACTGCCCCCATGAATCCTCTTCAGGCAGTAGCTAGCTTTTTTTTTTCTTTCTGGTGGTAGTACTGGGATTTGAACTCAGGACTTCACACTTGATTCCCAAGTGCTCTATGACCTGAGCTATGCCCCTTGCCCTTTTTCAGTTTTAGTTACCTTTCAGATAGGGCCTTTTGCCACCCTCCTCCATCTTTCTTTCTTTGACTCCTTTATAGTTGAGACCACAGGTATGTACCACCATGCTCAGCTTGTTTTTGAGATAGGAATCTTGCTAACTTTTACCTGAACTGGCCTGGACAAAATATTCTCCTATGTATCTGTATTTTCCTTGTAGCTGGGATAACAGGCTGAGCCATCATGCCTAGCTTTTCTTTTTCTAAACCATCCTACAAAGATATATATATATATATATGTGTGTGTGTGTGTGTGTGTGTGTATCTTTGAATAAAGAATACAATTTATATTGTATCTGTATTATATTGAATTCAGTATAATTATAACCTGAGCAGAATTCCCTAATCATTTTGCGAGATTGGTTCTGCTTACGTTGGGGTTGTGTTTGATTTTTCTAGCAAGGTGTTGCATCTTTAACTGATATACTAGAGAGAGCTGATTATTATTATTTTTTGGGGGGTCCAGTCATGGGGCCTGAACTCTGGGCCTGGGTACTGTCCATCAGCTCTTCAGCTTAAGGCTAGTGCCCTACCACTTGAGCCACAGCGCCACTTCCAGCTTTTTGCTTATGTGGTGCTGAGGAATCGAACCCAGGGCCTCATGCATGCAAGGCAAGCACTCTACCACTGAGCCACCTTCCCAGCCCCTAGAGAGAGCTGATGATGCATGGGCCCACAGTCATGCAGAGAAGTGACCAGATAGGAGCGGGGGTCAGACCTTGTGTCTGAAATCCCAGCTTCCTACACATTTCTAGAGCTGCTTTAGAGTCTTACCTCCTTCCACCATTTAGTCAACAATCACATAAAGCTATGGGGTCAGGTACTGTTCTGAACATTTAGGCCAGAACATTCATGAACAAAAACAAAGGCTCATTCTACAAGTGTGCTTCTGATCTGAATAAGGATAGGGTAATGAACAAATTAAGTAGTGGGTTTGGAGTCAAGTGCTGGTGTCTCATACCTGTAACCCTAGCTACTCAGGAGGCTGAGGTCTGAGGATCACAATTTGAAGCCAGTCTAGGTAGGAACCTCTGAAACCCTTCCCTCTAATTAACCACCAAAAAAGCTGGAAGTGGAACTGTGGCTCCTCAATTAGAAGAGCACTAGCCTTAAGCAAAAGAAGCTCATGGTTAGCAACCAGGCTCTCAGTTCAAGTTCCAGGAGACCCCCCCCACACCCCCCCCACACCCACACACCCACACCCACCCACACACAAATAGGTTTGAAGTTGAGTATAATGGCATAAACTTATCTAGGAGGGTCAAATTCTAGGCTGACTGGGAATAAATAGATTTTTTAAAAAAACAATGAAGAAAAAAAGGGCTCAGTGGTAGAGTGCTCGCCTTGCATGCATGAGGCCCTGGGTTCCATTCCTCAGCACCACATAAGCAAAAAGAAAAAAGCTGGAAGTGGTGCTGTGGCTCAAGTGGTAGAGCGCTAGCCTTGAGCTGAAGAGCTGAGGGACAGCGCCCAGGCCCAGAGTTCAGGCCCCACGACTGGAACCCCTCCCCCCCTCCAAAAAAAAGAAAAAAAATGGATTCAAGTGGTGGATCACTGAATAGCAAGTTCAGGACCTGAGTCCAATTGCCAATACTGCCAAGTGTGTGTGTGTGTGTGTGTGAGAGAGAGAGAGAGTGTGTGTGTAAAGTTAAAAGTCATTCTTGACTTGCAGGATCAATAGCTCAGGGGCAGAGGGGAGTGGACAAGGGAGATTAAGGCTGAGGGATATAAGCAAGAGTTCTGGAGGGTTGTGGGAGCTGAAGGAGAAGATATTTGCAGTTCCAGTCCGGCACCAGCATATGGGGGCTCACAGATGCCTGCTGCAGTGGTCGTCCTTGTCATCTCAGTGCTGTGGCCCTGGAGACCCATCAGTACCTCTCAGGATCCTCCAGACCAAGACTTGTCCAAACAGAATAGAGACCCTTAAGCTCCAGACGGGTTGGAGAGCAGAGACGGGGCTCAGCCTGGCCCAGAACACAGTGGCAGCTGGGGTGGAGCACCAGGATTTGCTTTGGTGATGTGTTCAGTAGGTAAGAGCCACCTTTGTGGATCCGATTACAATAAAAGCTGGTACCAGGTGCCAGTGGCTCACATGTGTAATCCTAGAGACTCAGGAGGCTGCAGTTGGAGGATTGAGGTTCCAAACTAGTCAGGCAGAAAAGTTCATGAAATTCTTATCTCTCATTAACCACCAAAATACCAGAGTGGAGGTGTGGCTCAAATGGTAGAGTTCTCTCTCTCTCTCTGTCACACACACACACACACACACACACACACACACACACACACACACACATACACACAGTGGAAGCTGGAAACTCAGAGTAGAATAGCTAGCCATGTAAAGCCAAGGTTTGCCCAGACTTTTTTAATTGAGTGTTTTAGGGCTCTTGGCACCATGTTGCTAGGCAACATGGTAGAAGGACAGCCAGTTGTAACCAGGCTACTTGGGGTCTGGTGCTTGATATAGGGGGGAGGAAGTCCTGCTTGTGAGTGGTTGCCTGTGGCTGGAGGTGTGTGGAGAGGTGGGGTGGGGGGAACATGCTTAGAAGCCTCCTTGAGCTGGAGTCTTCTCCAGGGCCTGTGTGCCATCCTTAGGAATTCAGCCATTCAAGTAAAGGTTCTGGCATCCTAAATTTTTTTGGTGGGTGAAACTTGGTTCAAATATTTTTAATTTGGAAACAGAGATATGTAAAAGAGTTTTTTTTTTTTTTTGTTGGTCATGGGGCCTTAACTCTGGGCGTTCTACCACTTGAGCCACAGTGCCACTTCCTTTTTTTTTTGCTTATGTGGTGCTCAGGAATTGAACCTACGGCCTCATGCATGCAAGGCAGGCATTCTACCACTGAGCCACCTTCCCAGCCCATAAAAGAGGTTTTTCAAAAAAACAAAAGCAAAAACGCATTACGCTACTAAAGGCTATCTCTCTATTCCCCTTTTGATGAGGCAGTTTTTTTTTAAAACCCCTGGAGCTGGGTGTCATTGGCTCACACCTGTGATTTTAGTTACTCAAGAGGCTGAGATCTGAGAATCATGGTTTGAAGCTAGCCCAGGCAGGAAAGTCTGTGAGACTCTTATCCCTAATTAACCACCAAAAAAGCCAGAAGTGGCAGTATGGCTCAAGTAGCAGCATACCAGCCTTGAGTGTAAAAGCTAAGAGACAGTGCTCAGGGTTTGAGTTCAAGCCCCAGTACTGACACAATAATAATAAAAATAAATGATAAATTAAAAAAAACCCCTAGAATCTGGAGCATAATTTGAAAATCACTGGGTTAAACATTTTCAACTACCCCATTACAAAGTGAACAGCCTAGCTGGGCGCCAGTGGCTCACACCTGTAATCCTAGCTACTCAGGAGGCTAAGACCTGAGGATTGTGGTTCAAAACCAGCCCAGGCAGGAAAGTCCATGAGACTCTTAGCTCCAATAAACCACCAGAAAACCTGAAGTGGTGCTATGGCTCAAGTGGTAGAGCGCTAGCCTTGAGCTGAAGAGCTGAGGCTCAGAGTTCAAGCCCCACGATGGACAAAAAAAAAAAAAAAAAGTAAAAAGGTTTGGTTTTATAAAATATTAAGCGACTTAAAAACTAGCAAGCCATTATGGTAGGTTTGAATGTTTTTCTGTGTAGAAAGGAGGAGGGCAATAGACTCCTTAGAGCATCTAATAAAAACTATGACCTACTACTCAGAAAAAATGTATATACTTAGATTTTTGCATCTTGCTGTATGGGGAACTGGCCTGTGTGCTATAAATTAAGAATCCCAACTTGTGGGAAATGTATTTAATTTCCTTCCACATGGAACACATGCTTAAGTCTTGAGGCATAAAAGAGTAAGCTGTTTTTGTTTGTTTTGTTGGTCGTGGGGCTTGAACTCTGGGCTTGGGCACTGTCCCTGCGCTCTTCAGCAAGAGCTCAAGGCGAGCACTCTACCACTTGAGCCACAGCGCCACTTCCGCCTTTCTGGTGGTTTATTGGAGATGAGAGTAGAGTCTCACGGACTTTCCTACCCTGGCTGGCTTTGAACCTTGATCCTCAGATCTCAGCCCCCTGAGTAGCTAGGATTATAGGTGTGAGCCAGCAGCGTCCGGCTAAAAGAGTGAGTTTTGAAAGAAGCAGGCAGGGAAGACGCTTTAGAGGAGAATCAGAATCTTGTGGGTAGAGCCAAGGAATGTGTGTTTTTAACATGATCTCTGGGCAATTTTGAGTCAGCACCAGAGGACTAGAGATGGTGTGCCCTAGGACCCAGGAGCCAGCGCTGAATCTGCCACCCCAAGGGCAGGTGGGGCTCCGCCTCCTCTTCTCCCCCCATGGACCCAGAAGTCAGGTTGCTGTACCCTGAGCCTCTACCAGAACGTATATCCCGATTTCATATATCCCAACAACAACAAGGATAAGGAACAGAAGTTCAAGAAAGCACCCTGCTAAGGTTAGGTTTGAAAGTCTCTTGTTGGGGACTTTTCAAATCCTGCCATCTTTCTGAAGCTTTCTCTGTGTCCCTTGACGGTGGGGACACTTCACCTCCCCTCACTTGGTGTTACTAATGGGATCTGCTCTGATCTGGGCCAAGTGCTTTCTAAACAGAGAATCATCGCTATTGAAGCAACTACCAGCCAGGTACTGGTTGCTTACACCTGTAATCATAGCGGAATTCTAAGGCTTCCCCTTCAAAGCCAGCCTCAGCAGCAAATCCAAGAGGCACTTATCTCTAACCAGCAAAAAGCCAGAAGTGGAGGCATGGCTTAAGTGGTAGAGTGCCAGCCTTGAGTGGAAAAGCTTAGGGAGAGCACATGGCCCTGGGTTCAAGCTCCAGTACTGGTGTATAGACATAAGCGTGTGTGTATACGCATGGGCGTGCATGTGTGTGTGCACACACATGTACACACACACACATGCTCACCCACCTCAAAACAAAAAGCAACTACTGCCAGGCACTGTTGGATCTCGCCTGTAATCCTAGCCTCAGGAGGCTGAGATCTGAGGTTTGGTTCCAATCTAGCCAGGCTGGAAAGTTCCCATGAGGCTCTTATCTCCAATTAACCCCCAGAAAACGAGAAATGGAGCTGTGGCTCAAAGTGGTGAAGTGCTAGCCTTGAGCAGAGATAGCGTCTAGGCCCTGAGTTCAAGCCCATGACTGCTCCTCCCCCCACAAAGAGCAACTACCCTTTGACCCGCAACCCTCAGCTCAAAGCCATTTGCCCCATCTTTCCCAAAGGATCTGCTTATAGATGACTGCGAAAGGAAAAGGGAAATGAGCCTGCCCATGGGGGGAAAATATAGGAGGTGGCCTTCCAGGCCTCAAGGACTTAATCACAAGTTGGCTGTGGTCAACACCCAGGTTTGCTAAAGAACCTGTTGAGTGAGCCCTGTCCCAGCCAAGACAAACCCAGGTGGTATGGATGTGCTTCTTGGGACAATGTTGATTATGCAGCCTGGCTGGCTGTGTGAACACTCAGAACAGGGAGATCCCTGCCTGATTCCGGAATCTCTCCATGTTGAAGTGACAGGGAAGTGACTCCCTGGATCTGTCAGCAGTCTCTGGATACCTATTGTGAGCTTGTGAATGTCTCACTCAAGTGTATCCTCTCATCAAAAGCATGGGGATAAGATCTGTGCTTTGCAATGTATGTCAGTTTTACCTTAAAAGAGAAATGAGAACTGTATAAATAAATCTGCGTGATAGCCACAGGAGTCATTATACAATTTTCGTGTTTAAAAATATTCATTTGAGGCCAGGAGCTGGTGACTCATGCCTGTAATCCTACTTACTCAGGGAAATGAGATCTGAGGATTGCGATTTGAAGCCAGCCCAAGTAAGAAAGTCCATGAGACTCCTATCTCCAATGAACCACCAGAAAACCAGAAGCAGAGCTATGGCTCAGTAGTAGAACACTAGCCTTGAGCAAAAGAGCTCAAGGATAGTGCATAGGCCCTGAGTTCAAGCAAATTGGAAAAGATAAGCATGGTAGTACATACATGTAGCACTAGGGAGGCAGAGATTGAGAATTTGAGGCCAAACTGGGCTATATAAGAGATCTATCTCAGAAAACAAAAGGAAACATATACACACAATGCAGCACGTTTGTGTTTTTCCCTTTGCACAACTGTATAATGTGCTGACACAGATTACGGGATAGATTGAGGTACTGTCAGAGAATTGATTTGTTTGTTCATTGATCACTGTGTGTAATTGAGGAAGCATGCCAGTTAGTCCCTGGCTTAACTGTGTCTAAGCATCTATTTTGAAATAGATACAACAGAGCCAGCAGCCATGGGTGCTGTGACTGTCCCTGAGAGAATAAAGAGAATTAACACATATCAAAAGGGAAATTTTCCAAGGCCAGGCACTACCATTTCCCCAGCAAACCTCTCCCCCAAGAGGTCCCCAGGAGATACCAAATGACAGCCAGCAAAAGAGCTTCAAAGGACCCAACATGGTTAGCAGGAACCAAAATATCTCTTTGTGCAGATTAGCTATTTTAACACCATCATTTCAGACCTCAGAAATGAGCCCAGCCTGGCTGTTGGAAGATAATTAATCATGCCGTATGGAATGTGTGTGTGTGTGTGTGTTGGTACTGGGGCTTGAAATCAGGACCTGTGTTCTCATTCATGTGGCTTTTTCTGCTCAAGGCAAGTGTTTTACCACTTGAGCCATACTTCCACTTTCCAGACAAAGGATGAGAATGAGTAACAGGCCTAGAGTGATAGAGTGATGATAGGCCAATGGCCCATTCTGCTGTTCTTGGTGACTCTGATGTTTAAATCTAAAACCAAAGATTCTAGTTAAAAACTAGGCACAGGCTCCCCCAACTTTCTCTTCTCCTCTGTGTCTCAGGATCAAGTACCAAGTTTATGTTGCTGTCCTGAGCCAGCCATCCTGGGCTCAGCTCAGAGCTCTACATGCTGAACATATAATATAGGTTTGGTAAATATTTATAAGAGGAGAAAATAAAATGGACCCTACAATTGTTCTCTTCTTGACTAAAGTTTCTGTAGTCACAGGACAAGAAACAACATATTCACTGTTAGGTTTTTAAAAAGAGGTGGCTGAGTAAGAACAGCACCACGCACGTGGTATTCAGGTAAGGGGTAGGTTTATTCAGTAGACCTGCTGGGACCAGGCAAGGTTGGCACTCCACGCAGCTGGGAAAGGCCTGGGAAAGACCTGAGAAAGAGAGAGAGCTGGGGAAAGAGGTGGGAAAGAGCTGGGAAAGAGAGCAGAGAAAGAGCTGGGAAAGAGAGCAGGGAAAGAGAGAGTGAGCTGGGAAAAAGAGCTAATAGAGCCGGGAAAGAACTGAGAAAGAGTGTCTGGGCCTTATCTAGGGTATGGGCAGAGAAAGGTGTGGCCACATCAAATTTGGATGTGACCTCAGCGGATGCAGATGTGACCTCTTCAAGGTGTGCCAGTTGCCTAGGTAACGCAGGTACTGGGTGGAGACTTTGCTGCGAGGAGGGTGGAGTCTGCTCACCATCCAGGAGCGGACTTTACATTCACCAAGTTTCAACAAAGCTGTGCTGTCACAGTATCTAAGCCACACTCTGTAATGCCACAAAGACAGAAAAAGGCTCTATCAGTTAAAATATGACACAGTGTTTACTTTTGTTTAATTATAAGGTACATTTTGATTCCATAGATGCTACATATGAAGAAATGTACTGGTATTGGGATTTTAACCCAAAGCTGGACACTGTACCTTAGCTTTTTTTGCTCAAGGCTGGTGCTCTACCATTTGAGCCACAGCTCCACTTCTGGGTTTTTAGTGGGTTAATTGAAGATAAGAGTTACAGACTTTCCTGCCTGGGTTGGCTTTGAATTGAAGTCCTCAGTTTTCAATGTCATGAGTTGTTAGGACTATAGGCATGAGCCACTGGCACCTGGCTAAAAAAATGTGTGTTTTAGAAGAGATGAAATGCATCCTGTTTTCTGTTGCAATGCTCTCTCCTTGTGATCCTGATAGGACCTGAAATGGTCTCATTTTTAGTCTCAGCTCCTGGCAGTTAAACATGTTATACAATCGCACTTTCGTGTGGTCAGAAGAGGAAAATTCCTCACTTTTTTCTTATGGATACAGTCATAATATTCATAAGTTTCATAATATTTCATAATATTCTCTAAGTAAGATCATAACTCGCGGATTCCATGGTCTGCTGTTGATGACAAGATTTGGAAGAGCTCGGAATGCTTAAAACTGCTTTCTTCTGAGTGGAGTTTTGTTGTTGTTAATGCTCGATTTGGCTGTGTTGTTGTTTTCTAGTTAATTTATTCTAGTTCAGCTAAGGCAACTGAGTGGTGAGTGGCCATTTGCACAGAGAAATTGAGCATGAACAGGTGCAGGTGATGAATGCCTCCACACCTGGCCTCAATAGGACATTTTCATGAAGCAAGCCTGGGTTTGTAGTCTTTCTCAGCAGAGAGGTGGTGGTGGGGACAGGGGGAGGGGCTCGGAGGGGGGGGGAGAACAACTGGAAGAACCACTTGTGTGACATTCCATGTATGTGTTTTTTGTTTTTATTTTTGTCAATCGTGGGGCTTGAACTCTGGGCTTGGGCACGGTCCCTTCACTCTTCAGCTCATGGCAAGCACTCTACCACTTGAGCCACAGCGCCACTTCCAGTTTTCTAGTGGTTTATTGGAGATAAAAGTTGCACAGACAGTGGCGCTGTAGCTCAAGTGGTAGAGCGCTCGCCTTGAGCTGAAGAGCTGAGGGACAGCACTCAGGACCAGAGTTCAAGCCCCACGACTGACCAAAAAAAAAAGTTGCACAGACTTTTCTGCCTGGGCTGGCTTTGAACCATGATCCTCAGATCTCAGCCTCCTGAGTAGCTAGGATTACAGGTGTGAGCCATTGGCACCTGGCTTCTATGTATGCGTTTTGTGGATCAGCCCTTTATTTAGTGTCCTTCTGTTGAGAACATCCTTGCTCATAACTTCTATAGTTTGAGACAAGAAAAAACAAATCTTTTCTAGACTATGTGTGTGTATGGTGGGGGGTGGGGTGCATTTTCCAGTACTAGGGCTTTTGAACCTCAGGGCTGGGCACTGCTCCTTAGCCTTTTTGCTCAAGTTTAGAGCTCTATCACTTTGAGCACAGCACCACTTTGGGCTTAAATTTTTTTAAAATTATTGTTAAATAGTTGTACAAAGGAGGTGCCATATAACAAAGCAGTTTATGAATACAAATGCATCTTGATCACAATCATCCTCTTCAGCATTCTCACCCACTCCCTTCCCTGTCTTAATTTTGTACTATCTGCAATGAATTCTTAACTACAGTCTCTTCCCCTTTCCACCTTCATAAGTCTACTCTTCTCCCCTTGGCTCCACCCCCTTCTTGCCATGTACCTATTTCCTGGTGTTGATTTTGTTGGGCTTTGACCTAGTCTTTCTAAAAGATTATACTATTTGAGGACTCTACTATACTTCAGTGAATTCATTTGTAACCACTTGCATACCGCCCATTCTGTTTACTTATAGATTTATAGGAACATTCTATCTACCACAAATGAGGGAAACCATGCAACCATTGTTTCTCTGGGTCTGTCTGACTTATTTCACTTAAAACAATTTTTTTCTAAGTCTTTCCATTTCTTTTTGAATTGCACAATAGTATTCTTTCTAATAGATGAGAAAAAATCCATTATATATATGTAATATATATATATAACATTTCCTTGATCTATTCATCCATTGAGGGACATCTGGACTGATTCAGTATCTTAGTTATGGTAAATAGTGCTGCAATGAACATGGTTGTGCTGGTGGCTTTAGTGTGGCTTTGTATAGTGAGATTGCTGGGTCATCGGTTACCTCTGTGTTTAGTTTCTTGAGGAACCTCTATGCTGCTTTCCAGAGTGGCTAAACAAGCTTACATTCACAACAGTGTATGAGGGTTCCCTTTTGGCTGCATCCTTGCCAACATTTGTTGCTATTTGTCTTCTTGATTGTGGCCGCTCTATCTGGGGTGAGATGGAAAGCAATGGTTAGATGCCATAAAGTAGGTGCAATGCCTTAACCATATGCATATTGTCAGACTCAAGGGCCTCTTCCATCTTTGTCCAGGGGAATACTAACTTTTCTCCTTTCATAAGACACCCACTTCTGGCTTTTTGCTGATTAATTGGAGACAAGAGTCTCACAGATTTTCCTAGCTAAACTGGATTGGAACCACAATCTTCAGATATTAGCCTTTTAGGTAGCTAGGATTATAGGCATGAGTCATCAGCTCCTGGTTTCTCCTTTTTTTTCCTTCCCTACCTCTCTTCCTCCCCCCCCTTTTTTTTTTTGTTTTCCCAGTCATGGGGCTTGAACTCTGGGCCTGAGCGCTGTCCCTCAGCTCTTTAGCTCAAGGCTAGCACTCTACCACTTTAGCCACAGCGTCACTTCCAGTTTTCTGGTGTTTTATTGGAGATGAGGTTTACAGCCTTTCCTGCCAGGGCTGGCTTTGAACCATGATCCTCAGATCTCAGCCTCCTGAGTAGCTAGGATTACAGGCGTGAGCCACTAGTGCCCGGCTTCCTTCCCTCTCTCTGTCCCTCCCTCCCTCCCTCCCTCCCTTCCTTCCTTCCTTCCTTCCTTCCTTCCTTCCTTCCTTCCTTCCTTCCTTCCTTCTTTCTTTCTTTCTTTTCTTTTCTTTTCTTTCTTTCTTTCAGCTTGAATGTAGGATCTGAGTTCTGTCCCTGAGTTTTTGTGCTCAAGGTTAGTGCTGTATCACTTGGACTTTTTGGTAGTAAATTTCTGACTTTTTGATAGTAATTTTTTTTTTTTGTCTGTCATGGGTCTTGAACTCCAGACTTGGGCACTGTCCCTGTGCTCTTCAGCTCAAAGCGAGCACTCTACTGGTTGAGTAGAGCACCACAGCACCACTTCTGGTTTTTTAGTGGTTTATTGGAGATAAGAGTCTCACGGACTTCCCTGCCCAGGCTGGCTTTGAACTGTGATCCTCAGATCTCAGCCTCCTGCGTAGCTAGGATTACAGGCATGAGCCACTGGTGCTGGGTTTAGTCTAATCTTTAGTGACCTTCTGCTGTTGCTTCTCCATAGGACATTGTTTATGTACAACAGTAAAGACACACACACACACACACACACACACACACACACACATCCCGGTGGAAAGAAATGATCCAATGATTATAAGTTGTCCTCTGGGCTTTGTGATCATTTGGGCAATTTTGATGTGTTGCTCCTAGCCAGAATTTTGCCCTCAGGGTCATCCCGCGATGATGAGTGTTGGTTCCCTTGTGCTGGGCAGGTAACTATCAGTGTCTAATCATGCTAACACCCTTTTTCTCCCTTGCAGTCGGAGTACCACTACGAGTATACAGCGTGTGACAGCACAGGTTCCAGGTGGAGAGTCGCTGTGCCACACACCCCAGGCCTGTGTACCAGCCTCCCCGACCCTGTCAAGGGCACCGAGTGCTGTAAGCAGCCTTCCTGCCCCAGGGCTTCTCCCTGACACTCAGCATCAGCCTCTCTCCTAAGTCTCCTGCCATGCCAGCTATCTCTGCCTCATACAGCAGCTGCAATAGGAAGTCAGAGCTTTCTCCTTGTCTCCATCCCTAATTCTTTCAAAATTTGGTACAGAAATGTTTTTCATGGATGCAAACTGGGTGTCTGACTCTTCTCTTTCCTTCTCTCTCTGGCTTTTTCAAAATGCTAGTTCTGGGGCTTGAATTCAGGGGACTGAATTCAGGGTGCTACCCCTAAGCATTTATTTTGTCAGTTGTGGGATTTTAACTCAGGGCCTGGGTGCTATCCTTGAACTCTTGCACTCAAGGCTAGCACTTCTGGTTTTTCAGTGGTAAATTAGAGTTAAGTGTCTCAAGGGGACTTTTATGTATTTCCTGGGCTACCTTTGAACCATGATCCTCAGATCTCAGCCTCCTGAGTAGCTAGGATTACAGGCCTGAGCCACCAGCTCCTGGCTCCCTTAAGCTTTTTTATTCAAGGCTAATACTCTACCAGTTGAGCCACAGCTCTGCTTCTGTATTTTAGCTGTAACTAGAGATAAGAGTTTCATGGCTGGGAATGTGATCTAGTGGTAGAGTGCTTGCCTATTATGCAGGAAGCCCTGGGTTCAATTCCTCAGAACCACATAAACAGCAAAAGCCAGAAGTGGAAATGTGGCTTAAATGGTAGAGTGCTAGCCTTGAGCAAAAGAAGCTCAGGGACAGTGCACAGGCCCTGAGTTCAAACCCCAGAACTGGCAAAATAAATAACTAAAAAATCTCATGGACTTTCCTGCCCTGGCTAGCTTCAAACCATGATCTTCAGAGCTCAGCCTTCTAAGTAATTAGGATTACATGTGTGACACTAGTACCTGGCTTCTCTCTTCTTTTCTTTTCTCTCTCCTTCCTTCCTTCCTTCCTTCCTTCCTCCCTTCCTTCCTCCCTCCCTTCCTTCCTTCCTTTCTCTCTCTCTTTCTCTTTCTTTTATTTGCAAGTACAGGGGCTCAGGATCTCAAATTCTTGCTTGACTTTTTTACTCAAAGCTGGTGCTCTACCACTTGAGCCACACCTCCACTTCTTGCTTTTTTTGCTGGTTAATTAGATAGAAGAATCTTATAGCTTTATCTGCCTGGGCTGGCTTCAAACCAGAATCCTTAGATCTTAGCCTCCTGAGTAGGTTAACAGGCATGAGCCACCAGCTTCTGCTTCTTTTATTAAAAAAAAATTAAATCTTGTTCATGGAGAGAGTGTAAGCAATTCTAGCTGTATGAATATACACATTTATTTTCTTCTTTGCCTGTGAATTTTTCTGCAGTCTCTACTCAGCATTCACAATCAGCTATTAGGCAACATTGGGATGATTTTGTTCTTGGAAAGGAAATCAGAGAAGGTGAAAATTCTGCAGAGAAGCCTTTAAAATGCACTGTGTGTCACTCCCAGGGGCTGCCGATCTGACTGCAGTCAGGAAGGTGGCTCTAATTTATTTATTTATTTTTAAACAACAGCTTTGTTGAGACACAGTTTACATGCCAAAACTTTTACCCTTTACAGCGCAAATGTCAGTAGCTTTTAGATTATGCATGCAGCCATCAACACTGTATATTTCTGAACCTTTTAACTATCCAGGCCCTGCCCTCAGCCCCTGGCAACCACAAATCTACTTGCTACCCCAGGACTTTCTGAACATCCTTAAAATGTGCCAGGACCCCAGGTCCCCACCCCGACCTCTTCCCTGTAGAGTACCCTCAGCCCCATCACTTGTGACCTCTCCACCCCTCCCTTGTCCTTGTCCTGCTGTCTAGCCTTCTCTTGCAACGCCGGAGAGTTTCTGGATATGAAGGATCAGTCCTGCAAGCCGTGTGCTGAAGGCCGCTACTCCCTGGGCACCGGCATCCGGTTTGATGAATGGGATGAGCTGCCACATGGCTTTGCCAGCCTCTCAGCCAACATGGAGATGGATGACAGCGCCACTGAGTCTGCGGAGAATTGCACGTTGTGAGTCTGTGCGTGCGCACGCACACACACACACACACACACACACACACACACACACACCCTGGATAGTCCTCAGGCTGGCAGGGACCATGTGGGAAGGTGGATAGTAGCCAGTGCTCCATGGGACTACCAGTAGCGAGCAGGCAGTTGTAGGGGAGAAAATCATGGATTCGTAGAGTCCAGTGGATCTGAGTGAGGTACAAGCGTTAATGGTCTAGTCTATGAAAAGTACAACCCAATTGGAATTTTGCATCAGACAATAACCTTTCTCAACTTGAGTGGAACAAGATGTAGGATGTGACAGGTGTCTTCCTGGTTTGGGTGCTGAACTTTTAAAACTGGGAATCCTCACTCTGAGTTTATGTGCTTGGGCTGGGGGTGGCTGAGATCTTATAAACCCCTTCGGACTCTGGTGACCAGAAATATTTGCAGCACAGATGGAGATTTTTGCCAGTAATTGAAAAGCTCAGTCTTTTATAAAATGTGACATATAAAATATAAAAGGTGTCTTTTATATGTCGGGTGTCATTCTGGGTGCTTTACACATATTAATTTTTTTCAATCTGTACAGCAGCCTGATGAAATAGGTTAAGGGCCCTCATTGTAGCAATGGGAAACCAGGGGTTTTGTGAGATTAGCAATCTATCTTTGATAACTAGCTTACAACTGGCAAGGTTGGAATTCAAATTCAGTCCCAGTTGGGACTGTCATCTTCAAATAACATCTATCTATCTATCTATCTATCTATCTATCTATCTATCTATCTATCTATCTATCTATCTATCTATCTATCTATCTATCTATCTATCTA